>NC_044991.1:13892963-14222065 GCF_008728515.1 Papio anubis | reverse complement strand
ATTATAACAGAAGAACGGGAGGGAGAAACCAACATTTAATAATTTATGTAAGGACCAAGTACCTTACATATATTCTTGATCTTCCTACAGCAACTTTGAGGAAGTTGCTATTGTACTGCCCACATTGCAAGTAAGGAAAGGCATCCCAGGCTCAAGTAAGTTAAGTGACATGCCCAAAGTAACCCCACTATTAAATGACAGCCAACACTGGAACCCAGGGTCGTCTGAAAAGATGAAACGCAACAATTGGAGGAACTAAGAGTATGGTAGGAACCAAAAACGAAGAGACATGTACTGGAGGGAACTAATAAAGAAGGGACATGAATGGAGGGAACTGGGAAAAATCGGACGCCACCAGGGACCCCGGCTCTCCGGCGAGCTAGGTCCCCCCCGCCCGCCCGGCCGCCAGCCTGCGAAGGAACGCGCTCGCGGCATGCCTCAGTCACGACACCACCTCCAGCCAGCCCCACTGGGCTCCTACCTCCCTGCAACGCGAGCGGAGGGATGCACAGCTTAGCCCTCCCTGCCTGTCAAGGGCACTCCTGTCGTCACTTCCTCAGGGAGGCGGACATTAACGTCACTTCCGGGGACAGGCAGGTGGAACACCATCCCTCTCGAATTTTTTTTTTGAGACGGAGTCTCGCTCTGTCGCCAGGCTGGGGTGCAGTGGCGCGATCTCGGCTCACTGCAACCTCCGCCTCCCAGGTTCAAGCGATTCTCCTGCCTCGGCCTCCCGAGTAGCCGGGACTAGAGGCGCACGCCACCACGCCCAGCTAATTTTTGTATTTTTAGTAGAGGCGGGGTTTCACCATATTGGCCAGGATGGTCTCCATCTCTTGACTTCGTGATCCGCCCGCCTCGGCCTCCCAAAATGTTGGGATTACCGGCGTGAGCCACAGCCCCCGACCTGTCCCTCTCTAATTTGAGGAGCGTCTGGGATTTTCCGCCAATGGGAATGGCGGGAGGAGGCACAACTGAAAGGGCGGGGCCTCAGCTAGGGACCGGAAGCAATGGGCAGGCCGTCGGAGGAGGGATTGGAAGAGGCGGGCAGGCCCTGGTCGGGACGAAGGCTGGCGCGGGGCGGAACCGGAAGGGGTGGGCGGGCCCTAGAGGAGGGACCGGAAGAGGAGTTGATGGCGCAGGGGTAGTAATGAAGGGTGCTTAAGGGAGAAAAGGCAGTTGAGAGGTCCCCGTGGTTTTTCATTTTGTCAACTCCTGTTGCTTGATTTTAATTATGTTTATTTATTGGTTAATGACAGAGTCTCGCTCTGTCTCCCAGGCTGGAGTTGCAGTGGCGCGATCTCGGCTCACTGCAACATCCAACTCCCGGGTTCAAACGATTCTCCTGCCTCAGCCTCGCAGGTAGCTGGGATTACAGGCGCGCGCCATCACGCCGGGCTAATTTTTATATTTTTAATAGAGATAGAGTTTCGCCATGTTGGCCAGGCTGGTCTGGAACTCCTGAGCTCAAGTGATCTGCCCGCTTCAGCTTCCCAAAGTGCTGGGATTACAGGCGTGAGTCACTTTGCTTGGCCTCCTGTTTATGACTGGCGCCGTCCACTTCCTACAGATGTTGACAGGTTCTGTTTCTTCATTTAATAAGTAAAGCTAAGCTCTTCAAAGGCATGGTGCCCTTTATATGTAAAAGAACTCACCCGTGGTTTAGGGGTCATCCTTAAATGGCCCTCGTCTGTGTCCACCTAAAGGAAAACAAACAAAAACTGAGGCGAGCTTAATTTAAGCAGGGAGTTTATTTGGGTCAAGTTCGAAGACTGCAACTTGGAGCAGAGATTCAAGTTGTCCTGAATATACACTTGGATTAGCAGCAGCTGAAAGAGCGTTTTTAAAGGAAAAGAACAGGCAGTTTCTCAATTGTTGATCAATAATTTTTTTCTTTTTTTGAGACGGAGTCTCGCTCTTGTTGCCCAGGCTGGAGTGCAGTGGCGTGATCTCGGCTCACTGCAACCTCTGCCTCCTGGGTTCAGGGGATTCTTCTCCCTAAGCCTCGCAAGTAGCTGGGACTACAGGCATGCCTCACCATGCCCAGCTAATTTTTGTATTTTTAGTAGAGATGGAGTTTCACCATGTTGGCCAGGATGGTCTCCATCTATTGACCTCGTGATCTGCCCACCTCGGCCTCCCAAAGTGCTGGGATTACAGGCCTGAGCCACCTCGCCCGGCCTCTTTTTTTTTTTTTTTGAGGCCAGTCTTGCTCTGTAGCCAGGCTGGAGTGCAGTGGCGTCGCTGACTCACTGCAGCCTCCCGCGTCCTGGAGTTCAAGCGATTCTCCTGCCTTAGCCAGTAGTTGGGATTACAGTCGAGCACCTCCACACCCGGCTAATTTTTTACATTTTTGGTACAGACTGGGTTTCACCATGTTGGCCAGGCTGGTCTCGAACTCCTGACCTTAAGTGATAGCTCGCCTCGGCTTCCCAAAGTGCTGGGATAACAGGCATGAGCCACCGCTCCCAGCCGCCCTGCCCATTTTAGTATCTGCTTTTCTGTCTCTAGCACTTTCTCTTCACGGCTGCCTGTCGGTCCTGTTCAGCTGCCACCCGGTATTTTCTGGGGGCCAGTTTGCCTTGTAATTCGTTCTAAATTTCAAAGGAGGACCAGTCCTGTTTGTCCTTTTCCCATAGTCACTTCACCCTGATTGGCCTCAGGTTTCTCATCTGAGCAATGGGAAGAATAACGCCTTTCTCATAGTTGGGCTGTGGGTTGCAGTAGAGACAGAATCCATGTAATTTGCTTACAGTGACTCATGCAGGGGAAGTATGGGGCACATAGAGGCTGGGCTCTCGGCACCCTGAGGGGCTCTCCGAGGCTACATGGTGGCTCCTCTGTCCAGCTAGAGCTGAACAGGCCCCAGGTCTGGCTTGAGGTCAAAGAAAGCAGGCTCCAGGGAGGCACAGCTGTGAGGGCGGGGAAGGAAGCCAGGACTGGCAGCCTAAGGCTGAGGTAAAACACCACCTGTTACCAATGGTATTTGCGAGTGGTTTCAAACTGCGTGGGATGTGGACATCAATTAAGGTTTGCAAAATTAATTTAGTGGGTGGTAATCAACTTTTTAAAAAAACAAACATGGGGCCAGGCGTGGCTGCTCACACCTGTAATCCCAGCACTTTGGGAGACCAAGGCGGGCAGTTCACTTGAGGTCAGGAGTTCGAGACCAGCCTGGCCCAGACATAAGGTGAAACCCCTCTCTACTAAAATACAAAAATTAGCCCGTGTGGTGGTACCGCCTGTAGTTCAACTTCACCCAGAGGAAAGCTGAGAAGCCGGGAGAATTGCTGGAATTGGGAGGCAGGAGCTGCAGTGAGCTGAGATCATGCCACTGCACTCCAGCCCTGGAGCTGGAAGTGAGACTCACCCAAAAAATTAAGGAGAAAGCAGCAGGTGTCACATATTTAGGCATCAGTAAATTATTTGCTGCAGCATCTCAGATCCTTATTGGAACAAATGGCTCAGTCACCCTTCAGAAACTGGGTAGGCAAGATGTGTGTAACAGGATTTGATATTATGAGTTTGATCCTATCAGAGATTATTTTTTTTTTAAAGTTTTGAAAAAGGCAGGGTGGGATGACAGGATCCAAGTTCTGGTTTACCTGTAATCTGTATGCAATCAACGCATCTGGTGGGGAGAAACCCTTAATTTAGAAGTTTCAGCCTCATTCAAACTATCCCAAGTATTATTGTTAGAAATACATTTTTGGTGCTGCAAAAGAAATAGCACTCAAACATAAATTTTCTCAGCAAGGCAATTTTACTTCTATAGAATGGTGCATCTCATGGATGGAGCAATGGCGAGAGCACACCTGAACAAGGGAGGGGAAGGGGTTCTTATCCCTAATGCAGGTAGCCCCTACTGCTGTCCCTTATTGGCTAGGGTTGGACCACACAGTCTAAGCTAATTCCGATTGGCTATTTTAAAGAGGGCAGGGGTATAAGCCAGAGTGGTGGGGTGAGCAGTTTTGACGGGAAAGACGGTTCCGGACCAGGTGACTGAAGGTGACTCAGGTCAGAGCAGGTGATAGAAGCTAGAAGGGGATTGTTTACTGAAACTAGGGGCAAGAAGACATAAAGAATGAGGAAGTTACTTTAAAATGAAGAACAAAGAACAGGGGAGCTGAACACAGTGATACATTAGTTCTTTGGAGAGGATCTCAGAACTCATTGTACTTAACAATTTACAGGCTAAAACCTTTGAAGAGGAATTTATTATATCCTACAATTTCCCCCCTTTCAATTTTCATAGTACTTCCTCTTCAAACTTTTTTTTTTAACATGTCTTGGCTTTGCTGCTCAACTTGATCCTCTAAAAGAAAAAGCTGATGTGAATAAGGTGGAGGAGAGAGGTAAGGGAGGTTTTAGTAAATGCTGCTTCTATAAGTCTTTGCACTAGCACACGGATGCATAGTATGACACAACACCCAACAAGAATGAGTACACCTATTACGGCTGCAAGAGAAGTAAGAATTGAGGCTATGATTTCTTTCCATTTACCGAACCACCTTACTAGCCACCCTGAGAAAGGGTTATTGACTCCAGAATTTTAGCTAGTTCACTGGATAAAGTGGTAAGTCTTTGTAAGGCCCTTGTTATGCTCCCAGTTGGGGCAGTCTTGTTTGGGATAAAGGTACAACACTGAGTTTTAATCATAACACAAACACCTCCTTTTTCGGCTAATATACCTAGGGCCATTCTGTTTTCCCAGGCCATCTGGCTAGTGGGCCCCAATTGTTCTGCTATCCCTTTGACAGCATCCATGGTGTAATTAATAAACCACTGCTGATTATAATAGATGTAATTTATCCAATCTATGTTTTTATTAATTGTCACTCACGAAAATATTGACTTAAATCCTGCAGCTATTTGATCTCGGGCTTTAAATTCATCTGGTACTCCTCATGGAACTCCAATAGCATTTATATAAACATGGGGGTCAAAGGACCCATGTGGGGCACTTCTCTTATGATTTTCTTTTTTTATCGTATTGATGGATTGCTAGGGTGAAAGGGATGGCCAGTTGGACTACAGCACGAGTACTGCTATAATTACTTGGCAGAGTACCCAGCAATAATCCCCTGCAATACCACCACACATCTGCTCGGGGATGAACAAGGGCAGACTGATTGGCAAGCTCTTGAAAAGGCTTGGTTTCACTGCACCCTGTTAAGTCTCCAAGGGATGCTAACTTTTCCCCCTGCCGTGAAAGGCACGAGGTGAAGTTAATATCAAGGGCCGGAGGCCAAATGGCCCTTGGGGGCTGATCTGCAGGGCTCTTGACCTCAGGGAACAGCAGTGAGTCTTGCATGATTCATCGCCCCAGGCTGTGGAGTTCTGGAAGACAGCTACCATACAGCTCACGCCTGGTCCGTGAGAGGACCACCCACGGGGAAAGGGGACAATTTGGGTCTCTGGCCTGCCTGTCGCACAAGCATAAGTTATTTTTGTTTAGTGTGTGAACAGAATATTTAATCAATTCCAGCCAAGCATTTGCTTCCTGATACCCTGTTTCAATTGCTATAGTTTGTTTTAAATCTCTAACTTCTACAACAACTACTTTGGCTTTATCATTGGGTATATGACGAGAGAAGGTTTAGTTAGCGGAGAACTTAGGAGAGGGAGAAGGGGGTGCAGGAGGTGAGGAGGCAATGAAGTGCATTTCAAGGATCCTATGTGGTCCTTCCCTGAGACTTCTGCTCCTATACAGTAGAAATGGCTTAATGAAGGGAAAAAACTCTACTAGGGAGGAGAGATGGTAATCTGTACTGGATTACATTGGCTCAGCTGACAATGGGGAGGGGTAACTCCTTTAGTAAAATGAATATATGGTTTTAAGAAACTGCAGGTACTCGTTGGGGCGGTCCATTCTCGCTCTTCAGTATTTTGTAGAGCATTGGACTAACTTCAGGCGAGAAGCTCTGCTCTAAGAGGACAAGATTCCCAGTTTATACTGGAATCTTCATCAAACTCTTCCCAAACTAACTCATCCCAGTTAACAGATTTCCAGTCTGAGGAGAGCTAGGAAGGACAAAGATACTTTTCTGAAGTGGAGAGTTGCCTCTGGTTTGGGAAATCTCCACAGGGCATCACAAGGCAAGCATCGAAAGTTAATAGTTTGGGGTGAACTTGACCTAGTTACATTAATAACGAGAGGACTAGCAGTAGAAGGGAAAAAGAAAGAGATGCAATATAAGAGGATCAAACCCGTTTTAGCTTTAGCTTGGTTGGAGTTGGCCCTGGAATAGCTGTCCATGATTCTGGAGGGGTGGTGCTCTTTTGACCCAGGTGTGATGAGTCCATCCTCTTTCCGCTGTTCGAACTGCAGTCTCAGTAGTTAGAAGCACTAGGTAGGATCCTCCCCAAGCTGGTTTGAGTTTTCCTTCCCTCCATCTTTTGACAAGGACATGGTCCTAAGGCTGATGTTGGTGTCCTGGAAACTCTAGGCGTGGCACCTGTGCTAAAATACCTTTAGTTCTGAGGGAAGAGAAAGTGGAAGATAAACCAAATATATGATTTCTGAGAAACTGATCTTTTGTTTTGAACGTGGGAATGTCAGCAGTGGAGTGCAAACAGGGCAACCCATGCAACATTTCATAAGGGGCTAAGCCAACATCTCTCCGAGGAGCAGTTTGGATTCTCAACAGGGCAATGGGAAGACATCTAGCCCATGGCAACCGAGTCTCTAAGACTAATTTGGTTAGGTGGCTTTTTTATAGTATGATTCGTTCTTTCCACTCTTCCTGATGAAGGTGGGTGCCAGGGAGTATGATATTCCCATGTTATATCCAGTACCTGGGCTAATTTCTTAATGACATGTTCAGTGAAATAAGTCCTATTATCTGAATCAAATGTCTTCTATTAAACTAAACTTGGGTATAATATTTTCAACTAATGCCTTGACTACATTATTAGCAGTTGTACTTGAAAAGGAAATAGCTTCTACCCAATGAGTAAGGTGATCTACTATTACTAATACATACTTTAGACGACCAGATGGAGGCATCTCTGTGTAATCAATCTGGGTACTTTGGAATGGCCTTAAGCCTGGACTCCTTCCCCCAAGGGGTAATCTTTTTATAGTCTGTTTATTGGTTTTCTTACGTACTAAGCGATTGTTTGGCCAGGGTATAAATTCCTATGCGCCCATAAACTCTGACGACTACGTCACACACAGCTTGGGGCCCCCAGTGGGTCCCTTGATGCAGCTGGAACAAGATTTCCCTCATAAGGGGGTTTGGATAATGTTTCTCTCTGGTCTGGCAATATCCATTTTCCTTCTGAATTCTCTTTAGCATCTATTTTTATTAGTTTTATGGCCAAAGAAAGCCAAACACCATTTTGTATTTGACAATGCTTACTGTATGATTTTATACCAGATAAGCTACATTTCACCTTTATATTAGTGTGCTATTAATGTTAAACTCAATTTAAATAAAATCTTGTAGACACAGTTATCCAATTTTATTTTATTTTTATTTTTATTATTATTTTTTGAGATGGAGTCTCACTCTGTCACCCAGGCTGGAGTGCAGTGGTGAGATCTCAGCTCACTGCAGCCTCTGCCTCCCGGGTTCAAGTGACTCTCCTGCCTCAGCCTCCCGAGTAGCTGGGACTACAGGTGCGTACCACACCTGGCTAATTTTTTTGTATTGTTAGTAGAGATGGGGTTTCACTATGTTGGCCAGGCTGGTCTCAAACTCCTGACCTCATGATCTGCCCGCTTCAGCCTCTCAAAGTGCAGGAATTACAGGCTTGAGTCACCGTGCCTGGCCTCAGTTATCCAATTTTAATGTCTGACTAAAAGGTAAGTTTTGTTTGTTTGTTTGTTTTTGTTTTTTTTTTGAGACTAAGTTTCATTCTTGTTGCCCAGGCTGGAGTGCAATGGCATGATCTTGGCTCATTGCAACCTCTGCCTCCCAGGTTCAAGTGATTCTCCTGCCTCAGCCTCCTGAGCAGCTGGGATTACAGGCATGTGCCACCACACCCGGCTAATTTTTGTATTATTAGTAGAGACGGGGTTTCTCCATGTTGGTCAGGCTGGTCTCGAACTCCCGACCTCAGGTGATCCACTGCCAGCCTCGGCCTCCCAAAGTGCTGGGATTACAGGCGTGAGCCACCACACCCGGCCAAGGTAAGATTTTTATAGACTCTTTTTAACACTTTATCATTTTTGTTAAAGACCAGGTTAGTAAGAAAAACCTGTTTTGCTTTTATTTTAATGTCTAGTTTACAGAAAAACGGGATGGTACCAGAAAAACTGGGGTACTGGGAGAGTACCCCTTTAACTTTAGCCAATATGTCTACACATGGAATTTCTTTTACAATTAACATTTCAAAACTTGCTTAAACCTTCAAAACATTTTTTTAACCTTTTAATGTAGGTAAAAATATACGTTCTTATGCCTCCTTATAATCCTTTTACCAAAAGTATATTTTGCTTTTCTTACACACCTTGCACATAAACTGTTTCTTCAGTAGTTTTACATTCAGGAGGCCTAATTACTTTTAAATTATACAACATTTTTTGCATAAATTTCCTTTTATAACATTTTTCACGACTTTTACAGACAATCTTTGACATGCCTTAACTTTCTGACTTGTAAACATCCATTTCTTTAAACAACCAGTTCATTTACTTTAGGACAAGAATTTACCATATGAAATTCTTTTTACTTTAGGACAAAAATTTACCATATGAGATTCTTTTTACTTTAGGACAAGAATTTACCATGAGATTCTTTTCACGTAATTCTCCTTTTTTTAATGTCAAAAATGATAACTGTTATTTTCCAAAGCGAACTTCCTTCACGTCTGGGGACTAGACTGCCTAAGGCCACAAGATTAGAAGTTAGGAGAATACATGTTACACTGTTAACTTTTAGCAAACTTTGCTTTTGTTGAAAACCTTGTAAGTTTGGGATTTTAATTATGTGCCAGGTGTAGAGCCTAGGACCTAGACAGAAGTGCAGATAAGGTCTGGCTTATTCCAGCATTTAACTCCATGTGTCCTAGGTTTTCCCTAGCTGCAAAGCGGGCTAGTGGTACAGCTAAGAAATGGTAGCCTGTTTGGATATCTGATTAATAGCTCTAAGGTCTTGCACTAACCGGTATGACCTGTCTGGCTTCTTTACAGGCAGTATTGGAGTGTTATAGGGAGACATACAGGGTTTAACAAGTTCATCATGGAGAAGACCTTCAATTGTCAATTATAGGTTTTAAATTTACCCTGGCCTTGAAAGGAATAGGATACATTGCCTTCTCTTTACTACTTCCCCAGGGGTTTTTAATTTAACATGAAACTGAGGAATCTGTAACTTTCCTCGATTCTCCTTTTTTGACTATACCTTGGGATGAATGAGTTCTTTGTCTGCGGTGGTGAGCAAGTTTAAGGAGGGGAGGAATTTTCCCTGATTAATATAGAGGCCTATGCCAAATTTTAGCATTAAATCTCTCTAATAGGTTTGTTCCTGCCTCTGGGATAAACAGAAATTTAATATTAGCTGATTTGCTTTTATATATGACTTTTGTTCTTTTTCCCATTTCGGACATTCTCTTTTGAAGTGACTTACTTTTAATTTGAAATATTTGTTTTGTCCTTTTTCTCTCCCTTTGCCTCTCCCTCTCTGCCTCTTTCTCTCTCTCTGCCCCTCTCTCTCTTTGACGCTGACTCCCTCTTTGCCTTTCTCTCTGCCTCTGACTCTTTCTCTGACTCCCCCTTTGCCTCTCTCTTTTTGCCTCTGTTCTGTCAGTCTTTTTCTCTCCTCTAAGTTTTTTTTCTCTACCTTTGAGTCTCCTGGCTTTACTCTTTCATACCCTTTATATTGCCTGGAGAGTGGGGGTCTAGGTTCTTTATAGGTTCTGGCCCCCTGGGTACTTTGTTGTATGGTGGACAGCAGAATTTTTGCCTTCTGCTTTTGTTTTTCTTCATCTTTTCTTATATATACTTTTTCGGCTTTTCTTAGAAGCTCTTCTATAGGTTTATCTTTCTAGTTCTCCATCTTTTTAAATTTCTTGTTAATATCTGGCCAACTGTTAGTGACAAAATGAAATTTTACCATTCACTGCCCAAGAGGATCCTCGAGACCTAGACTAGTGTATTTTCTCATTTGTTCCTTTAATCTAGCTAAAAATCCTATAGGCCCTTCATCTTTCCCTTGTTGTATATCAAATGTTCAGGTAAGAGTCTGAGTTTGGGGTACTGATTCTTCAATCCCCTTTATCATCAATTCCCTAAAGTCCTGCATATTTTCTCGGTGGGCTGTGTTGTTATTGTCCCACTGGGGGTCTTGGGTGGGAATTTTTTGATCTGTTGTAGGAACATTTTGGCCAGGAGGGTGTTCATGTTCCTAGGCTCCCATAGCAGCTCTATGGATCATGCCTCTTTCTTCCCCTGAGAAGAGGGGAAAAGCGAGGTTCTGAGTATCTTTTTTACCTTGCTCTATCTTGCGTTGAAGTCCTTTTAGGGAAAGGTGCTTAGGCTGGTAGTGAGTGGGCTCTTGGGACGATTCTCAAGAGGCAGGATTATAAGAAAGGGGACAACAGGGATAGGAGAAGGGTCTGGGACAGCAGCTGCTTTTTTTTTGTTTTTGGTCCTTTCATTATCCTTCTAATATTTTAACATTAGGCCTAGGGGATTATTAGGGGGAATATTATTGTTGCTAGCTTTCTCCTTTTTATCTCTTACCTTACTTGGGGCATTTCCCATCTTGGGTCCTGGTTAGGCTTAATCTCTCCTATTGGAGATGTCTCGCCTATCCTTTAGCTCCACCTGCTGGAGGCTCCTTGCATTCACGCACACTTTCAACCCCGAGAATATCCTGACCACCAAGGAAATACTTTGTCGCCCCTGCGATGTTTCTTACCTTGGTCTGTGCAGAGAGTTATTTGGTCACTGTGGTATGTGAGGATCCTTTCCCCCAGGTCACCAGCCGGTTTCTTTCCACGTTGCTGAGAGTATAGGTTTATTCGTCACACCGGTGGGTCTCAATTCCTTACCCCTGTGACCACCGCAACAAGGCAGCGGGGCATGCCTCCTCATGGGAGAGGTCTAGACCCTCCTCAGAGGAGAATGGGAATCCCAAACAAGCCACCAAATTTGTTAGAAATAATTTTTCGTTGCCACAAAAGAAACAGCACTCAAATTTTCTCAGCAAGGCAATTTTACTTGTATAGAAGGGTGCCTCTCGTGGATGGTGCAATGGCGAGAGCACACCTGGATGAGGGAGGGGAATGAGTTCTTATCCCTGATGCAGGTAGCCCCTACTGCTGTGTTGTTCCCCTATTGGCTAGGGTTGGACCACACAATCTAAGCTAATTCCTATTGGCTATTTTTTTTTTTTTTTGAGTCGGAGTCTCGCTCTTTTGCCCAGGCTGGAGTGCAGTGGCCGGATCTCAGCTCACTGCAAGCTCCGCCTCCTGGGTTTATGCCATTCTCCTGCCTCAGCCTCCCGAGTAGCTGGGACTACAGATGCCCACCACCTCGCCCAGCTAGTTTTCTGTATTTTTTAGTAGAGACGGGGTTTCACCGTGTTAGCCAGGATGGTCTCAATCTCCTGACCTCGTGATCTGCCCGTTTTGGCCTCCCAAAGTGCTGGGATTACAGGCTTGAGCCACCGCGCCCGGCCCTATTGGCTGTTTTAAAGAGAGCAGGGGTATGACCCGGAGTGGCGGGCTGAGCAGTTTTGATGGGAAAGTCAGTTCCGGACCAGGTGACTAAAGGTGACTCAGGTCAGAGCAGGTGACAGAGGCTAGGAGGGGGTTGTTTACTGAAACTAGGGGCAAGGAGACATAAAGAATGAGGAAATTAAACTTTAAAATGAAGAACAAAGAACAGGGGAGCTGAACACACTGATACATTGGTTCTTTGGAGAGGATCTCAGAACTCATTGTATTTAACAATTTACAGGCTAAAACCTTTGAAGAGGAATTTATTATATCCTACATTATCACGGAGTAAATAATTTATCCCTGACAGAATAAGGCTACTGGAGTCCTCTTCTTGTAACTCTGAGAATAACTGGAGGGAACTGTGTCTGCAGACAGTGGGGCCAGGTGGTTAAGTCTGGATTGGGCCAGGCATGGTGGCTCACACCTGTAATCCCAACACTTTGGGAGGCTGAGACAGGTGGATCACCTGAGGTCAGGAGTTTGAGACCAGCCTGGCCAATGTGGTAAAACTCTGTCTCTACTAAAAATACAAAAATTAGCTGGGTGTGGTGGCAAGCGCTTGTAATCCCAACTACTCAGGAGGTTGAGGCAGGAGAATTGTTTGGACTCGGGAGGCAGAAGTTGCAGTGAGCCGAGATCGTGCCATTGCACTCCAGCCTGGGTGACATGAGCGAAACTCCATTGCAAAAAAAAAAAAAAAAAAGAAAAAAGAAAAAGTCTGGACCTAAGCCAAGAGGGGAAGAGGACATCCCCATGAAAGAGCTTTGGATCCAGAAAGCCTGGGTTCTTAGAATTTTTTTTCACTTTTGTTGTAGCATACTTTATTCTTATTTTTTTGAGATGGGGTATGGGGGTTTCACTGCAGGCCTTGCTTTGTCACCTAGGCTGGAATGCTGTGGCTCGGTCTCTGCTCACTGCAACCTCCGCCTCCCAGGTTCAAGCGATTCTCCTGCCTCAGCTTCCCAAGTAGCTGGGATTATAGGCATGCACCACCATGCCCAACTAATTTTTTTATCTTTAGTAGAGACCAGGTTTTGCTATGTTGGCAAGGTTGGTCTCGAATTCCTGAGCTCAGATGATAGGCCCGCTTCAGCCTCCCAAAGTGCTGGGATTACAGGTGTGAGCAACTGCACCCAGTGCATGCTTTATTTTAATTTAATTTAATTAATTTATTTTTTGAGACGGAGTTTCCCTCTTGTTACCCAGGCTGGAGTGCAATGGTGCTATCTCGGCTCACTGCAACCGCTGCCTCCCGGGTTTAAGTGATTCTCCTGCCTCAGCCTCTCAAGTAGCTGGGATTATAGACATGTGCCACCACGCCTGGCTAATTTTGTATTTTTACTAGAGATGGGGTTTCTCCATGTTGGTCAGGCTGGTCTCAAGCTCCTGACCTAAGTGCTGCGATTGTCCTTGGAATTCTGAGTGGATCCATGAAGAGCTAGTAAGAACCAGTGAAAAAGCAATCACCTATGATCCTGGGCTTTGAAAAATCACTGTGATTATAGTATGCCCTTATAAATGAGACTAAGATGCCTGATGGGAGAATGCAGACTGCTGGTGAGGAAGGACAATGAAGCAGAGACTAGGAACCAAATTCATCATCATTATCACATAAAGGCATTAGGAAATGTCACCTTACACATGGTGAGCACATATGGGTGCCCACCACAGAGACAGCAGGATAAGTTTTACAAAACTTGACCAGGCAAGTTAGAAGCAAGGCGTGGTTAGGATGGCAGAGGGCAGGGAGTAGGGTGGGGGAGAACAGCCAGCTGGAAGATGAGTCAGGGGGTGCAACTGGGGAGAGCAGCTCTGAATCTTGCTGCTCAAGGAGAAAGTTGCTGAGATAAGATGGCTTTCAGGGAGCTGTCCTATTGCTGCTGGAGAGCAGCCTGCTGGGCCTACGATGATAAGCAGGGCTGACCCTCTTGGGCTCCGTAGCTAAGTTCAAACACTGCTGAAAATGGGGCGGAGTTGAGGCAGTGTGTGGCAAGTGACACAGACGGGGACTTGCAGCTGGGGGTCCCTGGGAATTACTTGACATCTCTCAGCTGGTGTCTTCAGCAGTCTGGGGCAACAATCGCAACTGCCCATGATGGTTGTTGAGGATATGAGAGCTTTTGTTTTAAAGCACTTGCCACAAACCCTTAAGATGCAGATGGGTCTCCCCTGTGAAGCGCTCCACAGGCGGGACACAGGCCCATCTGAGGAGGGGCCTGGAAGGAAGAGGAGCACTTGAGAGGGGGCAGAACCAGGCTGGCCTGGGGCTCAGCGATCGCTCCACTGCAGAGAAGCTGGGCTGAGGAAGGCAGCTCACACCTGGTGGAGGATGCCCTTCTTCTGCCCCCGGACAGGAGGGAGGAGACCACCATATCCCCGACTTGCAGCCCTCACGTGCTGTCTGGTGGCTTTGGTGCAGTCACTGCCATGATCTGAGTGGTCTTTGGCAATCACGCACCGGTGGGAGCGTGAGGTTGCGGGGAAAGAGGAACTGACCATGGGCCTGGGTGGGGAGGCCTGGCCACTGTGCCCACAGCCTAGGAAGGGACAGTCAGAGCTCCTCCTTGTTGCTATCGAGGGACTGGGCCAGAGGCCCTGGAGCCAGGGGGGCACCTAGTAGCTCTTGGTCGCCAGGATGCTGGCTGCTGTCCTCCAGGTCCCTGCCCGTGGGGGCATCGTCCCGTAGGAGCCTGCTCTCCACTCTGTGCTGCCGAAGGCTCTCGGTACTCACGAGTCCCTGCATCCTCAGGTACCCCTGCTGGCAAAAGGGTGGCAGCTTCTGGCGCGTGAGGGCGAACAGGAAGCAGGACTCTACACAAAAGCAAAACGAAGAGAATGAGCCAGGCTGGGATGGGTGGGGAGGGGTGCAGGAAGGGGAGCTGCCAATGCCAGGTGTGGAGGCTTCACTG
Source organism: Papio anubis (assembly GCF_008728515.1). NCBI lineage: Eukaryota > Metazoa > Chordata > Mammalia > Primates > Cercopithecidae > Papio > Papio anubis. The sequence goes on along the minus strand of NC_044991.1, from coordinate 14,207,483 downwards.
CGGGCCTCGCCTGGTATCTTCCATCCCTTGAAACTGGGAGCTGACCTTTCTGGGCATCACACATCCAACTTGAGTAGGTCATGAATCATGACCCTCCACGAGGCTCCAGGGCAGGGGACTGCCTTGACACTCTGGAAGAAAAAGGCTCCAAAATGAAAGCAAACCACAGCAATGCCTCAGCTCCCAGAGATCAGGGCTGAGCCTGGGGCTCTGCAGGCGGCCACACAGGGGTTAGGGCTCTGACCCTCATGACCCTGCACTCGGCCTGGTGCAGCTGGGAACTCAGTGGTCAGTCCCACTGTGAGCTCAGATCTGCCTGCAAAGATGCATTCCCTCCACGTTTGAGTTGCAAATACCACGTGCAAAGTTCTGATCTAAACAGTGTGGGGATAGAAAGATAAACGGGTATATCCTCACCGATCCCACAACAGAAAGCTGGTGCATGCATCAAATTTGTCCAATCAAAAGATAGCTGTGGATACTTATCATGTAGAAATATGAAGAAACGGCCAGGCGTGGTGGCTCACGCCTTAATCCCAGAACTTTGGGAGGCCGAGGTGGGTGGATCGCCTGAGGTTAGGACTTCGAGACCAGCCTGGCCAACACAATGAGAAAGAAACCCCGTCTCTAGTAAAAATACAAAAATTAGCCAGGCGTGGTGATGAACGCCTGTAGTCCCAGCTACTCGGGAGGCTGAGGCAGGAGAATCACTTGAATCCAGGAGGCAGAGGTTGCAGTGAGCCGAGATCATGCCACTGCACTCCAGCCTGGGCGGCAGAGCGAGACTCTGTCTCAAAAAAAAAAAAAAAAAAAGAAATATGAAGAAACAACCAAAAGAAGCCGTGCGGAGAGAGAAGCTACTAAAAGGAACAACCACTAGGGCTAGGAGTTCCTTGTGGGAATGAGAATGAAGGTAGGGAATAGGCAAGGTGGGTGATATAGTTTGGGTCTGTGTCCCCACCCAAATCTCATGTTGAAATGGAATCTCTAATGCTGGAGGTGGGGCTGTTGGGAGGTGACTGCATCATGGGAACGGTTTTTTTTTTTTTTTTTCTTAAGGCAGAGTCTCCCTCAGTGACACGATCCTGGCTCACTACAACCTCTGCCTTCTGGATTCAAGTGACTCTCCTGCCTCAGGCTCCCCAGTAGCTGGGACTACAGGTGCCTGCCACCACACCCAGCTAATTTTTTTGTTTTTTAAATAGAGACTGGGTTTCACCATGTTGGCCTGGCTCGTCTCGAACTCCTGACCTCAAGTGATCAGCCTGTCTCGGCTTCCCAAAGTGCTGGGACTACAGGCGTGATCCAGCATCCAGAAATAGATGCTGCCATGTGTCCTATACAGCCTGCAGAACTGTGAGTCAATTAAACCTGTTTCTTTGTAAGTTACACAGTCTCAGGTATTTTTTTATAGCAATGTGAGAACAGACTAATACAGTGAGAAAAAGTCTTTTAGCCAAGTACTTATAAGACTTTAAACAAACAGAAAAGCTGACGCAGATATGGGCTCAGCCTTCTGAGGGCGTCAGAGACAAGAAGGGCAGACGGAGAGTCCGGAATGGGCTGGAGTCCTTCTGTAACTCTGAGCGAGCCTTCTCGCCTCCCTGAGCCCCTCTATCTCAAGTGAAAAATGGGCACCGTACAAAGGATGTCGTGAGGCTTCCATGGGTGACCAGGCTGAAAGGTGCTCCAGAAATATGACTTCCTGTTTATTTCTGACTTTTATCATGGAGGCCCCTGGCTGGCCAGGTCATGGCAATACTCTCCAAGCAGGGAAGACAGCAGATGCACGAGAGGACAGCGGGAAGACTGGGAGGGCAGCAAGATGGCCGTTTGAGGCCGAGCCCGTGATTGGCTCAAAATATAATCAACACTTTAGGAGGCAGGCGGGTGGATCATGGGAGTCCAGGAGATCCCGAGACTATCCTGGCTAACACGGTGGAAACCCGTCTCTACTAAAAAATACAAAAAAAAATTAGCGGGCGTGGTAAGCGAGGCCACTGTAGTCCCAGCTACTTAGGAGAGGAAGCTGAAGCGGAGAATGAAGCGTGAACCCAGAGCGGAGCTTGCAGTGAGCCGAGATTGGCGCCCGCTGCACTCAACCTGGGGAACCCTGCGCCGAGACTCCGTTTCAAAATGGCCGTTTGGCAGGCACCACCTTCTGACGACATCATCCCCTCTGCAGGGGCTCAGCAGAATCTCGGGCCAGCACTAGCAGCTGCACATCAGCTACAGAACGGAGGGACGGCTGCCACTATGCCGACTACTGCTCTGGTATTCTCAGTCAAGGCAGCCGTGGCCTGTACAGTTAAACAGTGTCTAGAAAGTGGGAGATAGGAGGCTAAAGGGCCTGGGATGATGCGTCGGTGGAACCCACAACTCAGGGTTGGAATTCACTCCATCACATACCCTGGCATTTTTGTTGTTTGTTGTTGTTTTTGAGAGGCAGTCTTGCTCTGTTGCCCAGGCTGGAGTGCAGTGGCATGATCTCGGCTCACTGTAACCTCCGCCTTCCGGGTTCAAGCGGTTCTCCCGCCTCAGCCGGCCGAGTAGCTAGGATTACAGGCGCCCGACACCACCCCCAGCTAATTTTTGTACTTTTAGTAGAAATGGGGTTTCACCATGTTGGCCAGGGCTGGTCTTGAACTCCTGACCTCAGGTGATTCACCCACCTCGGTCTCCCAAAGTGTTGAGATTACAGGCGTGAGCTATTGCACCTGGCCTAAAAGTGTATTTTTTGAGAAGGTGTGCATTTGCTTCTGTGATTTCTACAGCCCAATGATCTCATGAAGTTTGGCCCCAAATTTACACAAGTGGGGCCTACTGGTTGGATATTTTCAGAGATTTTCTCTCCCACTCTATCTAGGACCAAAACCATGCGTCTCATCTATTTCCTCCCTCGGAGGGTTTTGGCTCCCAGCTTTCCTACTGAGATCCAAGCTTTATTTGCGTATCTCTAAACAGGCCTCCCATCCTGCTCTAGCTCTGTCTTCCACCCCAAGGGGTGGTCTATTAAAACCCAGACTCTGGGCTCTTGACGACTGGCAGGGGTCCAGCTCAGCAGGTTTAGTGCTTTTTTCAGGTCTGGCCTCTGGGGAGTGGCCTTATTTCCCTGCCAGTTCTTTATGTATACATAGATATCTCTCTCTCTCTAGCCCCTGCTAACCTTTTCCTTTTTTTTGAGACAGGGTCTCGCTGTATTGCCCAGGCTGGAGTGCAGTGGCGTGATCTCGGCTCACTGTAAGCTCTGCCTCCTGGGTTCGCGCCATTCTCCTGCCTCAGCCTCCCGAGCAGCTGGGACTACAGGCGCCAGCCACAATGCCCGGCCAGTTTTTTTGCATTTTTAGTAGAGACGGGGTTTCACCGTGTCAGCCAGGATGGTCTCAATCTCCTGACCTCGTGATTTGCCCACCTCGGCCTCCCAAAGTTCTGGGATTACCGGTGTGAGCCACTGCGCCCAGCCCCCTTTTTATTTTTTTTGAGACGGAGTTTCGCCTTTGTCACCCAGGCTAGAACACAGTGGTAGATCGTGGCTCACTGCAATCTCCGCCTCCCGGGTTCAAGCAATTCTCCTGCCTCAGCCTCCCGAGTAGCTGGGGCTACAGGCGCGCTACCATGCCTGGCTAATTTTTGTATTTTTAGTAGAGATGTGGTTTCACCATGTTGGTCAGGCTGGTCTCGAACTCCTGACCTTGTGATCCACCTGCCTTGGCCTCCCAAAGTGCTAGGATTACAGGTGCGAGCCACGGTGCCTTGCCCTGTTAATTCTTTTGAAAAGACATATTATCGGCTGGGAGCGGTGGCTCACGCTTGTAATCCTAACACTTTGGGAGGCTGAGGCAGGCTGATCACAAGGTCAGGAGTTCGAGATCAGCCTGGTCAATATGGTGAAACCCTGTCTCTACTAAAAAATACAAAACTTAGTCAGGCATGGTGGCATGCACCTGTAGTCCCAGCTTCTCAGGAGGCTGAGGCAGGAGAATTGCTTGAACCCGGGAGGTGGAGGTTGCAGTGAGCTGAGATTGCGCCACTACACTCCAGCCTGGGCAACAGAGTGAGACTCTGTCTCAAAAAAAAAAGAAGATACATTATCCAGTATTTTTAGGTATACTGTAATTTAGCCCACGGCATTGTCAGGAATGGTAGTCTGGGGTTTGGATTTCCAGATATGGGTCCTGAAACTCCACGGGGCTTGGGTGTCTGCGACCTTTTTTCAACCTCGAGCTTAGACCCTTTGTCCTTCTGGGAGCTTAAATTACCTGCATAGAAGCTTCGCAAATCGGTGTCCAAACAGTTCTCCAGGAAGCGCCTCAGAGGTAGGATGTGCCCGATTGGGGCAGTCCAGTCTGTTAAGAAGTCTTCCACGATGTGATGGATGGCTGTGGGCCGAGGCAGGGGCCAGTGTGCAGGGCGGAACCTCACCTCCTGTTCTGTGGGGAGGAGAGAGGGGCCACGTCAGAGCCGCGAGGCTGGGCTTCCCCTCCTTGGGCCGACACAGCACGGATCCCACACAGCCCAAACACTGCCCTCACTCGCTCGTGCTCGGCTTTCCCGACAGCCTCCCAAGCTGGGCTGTGGTCAGCCTGTTCAAGAGCCACCTGCAGATATTTGAAAGGCTGCCATGAGGAAGAGGAACTAGGCTTTTCCCTTGTGGTTTCGGAAGGCAGTGCTGTAACTAGTAACTTCAGGCTGGCGTTTCTCTAACACTCACATGGACTGAGATCTATTGTGCTGCTTCATTTTTATTTTTTATTATTATTCGAGACAGAGTCTCACTCTATTGCCCAGGCTGTAGTGCAGTGGCACAATTTAGGCTCACTGCAACCTCCACCTCCTGGGTTCAAGCGATTCTTGTTCCTCAACCTCCAGAGAAGCTGGGTTTACAGGCACCCGCCACCACACCCAGCTAATATTTTACATTTTTAGTAGAGATGGGGTTCTAGTCTCTACCATGTTGGCCAGGCTGGTCTCAAACTCCTGACCTCAGGTGACCCAGCTGCCTCAGCCTCCCAGAGTGCGGGGATTACAGGCGTGAGCCACTGCGCCTGGCTGTGGCTGCTTTCAAACTGGCCTTTCTGTGAGAAGACTCAGAGGTGAGGCGAGGGGTCTCAGCACTCATCTAGTTCAGCTTCCCGCTGCTGTGGACTCCCTTCTGTGGTGTCCCAGTCAGACGGCCATCGAGTCATGACTTGGCCATCGCTATTCTGGGAAACCTGAATTTGGAGGTGACCAATTCCCCCACTGAACAGCTTTAACTTTTTTTTTTGAGACAGAGTCTCGCTCTGTCGCCCAGGCTGGAGTGCAGTGGCACAATCTTGGCTCACTGCAGCCTCTGCTTCCTGGATTCAAGCGATTCTCCTGCCTCAGCCTCCCTAGTAGCTGGGACTACAGACGCCCGCCATCATGCCCGACTAATTTTTGTATTTTTATTAGAGACGGGGTTTCACTATATTGGCCAGGATAGTCTCAACCTCCTGACCTCGTGATCCGCCCACCTTAGCTTCCCAAAGTGCTGGGATTACAGGCGTGAGCGACTGCGATCAGCCTGTTTTTTTTTTTTTTTTTTTTTGAGAAAGTCTTGCTCTGTAGCCCAGGCTGGAGTGCAGTGGCGTCATCTTGGCTCACTGCAACCTCCGCCTCCTGGATCCTAGTTCAAGCAATTCTCCTGCCTCAGCCTCCTGAATAGCTGGGATTATAGGCATGTGCCACCATGCCCAGCTAATTTTTGTATTTTTTTCACGTTTTTAGAGATGGGGTTTCACCATTTTGGCCAGGCTGGTTTGGCCAGGCTGGTCTTGAACTCCTGACCTTGTAATCCGCTTGCTTTGGCCTCTCCAAGTGCTGAGATTACAGGCGTGAGCCACTGTGCCCAGCCTCTTAGTGCCTGCACCCCTGCACCCCTGTCGCTGCTACCTGCTGACATGACTTCTGCCTTTGGGAACAACCCGTTTAAACCACCCTCTTCCACCCGACTGCCCTTCAAGCTCTGAAGCAGGGGGTGCGTTCCCGAGGTTGTTCATTTATCAGTAGCTACTCTGTGCCTGCACCGGGCTGGCATTCTGTGTATGCTGTCAGAGTTAACCTCATGGAACCCTACAAGAAAGGTACTGTCGTAATCCCCATTTTACAGAGGGGAGGTTGAGGCTCAGAGAGGTTAAGTAATGGTCCAAGGTCACACAGTAACAAAAGGACAGGCCCAGGGATTTTGCCCAGTTTCTCTGTACCATGTTAACGAGCTCTGGTTCCCTCACTCTTCAGACCCCTCCCACCCCACCATGGTCAGCCTCCTCTGGAGACCTGCAGCAGGGCCGTGTCCCTCTTACTACACGGTGGCTGGCGGAGAGCACGACACTCCCCACGTGTCCTGTGTCGGTCACAGTATGTGTCAGAATCTGGAAGCATCATTTATCGTTCTCGGACCTTCTGCCCAAGTGGTCTCTAGGCGGAGTGCCGCAGCCGTCCCCCGGTCAGCTGAGCGTGTGTGTGAAGGTTTCAGGGTGGGTGACAACCCTGCAGAGGGTGAGGTCTGAGGAGCCCACAGGTTGGGGGAGGGCAGAGACCTGCTCACCGGTGGGGAGGTATCTGTAGTAGTAGATGACAGGATGGAGGAAGTTAGACTGCCAGGCGTCTTCCGTGTGCCCCACAGACCGGTCATCAAAGAAGACGTCCTTGTCGGGGCCAGAGAAATTTCTGCCGTATTCCATGTTGATGACGAAGAGCCCGTGCCTTGCCTTCCTCCCTGTGAGTGTCTCCAGTTGGGCCAGCATCTGTATGGGGAACTCCTCCAGGTACTCAAAGGCCATGGCATTCCTGGGAGAATGGCAACACGGGGGAGGCCCTCAGTGCTGTGGCAGAGGTGAGGGGTGCGGCACGGGGTAAGCATGCGTGTGTGCGTGTGTATCTCCCCTCTAAGGAGCGTCAATCAAGCAGTGCACCCCTCACTTAACATTACCGTTTCAGCTGAGCTCTCACACACATGTGGGGTAGAGTCCAGAAAATTCCATGTAACCTGAATGGGATATCTGGGGAAAGAGTGTCTCAGGCAGAGAGAATAGTCAGGAAAAAGCCCTGAGGAGTATGTGAGCACTTTGTGTTCAAGGAACAGAAGAGGCCGATGTGGCTGAGGGGAGTGAACAAGGGGCAGGGGCAGGAGAGGGGTTCAGAGGCCTGAGAGGTCAGATCAAGGAGGGCTGTGCCTCCCATGACGAGACATGAAGGGTCGTCTGGCCTGAGAAGTGATGCTGCTGGTCGCTGGGGAGGACTAAGCAGAGCTGGGATCAGCGTGCCTCAGGTTTCTAAGGACCACGCTAGTTACTGTGCTAGGAACAGACCCCAGGCCAAGTGGGGCGGCTGTCATATGGGTGCAGGCAGTAGAGCCTAGTGATCGGGACCGAGATGGTGGTGGTAGAGCGGGTGAGAGCTGGCTGGGTTCCAGACATCATCTGAAGGGAGAGGTAACAAGACTTGCCCATTGTTTGCATGTCAGGTGTCATTCGAGACAGGGGTGCCGGGCACGCTGACTCACGCCTGTAATCCCAGCACTTTCGGAGGCCAAGGTGGGTAGATCACCCGAGGTCAGGAGTTTGAGACCAGCCTAGCCAACATGGTGAAACCCAGTCTCTACTAAAAATACAAAATTAGCCGGGTGTGGTGGCATGCGCCTGTAATCCGTTACTCAGGAGGCTGAGACATGAGAATCGCTTGAACCTGGGAGGTGGAGGCTGCAGTGAGCCAAGATCACACCACTGCACTCCAGCCTGGGCAAGACACAGAGAGACTCTGAGTCAAAAAAAAAAAAAAAAATTAGCCGGGCATGGTAGCGGGTGCCTGTGATCCCAGCTACTTGGGAGGCTGAGGCAGGAGAATTGCTTGAACCCAGGAGGTGGAGATTGCAGTGAGCCGAGATCACGCCACTGTACTCCAGCCTGGGTGACAGAGCAAGACTCTGTCTCAAGAAAAAAAAGACAGGGGCAGGGGCATGGAGGGTGACGCGAGGGTTTTGTGCAGAGTACAGCTGTGCTACCTGCATGTCCCTGAACCTGGTATGCTATAGCACGTCCTGCCTTTGGATCGGGCTTTTCCCTCTGACTGAAGGTTGTTCCCCTGCTTCTCCCTGCCACCTGTCTCCCCTTGCCCCTCACCCCTCTGTGCCCTGCACCGTTTCCTTCTCAGGGACTGTCCATCCTCTGTGATCTGCTGCTTATCACTAAATTGACTCTGATGACGGTGGCCGGCAAGGCCCTGGCCTGAGGGAGCTCTGAGATCCACGCGGCTGCCTCTGACTACTGCTCATCCACGTGATGCCAAACACTTTCCACAAGTGACCTTTACTCCTTCCTTTCTTGCTGCAAGGTAGGCACAATTTCCCCATTTTGCAGATGAGGAAGAAGGGCTCAGAGAGGCTCACTAATGTGCCCATGGCCACCCATAGGACTGTCTGTAGAGTTGATAGCACTGTTTTTCCCCAGAACAGACATGTTTCCCCCCAGCAGCCTTCAACTTAGGAAAGAACTGGGCACCCCGCACCTGGAATAGGAAGAGAAGCGCTATGCAGTGTGTGGGGGAAGCTGGGCCGAGGGGAGTAGGACCGGGATAGGCTACTCACTCCTTCAACAGGATGACATCGGCCAGCACACCGAACATCTGGTAGAGCCCAGAAGCCTCGTTCACGCGCCGCACGATGGAGCTGGTCAGCTGTGTGATGGGGAGCTCGGTGGCAGGCCAGGCGACGCTGTGGTGGCGGTGCTCCAGGAGCCGGTGAACAGCACGCACTGGAACAGCCAGAGGAAGGAAGGGCATGCTGCACTTAGGATTTTATCTCTGGTCACTGGGAGGGATGCCCAGGGGATGCCCAGGCCTCATCAACCCCTGAGAACGCCATACACACTGGTCTGCATGGCCCAGAGCAAATGTGTAGGTGGTGAACACATGAGGGGAGGAGATGGCAGCTGCCTTTAAAGCCGGGCCAGCAGGTATGTTCTGGAAAGGACCAGACAATCCATATTCTCTTGCTTTGTGGGTCATACACATACAGCATACAGTGATGCTGCTCACTTCTGCCCCTAGTGTAAAAGCGGCCAAGACAATAGGCAAAGGAGTGAGCACAGCTGGATTTGGTCTCCAGGCCAGAGTCTATCTGCCCTTGCTTCAGGCCATCTGCACGTGGGAGTCCCACTCACCCCACCTCACATAAGGAACATCAAGTCTGACACAGAGCCTTCCCTAGAAACCTTCCCCGCTTCACAGCTCTGTTTCCATCAGAGATGAGCCTATGGAAATCTTTGATTTCGCCCTCTCTTTCACAGCCTAAATCCATCTGTCTCTAAGTTCTTTTTTAAAATATTTTTTATTTATTTTATTTTTTTATTTTTTATTTTTTTGAGATGGAGTCTCGCTCTGTCGCCCAGGCTGGAGTGCAGTGGCGTGATCTCAGCTCACTGCAAGCTCGCCTCCTGGGTTTACACCATTCTCCTGCCTCAGCCTCCCGAGTAGCTGGGACTACAGGCGCCCGCCACCTCGCCCGGCTAGTTTTTTTTTTTTTTTTTTAAGTAGAGATGGGGTTTCACCATGTTAGCCAGGATGGTCTCGATCTCCTGACCTCGTGATCCGCCCGTCTCGGCCTCCCAAACTGCTGGGATTACAGGCTTGAGCCACCGCACCCGGCCATATATTTTATTTTTTTTAAGACAGGGTCTCGCTCTGTTGTCCAGGCTGGAGTGCAGTGGCGCGATCTCAGCTCACTGCAACCTCTGCCTCCCGGATTCCAGGAGGAACTGACTCCCAGAATTGAGTCCAATCCTTTGCCCATACTGTAAGACCCTTCTGCAGTGGTCCTACACCTATTATTATAGTCTTCTAACCTGGAATAAAGTCCACCTTACTGTCTTCATTTTTATTATTATTTTTGAGACAGAGTCTCAATCTGTCACCCAGGCTGGAGCGCAGTGGTGTGATCTTGGCTCACTGCAACCTCCGCTTCCTGGATTGAAGTGATTCTCCTGCCTCAGCCTCCCAAGTAGTAGGGATTACAGGTGTGTGCCACCAAGCCTGGTTAATTTTTGTATTTTTAGTAGAGATGGGTTTCACCATGTTGGTCAGGCTGGTCTCAAACTCCTGACCTAAGTTGATCTGCTGGCCTCGGCCCCCCAAAATGCTGGGATTATAGGCATGAGCCAGCACATCCGGCCTGCCTTACTGTCTTTAAAAAGAAAAAAGAAATATAAACATAGAATGTCTTTGAGTGGCAGAATAAAAGATTACTCCCCCTAGTTCCCTATATTTTCACATTTTTGATGCTCAGGCTAGGCGTGGTGGCTCATGCCTGTAATCCCAACACTCTGGGAGGCTGAGGTAGGTGGATCGCTTGAGCTTCGGAGTTTGAGATCAGCCTGGGCAACATGGCGAAACCTTGTCCCTACCACATAAAAATAAAAACAACAAAATTAGCTGGGTGTGGTGGTGCGTGCCTGAAGTTCCAGCCACTCAGAAGACTGAGGTGGGAGGATGGCTTGAGTCTGGGAAGTTGAGGCTGCAGTGAGTTGAGACGGCGCCATTGTACGTCAGCCTGGGAAACAGGACAAGACACTGTCTCAAAAAATACTACTACTACTAATTTTTTAAAGCTCAGCTGTAAGATTTTGACTCCATTCTTTCAAATAGACTCACCTAACTGAATATTGTATGCCTCACTGAGTGAATTTCAACCAATACCCTGTCCTTCTCAGAAGGTTAACCACAGGAAAGGGAATATCTAATTTTTATTTATTTATTTATTTTTGAGACGGAGTTTCACTTTTTGCCGAGGCCGGAGTGCAACGGTGTGGGCTTGGCTCCCTGCAACCTCCACCTCCAAGGTTCAAGTGATTCTCCTGCCTCAGCCTCCTGAGCAGTTGGGATTATAGGTGGCCGCCGCCACGCCCGGCTAATTTTGTATTTTAATTAGAGATAGGATTTCACCATATTGGCCAGGCTGGTCGCAAACTCCTGCCCTCAGGTGATCCGCCCACCTCAGTCTACCAAAGTGCTGGGATGACAGACGTGACCCACCGCGCCTGGCCACATCTAACATTTTAGACTCCTCTCCATAGAGAGGGCACCGGTTTGCTTTCTATGAAAGAAGAGAAGACCTTTGTAGAAAGTGTCTTTCAAGAAAGCGCCTGGGCCTTGGGAGTTTAATTCTCATGATGGTGAGAAAATCACGAAAACTCTGAGCCTGAGTTTCACACTCTGAGGAAAATGGAGATTTCACACCCACCTTTCGGGGTGTCGGCGGCCCTGCCAGGGTTGTGTTTTCAGTGCTCAGCCCACTGAAGTCACCCAACATGCATGAATTCATTTCTCTCACTTCCTTTTTATTTCCCATTTATTCTTAAAATCGCAAATATCAATTTTTGGTTGGGGATTATTTTAGTGCAATAAATAGAATTATGTTTTTAAAATATATTTGAGTATTTTCTTTGTAAACATTCTCAAGTTAGCAGAAAATTTATACCCTTGGTACTGAGAGTTTTGAAAAAGAACTGATATAATTCAATTGCAATTTTTTTTTTTTTTTGAGACAGAGTTTTGCTCTTGTTGCCCAGGCTGGAGTGCAATGGTGTGATCTCAGCTCACCGCAACCTCCGCCTCCCAGGTTCAAGCGATTCTCCTGCCTCAGCCTCCCGAGTAGCTGGTATTACAGGCATGCGCCACCACACTCGACTAATTTTGTATTTTTAGTACAGACAGAGTTTCTCCATGTTGGTCAGGTTGGTCTCGAATGCCCAACCTCAGGTGATCTGTCTGCCTCGGCTTCCCAAAGTGCTGGGATTACAGGTGTTAGCCACTGCGTCTGGCCCCGATTGCAATTTTTATTGAAATGTGTCAGTACCCAAATTGTCTGTATGGGCATGGAGCTTCATAGCTGCTTGGTGGCCAGGTATTGCCTTATTTAGCCCTCACAATGGACCCACGATGGTGGAGAGTTCACCTCATTTCCATCTGTGATGTTAGGATGTCCATCAGGGGCTTGGAAGCTTCACCTCTAGGACCACCCAGCTGGGGAGGAACCAGGTTCACATTCTTCAAGCTCAGCGTTCCTGCCAACACAGGATACTTAACCTGTCTGGGGCTTATGCACATAACATAGCACTTCCAGATGTATCTACTTTTATGCTTGATTTTAATTTTTTTTGAGACAGGGTCTGACTCTGTTGCCCAGGCTGGTGTGCAGTGCTGTGATCTTGGCTCACTGCAACCTCGACCTCCCGGGTTCAAGCAATTCTCATGCCCCAGCCTCCTGAGTAGCTGGGACTACAGGCATACATCACCACACCTGGCTAATTTTTGTATTTTTAGTAGAGACAGGGTTTCGCCATGTTGCCCAGGCTGGTCTTGAACTCCTGGCCTGAAACAATCCACCTGCCTCGGCCTCCCAAAGTGCTAAGATTATAGGCATGAGCCACCACACCCGGCTTACGCTTGGTTTTATTTTACTTTTTGAGACCGGGTCTTGCTCTGTCGCCCAGGCTGGAGTGCAGTGGCATCATCACGGCTCACTGCAACCTCGACTTCCTGGACTCAAGGGATCCTCCTGCCTCAGCCTCCCAAGTAGCTAGGATTACAGCCGTGGACTTTTACACTTTATCTGATACTTCCCTAGATGTGTCTTCAGACCACAAAAACCTGCTGTCACTTCCCCAAGACGATTTATGACAATGAGCTACTGACAAGCAATCCCCTAATGCTTCTGGACATAGAAGCAGATTTATAAGCCCTGGGATGCTGAGAGTGGCTCTGTCTGGGGACAGTTCTGCCTTCTCAGCTGAGCTCACCTGTATATCGGAATCCGTGGATGAAGCCCCCAGCAGATTTCCGGTAGTCCACCGAGTGGCTGGCGGTACCCAGGATAAACAGACCCCGGCTTCCTTTGGATTCGTAGCTAGCTCGAATTAGCGGGTACTTCTTGCCGAATGCATTTCCCGAGTTAAGTCGGAGGGACCTGTCAGTGGAAAGGGCTGTTGATGAAAATAGCTGCTATGTGGGAGGCACTTATTTAATTAGTTTGAGATGGAGTTTCGCTTGTCGCCCAGGCTGGAGTACAATGGCACGATCTCTGCTCACTGCAACCTCTGCCTCCTGGGTTCAAACTATTCTTCTGCCTCAGCCTCCTGAATAGCTGGGATTATAGGCTCCTGCCACCGTGCCCAGCTAATTTTTATATTTTTAGTAGAGACAAGGTTTCACCACGTTAGCCAGGCTGGCCTCGATATCCTGACCTTATGTGATCCGTCTGCCTCGGCCTCCCAAAGTGCTGGGATGATAGGTGTGAGCCACTGCACCCAGCCAGGAGGCACTTATTACAGTGGCACTTATTACTGGCACTGAGTGTCTTACTTTTCTCGTCTCATTTAAACCTCACCATGACCCTAGCAGATGGGTATTATCATCTCCACTTAAGAGATGAAGTCGGCCGGGCGAGGTGGCTCACTCCTGTAATCCCAGCACTTTGGGAGGCCGAGGCGGGTGGATCACAAGGTCAGGAGTTCGAGACCAGCCTGGCCAACATGGTGAAACCCCACCTTTACGAAAAAATACCCAAAGAGTTAGCTGGGGGTGGCGGTGCATGGCTGTAATTCCAGCTACTTGGGAGGCTGAGGCGGGAGAATCACTTGAACCTGGAAGGCAGAGGTTGCAGTGAGCCAAGATTATGCCATTGCACTCCAGCCTGGGCAACAGAGTGAGACTGTCTCAAAAAAAAAAAAAACAAAACAAAACCAAAAAACCAAAAAAACAAAAAAAAAACAACGAAGTCAGGCCAGATGCAGTGGCTCACGTCTGTAATCCTAGCATTTTGGGAGGCCCATGGAAAGGAGGGTCTGGACAGGCACAACAGCTTCTCCTTTGTCTTTCTGCACCCTGGTCAGAAGGCAAATGAAAGACTGGATGGTGCTTTGATACCAAACCTCCCGAGATAGTTGGCAGCAATATTTAAAGTCTAGGCTTCATAAAACAGCCCTTCAAGATACAATGATAAATAACTTTAGCAACTAACATTTTATTAAGCACATGATATATGCCGAGTACTTTCTCTGATTTAAGAGATCTCTATCTCTTTTGTCTCATTATGTTGCCCAGGTTGGAGTGCAGCTGCTATTCACAGGCATGATCATAGCACACTGCAGCCTTCACCTCCTGGGCTCCAGTGATCCTCCTGCCTCAGCCTCCTGAGTAGCTAGGTACTCATCACTGCACCTAGCTCCCAGCACTTTCTTTCCTTTCTTTCTCTCCCGTCCTCCTTTGTCTCCTCTTTTTTTTTTTTTTTTTTTTTGAGACAAGAGATCTCACACTGTCGCCTGGGCTGGAGTGCACAATGGCGTGATCTTGGCTCACTGCAACCTCCGCCTCCAAGATTCAGGCAATTCTCCTGCCTCAGCCTCCTGAGTAGCTGGGATTACAGGCACATGCCACCATGCCCGGCTAATTTTTTTTCTATTTTTGGTAGAGATGGGGTTTCACTATGTTGGTTAGGCTGGTCTTGGACTCCTGACCTCATGATCTGCCCACCTTGGCCTCCCAAAGTGCTGGGAATACAGGCATGAGCCACTGTGCTCGGCCATCTCTTTTTTTGTTTGAGACAGGGTCTCACTCTGTTGCCTAGGCTGGAATGCAGAGGCATGATCTTAGCTCACCACAGCCTCGACTTTTTGGGCTCAAGCAGTCCTCCCACCTCAGCCTCCTGAGTAGCTGGGACCACAGGCATGTGTCAACATACCTGGCTAATTTTTGTATTTTTTGTAGAGATGGGGTTTCACCATGTTGCCTAGGCGAGTCTTGAACTTCTGAACTGAAGTAATATGCCCGCCTTGGCCTCCCAAACTGCTGGGATTACAGGTGTGAGACCATGAGCCACCATGCCTGGCATCTGCGCACATTCGTCTTATTTTGAGACGGGGTCTTGCTCTGTTGCCCAGGCTGGAGTGCAGTGACGTGATCTCAGCTCACTGCAACTTCCACTTCCCAGGTTCCAGCGATTCTCCCACCTCAGCCTCCCAAGTAGCTGGGATTACAGGCACCCACCACCACGCCTGGTTAATTTTTTTATATTTTTAGTACGGACGGAGTTTCACCATGTTGGCCAGGCTGGTCTCGAACTCCTAACCTCAAGTGATCTGCCTGTCTTGGCCTCCCTAAGTGCTGGGGTTATAGGTGTGAGCCACCGCACCCAGCCTCCAAGCACATTCTTATGTTAATCCTCGCAATAACCATATGAGAAAGAAACTTAGAATCCCATTTTAGAGATGAGGATACTGGGCCACAGCCTGGTTAAATAACTTTCAACGAGGTCACAGATTTGGCAAACTGAGAATCTCAAGACAATTCCCGCACCTGTGCTCTCAGCCACTACGCTACACTGCCTTCCAGCAAATTCCCCTCTGTATTCTCTCTGAGCCGGCCTTTCCATCTCACAGGTGGAGGCTCCCAATGCCGATGAAGATCTGCTGGTACTGCTCTAGGACCAAGGTTCCTCAGGGCCACCTGGGACCCTCAATGGTCAGAGAGCTCATGTCCTGGAGGGAAACCAGGCAGCACTCACATCCATTCTTAGGGTGCTGTCCTGAGAGCTCTGTCGCCAGCCTACTGAACAGCCAGTCTGTTCCCCTAGGGAGGGGTCAGGAGGGTTCGCTAGGAGAGCCCACCTCCTCCCGCATGGAACTCACTTATTGAAAATGGAGAAGTCAAAGTTCCAGCCCAGGCAGCGGATGACTCGGTCATAGGGCACGCGCATGGCAAAGTTGTCATTGTCGTCCTGGGGGAGGGTGATGGCGTCGGCACTCTGGTTGGTGCTGGCTTCTTCCAGGAAGAATTTCAGGGTGACATGGAACTTGCCTTTGCTATCCTTCAGGATGGCCAGATCCCTCAGGTCAGACTCGAGCAGCCCATCCAGGGACTTCAGCTGGTAGGTATCCAGCAGGCCATTGTTGATGGCTCTGGGCCCACAGAGAATGCAGGGAGAGAGACTCAGAGGAAAGCTGGGCAGTGCAGCTGGGGTCAGGAAGGGCAGGGGAGGGTTGGGGAGGCTCTTTCCACACTCTGGACTCCCAGCACAGAACACACACGCAGGGATGTGGCCTACCTGAGGTCTCCAACGTAGTGGGTGGCCCAGGACAGACGGACCCGGGAGCGGCTGAGCATGTGGATAAAGTTTGTGACACCCAAGATGTTCTCTGCCGTCTCAAAGGCTGAGTTCCCACGGCCCAGGATCAGCACATTCTGGCCTATAAAGTCCTCAGGGTCTATGGACACAGACTCGTAACCCTCCACATTTTCAGAGCCAGGGAAGTCAACCTGGTTGGGGACTGATAAGCCAGTGGCTACAAGGAGGACGCTGCAGGCAGGGACAAAGGAAGGATGGCTTAGTCTCTTAGCTATAAGATCACTAAGTGAAAACCACTCCCTGGACCCACGCACCCACCTGCCTCACTCCAACCACTGGCCGCTAAAAGAAAATAGGACATTCATTCATTCATTCGTTAATTCATTCATTTGTTTACGCCCTCACTCCAGTGCACTTGAGAGGCTCTGCCCTTGCCTCTCCCTGAGCTCACAGTATTTTCCCTAGCACTGTACTGGGGGTTAATTTTGCTCTGTGAGAGAGGAGAAGATGACATTATGAGAAATGGAGAATTCACCTAACTTTGCACACAACAGTCAGACCAGGTATCATCACCCTTGGTGATGAAAGGAAACCTGATGTTCTACTTTCCCCTTTCTGAGTTCTCTGACGGATGCATCTATCTACTGAGCAGTAATTCTGTACCAGACCCTGTACTAAGTGTATCTGTGCACCATCTTACTGACTCCTCCAAGCAACCTGGAGGTGGTACATGGCCTGCTTTACAGGTGAGGAGGCACAGGCTCTTCAGGTTCGTGGCCTAAAAGCTTGTAAAGGCAGCAGAGCCAGAGTCTAAACACATATAGGCCTGATTTCAAAGTCCTGCTCCTTCCATTGGTAAGGATCGCCATCCAGGGGAGGGCAGCTGGGGACTTAGATCCTGTCGGCCTGCAGAAGAATGCTTTGATCACAGGGTGGTTTCAAAAATAGAATCGAAGGCTGGGTGCGGTGGCTCATACCTGTAATCCCAGCATTTGAGGAGGCTGAGGTGGGTGGATCTCCTGAGGTCAGGAGTTCAAGACCAGCCTGGCCAACATTGTGAAACCTCATCTCCACCAAAAATATAAAAAATTAGCCAGTTGTGGTGGTGCGTGCCTGTAGTCCCAGCTATTGCGGAGGCTGAGGCAGGAGAATTGCTTGAACCAGGGAGGCGGAGATTGCAGTGAGCCGAGCTTCTGCCACTGCACTCCAGCCTCGGCGACAGAGTGAGACTCCGTCTCAAAAAAAAAAAAAAAGCGAAATACCCATTTTCTTCCATTCCTCCCACACCTACTGGCCAATCAAGGTGTGTGGTTCGTGTGGGGAAGGTCCCAGCTTCTGCAGGTGAGCTCAGGCACAGGCCTTACCTGCACTGGTGCATTTGGCCCTTCTGGTCGGTTAGGATGAAGTAGTGGCCATTCCAGGCCCGTCGGTCCTTGTCCAGAGTGACGTGGGCGATGGTGGTGTTGTACTGGACACGGAGCCCCAGTGTGTCCGCGAAGTCACCCAGGTAGCGCACCATGTCGCGGGCGTCGGGGAAGTAGGCACGTGAGTAGTGTCTGAAGAGCAGCCGGGGGTCGTGGCTGAGCAGAGAGTTCCAGTCGTGGCGGAGGTTGAACTCGGCATTAGCCTTGCCAGTGTACCGCTTGTTGATGCTGATGAGCTTGCGGTGCCGCGGGTAGCGCGTGAAGAAGCTGCCGGGCCGCGGGGCGCGCTCGAACACTTCATAGTCGCGTCCAGCGCGCTGCAGGAAGTAGGCCATCTGCAGGCCCGCGGGCCCAGCGCCCAGCACGCAGTAGTCCCGGCGCGGGGGCACCGACAGCGCTGGGTGCAGGGCGATGGCCAGGAGCAGCCCCGGGGGGCCCCACAGCGGGGCCGCAGCGGAGAGGCCCATCCTGCAGCAGACCAGAGGGGTAAGGCCTCGCACCCGGCCGGGCGGCCGGGAGACACGAGGCCCAGAAAGAGGCGGGGCCTGCGGGAACTCTCACTGCAATCTGCGTCAGGGCCAGGCCCAGAAGCCACGGTCTTCACACAAGCTCATTTGCCCAGACTCCACCGTTTCAAGCTGGGACCTGGGGCTCCCAGGAATCCCAAGCCCCTCCATCTTAATCTCATTCACGATCTCCTTCCTCAGGGGCACCGGCTCCCCGCTTATAATTGTAGTAACCTCTGCCCTGGGGAAGGAGAGGGTGCTCCCCAGTTTTCCCCTAATTGGAGGGTGCCCAACACTCCTTTGAACCACCCGTCAGGCTGGACCTTCCAGAGGTGCACTTCGCCTTGGCCCGGCTCCAATGCCCGGGCTGGAGTCTGAAGGGGGTGTGGCCTGCGTGTGCCCCGCCCCCTGCCAGGCTCCGCGCGCCCCAGACTGTTCGGCCACGTGACAGGGATGCCCCGCACACCTGCTGCCCGCCAGCTTGCGCTTCAGGAGCCGCCAGGTCCCCACGCCCGCAGCTCCGGCCTCCCCGCTTCCGACCGACCCCCGAGAAGCACGCGAACCTCCCAGCCGCTCCGACTGCAGCCGGTGGTCTAATGAGGCCGCGCTTGGCTTGCTCGCTCCGCGGCGGCCCCGCCCCTCGCGCCCGGACCAATGGCAGGGGGCGGGGTCACGTGCGCGGCGCACTGCACGCCGGGACAAGTTGGCGGGCTGCAGGCTCCGGGCTCGGCGCGCTGGAGAGGCGCGCACATGCTGCGTGCGCTGCTCTGAGGGCTGGCAGAGGGGCCTGGGGCTGGCGCGCACCGGCTGGGGTGGAAG
Source organism: Papio anubis (assembly GCF_008728515.1). Lineage (NCBI taxonomy): Eukaryota > Metazoa > Chordata > Mammalia > Primates > Cercopithecidae > Papio > Papio anubis. The sequence goes on along the minus strand of NC_044991.1, from coordinate 14,188,599 downwards.
GTCTGGAGATCCGGGATGGGGAACTGGGTCCTTCTTTTTAAAATGTGCCTCTCTACACGGAGGGAGGGAGCACGTGATTTTTGGAGCTAATCCTACCTCTCATATTCCATGAATGTAGCCAAACACTTAAACTAGTTGGCCTACCCAGTTTTGTGGGACTGGAAACCAGTGTGGTGGAGCCAGGACGGATAAGCCAATTAACAAGCGTTTGCAGCAGTGACTCAGTGTACTGCTTACCAAGTAACATACACGACTGTCTTGATCTTCCACCAAACAGGAGAGGCGGGCAAGGCATTGTTTCCGACGTTTGGTGGCTAACTGGTCAAATGGAGACATAGGGATGAAGGGATATGTTTGCAATCACAGGAAGTGGAGCCTGGAATTAAAACTCAGTGGAGGCAAGATAAATGGCAGGAGGGAGATAACGTGAACTGGATGATCAAGGTTGGCTTTCCAGGGGTGGCATGTGGCCACTGCATGAGATTTACATGGGAAGAAATACGAGGTCAGCGTAGGAACCTTCAAAGTCCAGTGAAATGGGGCTGAGTGTTCTTGTGGTAAGGGCAGGTGGAAAGAACTGCGAGCTTGCAGCTTTGCATGGCTGGAGATGTTTTCTTTTCCTTCTTCTTTTGAGACGGAGTCTCGGAGTCTCGCTCAGTCACCCAGGCTGGAGTGCAGTGGCGCGATCTCGGCTCACTGCAAGCTCCGCCTCCCGGGTTCACGCCATTCTCCTGCCTCAGCCTCCCGAGTAGCTGGGACTTACAGGCGCCCGCCACTACGCCCAGCTAGTTTTTTTGTATTTTTTTTAGTAGAGACGGGGTTTCACCGTGTTAGCCAGGATGGTCTTGATCTCCTGACCTCGTGATCTGCCCGTCTCGGCCTCCCAAAGTGCTGGGATTACAGGCGTGAGCCACCGCGCCCGGCCAAGATTCTTTTAATTAAACATCGTAGCTGGGGACTCCTTAGAAAAACTTCCCTGACCTCTCAGGCCTACAAGTACCTACCAAAGAATGTCATTTACTTTTTTTTTTCTTTGAGACGGAGTCTCACTCTGTCGCCCAGGCTGGAGTGCAGTGGCGCTATCTTGGCTCACTGCAAGCTCCGCCTCCTGGGTTCACGCCATTCTCCTACCTCAGCCTCCCGAGTAGCTGGGACTACAGGAGACCGCCGCCACGTCTGGCTAATTTTTTATATTTTTAGTAGAGACGGGGTTTCACCGTGTTAGCCAGGATGGTCTCAATCTCCTGACCTTGTGATCCGCCCGCCTCGGCCTCCCAAAGTGCTGGGATTACAGGCGTGAGCCACCGTGTCCGGCCGAATGTCATTTACTTTCTTTAGTCTGTGTCAACATCAGAGAAAAGCTCCTTCAGCAGAAATTGTCCAGTATCTGTCATACGGAAGTTCAGGTATTTGTTGAATAAGCACTGGAGCCAGAGAGGTTAGGCAAAATACTTTGCCAAAAAAAAAGTAGGGATGTCTTATTTCTTTTTTGAGACAGAGTCTTACTGTAACCCAGGCTGGAGTGCAGTGACACAATTATGGCTCACTGCAGCCCTAACCTCCCAGGCTCACGTGATCCTGGCTTCAGCCTCCCAAAGTGCTAGCATTACAAGTGCCACCATGCCTGGCTAATTTTGGTATTTTTAGTAGAAACGGGGTTTTGCTATGTTGCTCAGGCTGGTCGCGAACCCCTGACCTCAAGTGATCCACCCACCTCAGCCTCCCAAAGTGCCAGGATCATAGGCATGAGCCACTGCACCTGGCTTTTTTTTTTTTTTGATAAAGGGTCTCCTTCTGTCACTTACGCTGGAGTGCAGTGGTGTGATCATAGCTCACTGCAGCCTTGAACTCCTGGGCTCAAGCACTCCTCCCACCTCAGCCTCCTGAGTAGCTGGGACCACAGGTGGAAGCACCATGACTGGCTAATAGTTTATTTTCTTTTTTTTTTTTTTTTTTTGAGACGGAGTCTCGCGCTGTGTCACCCAGGCTGGAGTGCAGTGGCGCGATCTCGGCTCACTGCAAGCTCCGCCTCCCAGGTTCACGCCATTCTCCTGCCTCAGCCTCCGAGTAGCTGGGACTACAGTCGCCCGCCACCACGCCCGGCTAGTTTTTTGTATTTTTAGTAGAGACGGGGTTTCACCATGTTAGCCAGGATGGTCTCGATCTCCTGACCTCGTGATCCACCCGCCTCGGCCTCCCAAAGTGCTGGGATTACAGGCTTGAGCCACCGCGCCCGGCCGGCTAATAGTTTATTTTCTTTTGTGGAGACAGGCCTTGGTCTCCCTGTGTTACCCAGGCTGGTCTCAAACTCCTAGGCTAAACTTATCCTTCTGCCTTGGCCTCCCAAAGTGTTGGGATTAGAGGTTTGAGCCCCCATGCCTGTTTCCTCACCTCATAATGGTACTACTCCTGCCAGCATCACACTTCTGTATGAGGCTTAGATACTACAGAAAGCTCAGCATTAACACCTGGCAGGGTAATTACTCTAGAAAGTGTCCAGAACAGAATAACGTCCACTTATACAGAAGTTTACATACCCTCGGCTGGGTGCGGTGGCTTACGCCTGTAATCCCAGCACTTTGGGAGGCCGAAGCGGGTGGATCACCTGAGGTCAGTTCAAGACCAGCCTGGCCAGTATGGCAAAACCCCGTCTCTACTAAAAATACAAAAATTAGCCAGGCATGGTGGTGCATGCCTGTAATCCCAGCTACTAGGGGGGCTGAGGTAGGAGGATCGTTTCAACCTGGGAGGCAGAGGTTGCAGTGAGCTGAGATTGTGCTACTGCACTCCAGCCAGGGCGACACTCTGTCTCAAAAAAAAAAAAAGTTTACATATCCTAAACATCCAGAGCTCTTATGACACACTGCTTTGTAGGGACAGGCCTGAGACTGTCACCAGCCCAAGCCAAGCTTAACAACAGTTCACAAACCATAGCACAATCAGCCAGTGGGACATCCATCAAACTCTCCGTGACAGCCTCCCTCATGCGCAGCAGCGCCACCTCCTCCACGCCCTGCTCTGTGCTGTACTAGCATTCTGCACTCCAGCTCCTCCCAGTGAACTCTCCAAAAGCAACAGTTGGCTCTTCACACAGCCAGCAGGCACTCGTGCTTGTGGAAATGAACTTCTTACAACAAATGATGACACCCACATTCTGAATTCCACATAGAAATTGCTGAATCTCATCCCCACTCTGCCAGGAATCTTTGAAGAAAGAGCTGTAAATCGTTAATGCAGATAGACGACGAAGGAGAGACTAAACAGATGTACATTTTATTTCATCTGCTAAACGTCAGAGAGCAAGTTAGATACACATTCCACTAAGCGTCAAAGGCCCTCATAGTCTCGGTGGAAGGATAAGCTCCAGCTCCACATCACTGGTTTAAGTTTCTTCCTCTGAAAGACACAAAAAATGTAAGAGAGATAAGTCAGGTTGTGTGATATGGCGTTCACTTTCCTTTCTGAACCTCTGCTGGACTGCGTGTGAGTTTTCAACACTTCCATTCAGAAGTGAAGCCTTTTAGATCCTCACAGGGCCGGGCAGGTATTTCCTTCAGTCACCAGCTGGTGGAGCTGGAGAGACAACTTTCAAGCTATTTAACCCAGAGCGGAGCTTTTCCCTCTAGACCATGGGCTTCCATCCAGGACTTCCCTCATCTTTCTCTACCTCTGCCACAGTCCAGCCACTTCTCTAAAACACCGCTATCCTCCCCAACCACTTGATGTGATCTAAAGGCTCTGGAAGAAGCTCTTGGAGGCAAAGTGAATGCTGCTTCATACTTAAGTCTCGGAATTCTCAAAGTTTTATCAAGGTTAAAGATCACAATGGCTACAGAACTTGCTCCCGTGCTAGCCCACAGATCACTCTAGACCTCAGAAAGTGGGTTGCTACACACCTTCTTCTTCCTCTTCTTCCTCCTCCTCTTCCTCCTCGTCTTCATCAGAGCTGAAGGTGCCATCAGGGAGGCTGTAGACACGGATGACCTGCTTGTTGGGGTCCTTGAGGATGAGGTATTTGCCCTCTTCCAGCTTCATGCAGATGTCGATGACGCAGCGTAGAATGCCCCAGGCATTCTCCACGCTCAGGTTGATCTGGCTGGCAAACTCATTAGGCTTGAACTGCTGGGTGCCCAGGATGACGTGGCGTGAGGAGTCTTTCACGTGGTACCGAGACACATAACTAACAGAGGAAGGGATATCAGTGGTCAGAGCAGGTGGCACAGAGACAGCAACACTTGGCATCAAATGTCCATTAAATGGTGCTACCCGGTCCACTGCTATTTTCAAGGGAAAGGGAAAACTCCGTCTTCTGAGTGTTCAGTTCTGGATTTCACTGACATCATTGCCCTAGTTCAGGACTCCATTCAGCATGCCTGCTGTTTGGCATCTGTCTCCTAACTGATCCCTCCATCTCTACCCCATCCCTGGATTTATCTCTGCCAGTCAATTGTCCAGTACACGGGGAGGGGAGGGCCAACCTCCCTACCCAGACCCTTCCTTTCACAAGATCAGCTGCCAGCTCCTGCACAGGACCCTCACCCAAGCTTGAGGTATTCAGATCCAGCCAGCAAAGCACAGCAGGTCCACCGGGCCAACTTGTAGCTGTTGTTCTTCAGCTCCGTGGCAATGACGGCCCCTCGCTGAGAGTCCAGCTTCTGACGCCAGTCAACGCCGTTACAGTGCTGCAGGAGAGCCCCGTTAGAGAAGCAGAAGCAAGCTCTAAATGCCCAAGGTGCTGGGACCTCCTCTGGCAGAGAAGGAACTCCCCAGTCTGCTTGCTTAGAAAGTGGGTAAGTACGCACTAAATCTTATCATTTAAGAGACAAAGACATGGTCCCTTCCCTTGCACAGCCTGCCGCACAGTAGGCACTCAACGACTTACAGTTCCTCTCTTCTAAAAGCTCACCTAGACAGGGAATGATGGACACACACACACACACACACAACCACACACATACTTTAAACAGCAGAGGCCAGTGTTTACTGTGTGTTGCATGGTAAGGAAGGGCTTCACAGAGGATGTGTAACAGTGAGCCAAGTGGAGAATATTGGCACAAGTGCAGGTACAGACAGGAGCTCCTGATCTGAGAGGCATGGTGGGATAGGAAAGACAAGTGGAGTTGGCCTTAGATGGGGGTGGAAGCCTGCAGTGGGTGCAAAGCTGAGTCTGACATTTTACATAAATGCACACACAGAAGAAAAGGACCCCAAAGAGATCCTCTTTTCTACCCATATCACTTATAGACATGGGAAGTTGGACCCAGAGTGAAATGACTGGTCAAAGGTCACATGACAGAGGTTCCCAAACTTTCTTGGTTCATGGCAACCACAGGGCAAAAGAAATACTCAAGAATTCCTTTTAATTTTTTTTTTTTTTTTTTTTGAGAAGGAGTTTTGCTCTTGTCGCCCAGGCTGGAGTGCAGTGGTGTGATCTCAGCTCACCACAACCTCTACCTCCCGGGTTCAAGCGATTCTCCTACCTCAGCCTCCCTAGTAGCTGGGATTACAGGCGCCCGCCACCACGTCCAGCTAATTTTTCTATTTTTGGTAGAGAGGGGGTTTCGCCATGTTGGCCAGGCTGCTCTCGAACTCCTGACCTCAGGTGATCCGCCCGCCTCGGCCTCCCAGAGTGCTAGGATTACAGGCGTGAGCCACAGTGCCTGGCCAATAATTCCTTTTATTTAGTTAGGTTCAAACCATGTAGTAGTATTCTGACAAGATGTCTCTGGTGTTTCCCTAAAAAATTTAAGATATCCTGCAGCACCGCTGTGAGTTTGCTTTTTTTGAGATGGGGGTCTCACTATGTTGCCCAAGCTGATGAGTTCAGGATTTGAACTCCTGAACCCAAGCGATCCTCCCATCTCAGCCTCCTGAGCAGCTGGGATTACAGGTGCGCACTACTGTGTGCAGCTTGCTGGGGCACGTTAGAGTCTTTCTCCCAATCTGCACTGCTGATGAAGCTGTGTATTGGCTTGATATCAGTGAAATCCAGGACTGAGTCAGAAGACAGCAAAGCCTTCTATTCTGCTAATAGCAAATGTAAAAAAGGAGCTGGAGATATTAGAGGCTCAGAGCTTAGGTGGGAGAAAGACAATGCTGAGGGACAGCTGGCCCAGAGGCAATGACAGGACGGGGGGCACATGGAAGGGGAAGGTGTTTTAGCAGAAAAACAATGGGAAGTGTAATAAATCAGAGTAGATTTGAGAAATCATTTTCAAAGAGTTCGTGGTTGAGGCCTGGGGTGGTCAGAATTCTAAGATGATCCCCAATGACCCTTGCCCTTGCAGAGTCTCCTCCCCTTGACTGCAGGCAGAACCTATGGCTAGGATCAAATATCACCCCCATGATTATGCTACCTTGTATGTCAAAAGGGATTTTGCAGATGTAAAAATCAGTTAACCTTAATACACACTACCTGGCTGGGCCTCACCCAACCATATGAGTCTCTCAAATCTAGGTGTAGAGATCAGAGACAGAGGAAGTCAGAGATTTGAAGCACGAGAAGGATCTGCTGTGCTGTTGCTAGCTTGGAGATGGAGGGGGCCACGTGACAAGGAATGCAGGTGGCCTCCAGGAGCTGAGAGGCGCTCCCAGCTGACAGCTGGCAGGGGGATGGGGGCCTCTGTCATCTAACTGCAGGGAAATGAACTCTACCCACAATGAAAATGGGCTTGGAAATGGCTTTTCTTTCAGAACCTCCAGATGAGAACTCAGTCCTGTTTCTATTGACACTGTGATTTCTGCCTTGTTTGGATTTGTGTCCCCACCCAAATCGCATGTCAAATGGTAAACCCCAATGTTGGAGGAGGAGCATGGTGGAAGGTGACTGGATCATGGGGGCGGATTTTCCCCTTTGGCGCTATTCTTGTGATACAGAGTTCTCAAGAGATCTGGTTGTTTAAAAGTGTATAGCAACTTCCCCCTCTCTCTTTCTCCTACTCTGGCCATGTCAGATGTGCCTGCTTCTCCTTTTCTTTCTGCCACCATTGCAAGTTTCCTGAGGCCTCCTCAGTCACGCTTCCTGTAGAGCCTGCAGAACTGTGAGCCAATTAAACCTCCCTTCTTTATAAATTACCCCCTCTCAGGTATTTCTTTACAGCAGTGCGAGAATGGACTAATACAAGGACCAAGCACACAGCACTGGACTTCTAACCTACAAAAATGTGAGCTAATAAATCAGTATTGTTAGGCTGGGTGCCATGGCTCATGCCTGTAATCCCAGCACTTTGGGAGGCCGAGACAGGCGGAGCGCCTGAGGCCAGGAGTTTGAGACCAGTCTGACCAACATGGAGAAACCCTGTCTCTACTAAAAATACAAAATTAGCTGGGCGTGGTGGCGCATGCCTGTAATCCCAGCTACTCGGGAGGCTGAGGCAGGAGAATCGCTTGAACCCTGGAGGCAGAAGTTGCGGTGAGCCGAGATTGTCCCATTGCACTCCAGCCTGGGCAATAAGAGCGAAACTCTGTCTCAAAAAATAAAAAATAAAAAATAAAAATAAAATATATAAATCAGTATTGTTAAGTCACTAAGTTTCTGTTAATTTGTTATGGAGCAAAAGATAACACAAAGTTGTATAATAAAGAAGTACGTATGGCGAAGAGAGCTGTCCAGGTGACTCCACTGGGGTCAAAAAGGAGGGGAGCCAGCAAAGACAACATGCGAAGGGAACAGGGAAACGGGTGAGACCAGAGTAACGCGGTAACACAGAGGGCAAAGCAACACAGGCGCAACGATCCCGAATGCTTTGGGGAGCTCACCGGGAAAAGTCCAAGAAAAGGCCACTGGCCCCAGAGGGAGGTCACAGCAAACCTCCCAGTGTGCTCCTCCAACAGGTGATGTGGGTGGGGGTGCGGTGGAAATGGAAAGTGGAGGAAAAGTGAAGGAAGCATGTTTCTTTTAAGGTGCCTCTGAAGCATCAATTCCAAGCCAGATTGTAGAATCCATGAGTTCAGGAAATGAGGAATTGGAAAAAAGGTATGAAAAGACTGAAGGCAGTGGCTCAATGAAAGAAGAGGTCAAAAAGAAGAGCGGCCAGACTTACAGGAAACTGCCAACCCAGATAATAAGGAGAGGAAAAAATCAGATGCTCAGAGAGCAGAAGCCAACAGGAGGCCACAATGGAACAGAAATTAAGAAAGTACTGGAAGAAGGGAGTTAAATGGCTCCTGTGTAAATAATAAGCAGAAAAGTCCTTAACACTTAACATAGTTCTACACACACAGTCATGCTCTTTCTCGGCAAGGAACTAAGCAGAGGATAAAACTCACAAGACAAAAAAAATCCAGGTAGCTCTATAAGTAATGAAAAGGGATAAGAAACAGTCTACACAACCTAGCCTGCGTAAACAGGCACTGTAGGGAACAGAAACATGGTGTCACCAGGAGGGTGATGGAGATGGCAGCTCACCCTGGAATCCCACTCATTCAGTGTCTTGATGTTGATGAAGGACACTTCCCCGTTGGCTCCAGTCATGACGCCATCGTGCTCACAACGGACAATAAGGTCAATATCGTCTCCAAGCTTCCACCTGCGGTAACTGCAGCGAAGGAGAAACTCACGTGGTCACTGGGGATTCGACAGAGTGGGGCCCATGCTCCAATCTGGTCACAATACCCACCAGAGAGGTGACCTACCGGTACGCAACAGAGGCGATTTCATTCTTATCCATGTCGTCCTCTACAAATGGGTTTGGGTTGGGGAAGTTGTATCTTTCCTTCCCCTGCAAAAACAAAGGTGTCACAAGACAGAGCTAACTTTGTTGACAAGGCCAAGGCCAATCAGTCAGACCCAGCACCTCTGGCCAGGTTCCTGGGGCCCTTGATGGGGCTCTGAGCTCGCTGCCTGTTTTATGCCTACTTGACCCCTCCTAACTGTTAGCACCTGACGAATGAAAACGAGTTCGTAACCATGCCCATCTCTACTTCATTTTTTGCCATGGCACAAATCACCATTTGATGTAAATCAATTTATTATTTATGGTTCACTATGTTTTCTCCTCCACTATCATGAAATTCTGTAAGGACAGGAACTTTGTTCAAAGTCAGACAGCCTGACCCCCAAGCCCAGGCATGTAACTCCCCTGCTAAAGGTGGGGACTGGGTCTGTCCTGCTCAGTCCCACAACCCAAGAGCCTAGCAAAAAGCAGATGCTCCACAAGTAGCAGCTGGTTAAATAAGAATGAATCAACGCCCAGAGACTTGTTTCCTCACCATTCTCAAGCACTGCTGGGAGAAATTGTGGTTGATGTAGGTTGCCTCCATGGCCAGGTTGCGGGGTGAATTGAAGGAATTACCTTCATCTTGAGGGGGCTCATTGGCAGTCTCACTCACTGTCAGGAGGTCTGCAAAAGCGTGGCATGGTCACTCACCATGCAACAAAGAGTCACTGACAATGTGCGCAGCGCTGTGGGGAGATGTGGAGAGGCAAACAACACAGGTCCTTCCTTCAAAGAACTGCCCTCTCCTAAAGTGGGTCTCCCTGGTGTGGAACACATAAGCGGGGAGTGGGGCAGCTGCTCCAGGATAACTCAAGATAGTACCCGACATTCAGTTCAATCACACAGGAAGGAAGCTGTCCCTTTTCAATCGTTCTGGATTCCTCAAGAGAATGATTTTGTAAGCTTTTTAAGACCGCAGGCTTCAGGCTCAGAATATAAACTCTTTTTTTTTTTTTTTCTTTGAGATGGAGTTTTGCTCTGTCACCCAGGTTGGAGTGCAGTGGTGTGATCTCGGCTCACTGCAACCTCTGACTCCTGGGTTCAAGCGATTCTCCTGCCTCAGCCTCCTGAGTAGCTGAGATTACATGCACGCGCCACCATGCCCGGCTAATTTTTGTATTTTTTTTTTTTTTGGAGACAGAGTCTTGCTCTGTCGCCCAGGCTGGAGTGCAGTGCCTGGATCTCAGCTCACTGCAAGCTCCGTCTCCCGGGTTCACGCCATTCTCTTGCCTCAGCCTCCCGAGTAGCTGGGACTACAGGCGCCCACCACCTCGCCTGGCTAGTTTTTTGTATTTTTTAGTAGAAATGGGGTTTCACCGTGTTAGGCAGGATGGTCTTGATCTTGTGACCTCGTGATCCGCCCGTCTTGGCCTCCCAAAGTGCTGGGATTACAGGCTTGAGCCACCGCGCCTGGCCTAATTTTTTTATTTTTAGTAGAGATGGGGTTTCACCATGTTGACCAGGATGGTCTTGAACTCCTGACCTCAAGTGATTCTCTGTCTTGGTCTCCCAAAGTGCCAGGATTACAGGTGTGTGTCACCATGTCCGGCCTGTTTTGTTAATTTTTGAGTGACATGGTTTTATGATGTATAAATACATATACGTATGGCATAAAATATGTAAGTGTATGTACTGTAAGCAAACACTGAAGAAGGTATGCAAGATGGCAAAACTCAAAAAAGTGGTATTTAAACGAGTAAAATTTGGGCCAGGCATGGTGGCTCATGCCTCTAATCATAGCACTTTGGGAGGCCAAGGCTGATGGATCACTTGAGGCCAGGAGTTCGAGACCAGCCTGGCCAACACTGTGAAACTGTCTCTACTAAAAGTACAGCAAGTAGCCAGGCATAGTGGCACATGTCTGTAATTCCAGCTATTTGGGAGGCTGAGGCAGGAGAATGACTTGAATGTGGGAAGTGGAGGCTGCAGTGAGCCAAGATTGTGCCACTGCATTCCAGCCTGGGTGACAGAGTGAGACTAGGTCTTGGGAAAGGAAAAAAAAAAAAAGAAAGCAACATTTGGAAGCTTGCTATTAGGGTGCAGTGAGGACTCCAAAAGCTGAGGCCCCAAGCAGGCACTGCAGTGACAGTCTCTTCTAATCTCAGAATACAGAGCCTGGGAGAGATTCAGATGCTGCTGCTGTCAATGCCCTTGGGAAGATGGACCACTTTCTATCCATTCTCTAGCACCAGAGACTTGTTCTATACCAACAAAAATACTCAATGCCTTTGAGTTGTTCCCCAGGCATACTTCTTACCAAAGTCAGAGTTGTCTCTCTTGTCAAAGAAGAGTTTGGATCCAACTCTCTGGACGACAATGTCCCAGGAATACACTGAGCGGGTACAGCTCATCAGCGTTGCCAGGATGGCATCAGTGGCAAACACATTCCCCTGAGTTTTTGCCAGCTGCAAAGAGGATCAAAGAGAGAAGATGGAAAGACGCTCCCAGGTCTCACTGCCCACTCACAAGGACGGGAAAGAACTCCTTTGCTGACCACATAAATCCTTAAGAATGAGGCCCCACCTCATTGACCAAAAACGCTGTACCCAGTCAGCCAGCAAGTTTCGGGTGGCAGTGGCACGCAGCCCCCTAAGCACCTGCTCGATTCCAGCCAAGTGCTTCAGATGCTTTTACCTTTGCCCCAGTGGTATGCGCTATGTACCTCTACCCCTGGCTGCAGATGAGAGAACTAAGGCTCCACAGACTGAGCCAGGAAGCGTGGCGGAACTGGGCTTCAAGTCCAGCTGTGCTTAACATCCACGTTTCCGGTCTACCTGGCAAAATGCTTTTACATATAATACATACATTATTCCCATGTCTTCTGTTCTTTCTGCAGCTTCAGCTGTAGAAACCGACAGCATTCCTACCTAGTGGGAGAGGGGCAGAAGGAGGTGCACACCTTGCGGATGACAGGGTCGTCTGTGGTGGTGACAGTGTGGAAGATGCGCTTGATGCTCCGCAGCGGCTTCTCGCTCCTCGTGGTGATGCGGTCAAAGGCTTTGTCGTAGTATTCCAGGGCCCCACAACACTCGCTGCGGGAAGAGCAGACAGAGACATGCCAGGTAAGGGAGATAAACCCCAGGTTTTTCTTTCTAAGCCATAGATCCAGAAGTCTTATCCAAAAGTCTAAAAGAGGTGGAAAGCAATTTCTGGCCAGAACAGGAGAGACGAATCCCCAGTGCCTGCTGAGTTCCTGCCCACTTAGGTCCTGGTACAGAACAGAGCAAGCACAACTCATTCAGCCCAACGCCCCCATTTTAAAGGTAGGGCGACTGAGGCTAAGACAGGAGATGACTAGTTTCAGAGGCACCTGGGTAGGCTGATGTCTGGTCTGGTGCTCTGGTTTCCCACTACCTAAGTTCCGCCTGCTTGTCCTTTGAGGTAAGGAGCTATTTGAAATGCCAGGAGAAGCAAAAATTCTCCTGAAGAATTGCTGTGTTTCTTTTCCTGCCAAGAGTTTTGTAACTTAATCTTATTGCTGTTTTGCTCAGGACGCCAGGAAACAGAAATATACAGTTTAATAATCAGCAAATTCCATTCTTTCTTTCTTTCTCTTTCTGCCAAAAGAATTGTATAACTAATTTCTTCTTTGCTGAGGATGCCAGGAAGTTAAAAAGAAGTTTGCAGTCAGTGAACTTCTGCTTTTCCCCTTGGTCTTGATTTTTTTTTTTTTTTTTTTGAGATGGAGTTTCGCTCTTGTTGCCCAGGCTGGAGTGCAATGTCAAGATCTCAGCTCACTGCAACCTCCACCTCCAGGATTTAAGCGATTTTCGCGCCTCAGTCTCCTGAGTATCTGGGATTACAGGGGTGTGCCACCAAGCCCGGCTAATTTTTGTATTTTTAGTAGAGACTGGTTTTCACCATGTTGGCCAGGCTGCTCTTGAACTCCTGACCTCAGGTGATCTACTGTTCCTGGCCGGTCTTGATTTTTTTCAAACACCTCTGTTAACCTTATGCAATGTGTTTTGAGTAAATGGCTTCAAAGCCTTTTTGGAAATACTAGGGCTTAAGAAAATATCCATCACCAGATGGTCCACACACATAAGAGCAGGGTAGAAAGTAGTAGAAGATGCTGCTTACATGTCCTGTGGCTCTGATACTTCCAAGTAGCGCATCTTCATCAACTGAGGAAAATCCATTTCCTCTTTCACCTCCCAGTCACTACGAACTTCAACTGAAGAGTCTCGGGGTTTCTGCAGTTGAAAAACATTAGAGAAAAAAAAAGTTATAGTACATACAAAACATAAATAAAAGGCTAAAAATACAAGGAGCACTCCAGCCTGAGTGACACGAGATCCTGTCTCAAACAACAACTGCACAAAATGGAGGGGCTCAGTGGCTCATGCCTGTGATCCCAGGACTTTGGGAGGCCAAGGCAGGCAGATCACCCGAGGTCAGGAGTTCGAGACCAGCCTGTCCAACCTGGTGAAACCCCATCTCTACTAAAAATACACAAATTAGCCAGGTGTGCTGATGCATGCCTGTAATCGCAGCTACTCGGGAGGCTGAGGCAGGAGAATAGCTTGAATCTGGGAGGTGGAGGCTGCAGTGAGCTGAGATAGCACCACTGCACTCCAGTCTGGGTGAGAGCAAGACTGTCTCAATAAAAGAGAGAAGAGAAAAAGAGCTTTTATTCAATAAACTGAGTGATGGAGTGCTGACTGTTTTATAAGACAGAATCCCTGACTCCCAGGAATGTATGGTCTGGAAGAGGACCAAAGGGATCAAAAGTTCAGAAACAAACGGGGTTCCACTCCCAGGTAATGATGTCACCTGATAAACATGTAGCAGGTCCTTTATATTTCTCTTGGGGTATTAACTATCCTTGATACAGCATCATATCCAACAAAATGTAGCTTCACTTTTGCTTACACGTGTTCTGTTCTCAGAATGCCCACCCAAGCATATGCAGGTGAATGTTCACAACAGCATCAATAATACTCAAAAAGTAAAACCACCCAAATGTTCATCAGCGTGTGAAAGGCTCAAAAATACATGATGTATCAATTCAAAGGACTCTTATTTGGCAATAAACAAGAAATGAAGCTCATTTGGGCTGGGTGTGGTGCCTCACGCCTGTAATCCCAGCACTTTGGGAGGCTGAGGTGGGTGGATTATCTGAGATCAGGAGCAGGCGGATTATCTGAGGTCAGGAGTTTGAGACCAGCTAGGCCAACATGGTGAAACCCTGCATCTAGAAAACATACCAAGAAAAAAAAAAAAAAAAAAAAAAAAAGCCGGGCGCAGTGGCTCACACCTGTAATCCCAGCACTTTGGGAGGCCGAGACGGGTGGATCACGAGGTCAAGAGATCGAGACCATCCTGGCTAACACGGTGAAACCCCATCTCTACTAAAAATACAAAAAATTAGCCGGGTGCGGTGGCGGGCGCCTGTAGTCCCAGCTACACGGGAGGCTGAGGCAGGAGAATGGCATGAACCCGGGAGGTGGAGCTTGCAGTGAGCCAAGACTGTGCCACTGCACTGCAGCCTGGGCGACAGAGCAAGACTCCATCTCAAAACAAAACAAAACAAAACAAAACAAAAATAGCCAGATGTGTTGGCGCACGCCTGTAATCCTAGCTACCTAGGAGGCTGAGGTTGCAGTGAGCCAAGAGCGTGCCACTGGCACTGCAGCTTGGGTGACAAGAGTGAGATTCAGTCTAAAAACAAAACCCACAACCAACAACAAATGAAGCACAGCTGCCCTTGAGCAACAAGGGTTTGAAGTACATGGGTCTACTTATATGCAGATTTTCTTCAAACAAACATGGACTGAAAATACAAGCCGGGCGTAGTGTCTCATGTCTGTAACCCCAGCACTTTGGGAGGCTGAGGTGGGCGGACGGCTTGAGCTCAGGAGTTTGAGACCAGCCTGGGGAACATGGCAAAACCCCATCTCTACAAAAAATACAAAAATTAGCCAGGCGTGGTGGTGCATGCCCGTAGTCTCGGCTACTCAGAAGGCTGAGGTGGGAGGATTGCTTGAACCCAGCAGAGAGAGACTGCAGTTGGCTAAGATCATGCCACTGCACTCCAGCCTGGGTGACAGAGCGAGACCCTGTCTCAAAAAAGAAAACAAAAACAAAAACGGTATTCTTGGGATGCAAACCCCGAGTATATGGAGGGCCAACTTTTTGTATATGTGGGTACCACAGGCCAACTGTGGGACCTGAGAATGTGTAGACTTTCACATACTGAAGGACAACTGTACTGGCACATGCTGCCACATGGATGACTCTTGAAAACATGCGAAATAAAAGCCACCAGTTACAAAAGACCATATATTGTATGATTCAATGTATGTAAAATGTCTAGAACGAAAAATCCAGACACAGAAAACAGACTTGTAGCTGCCTAGGGCTGGGGTATTGGGCGTGTTAGCGTTTGGCCTTCTGGAACTCGCGGCAAGCTGGTTGCTACTGTGGCAGTGTCGGGAGGTAGGGCCTTTAAGAGATTAAGTCATTAAAAGGAATAAATGCCTATGCCCTTCTCTCAGCAATGGGCTAACTACCCAAAGAGTTTAGCCCTCTTCTCTGTTGCACCCTCCTCCCCCTTCTGCCTTTTCTGCCATGCTATCAAGCAGCATGAGGCCCTCACCAGATGCCACTCCTGATCCAGGACTTCCCAGTCTCCAGAACCATGAGCTAAAGAAACCACTTTATAACTTACCCACTCTCAGGTATTCTGTTCTGGCAACAGAAAACAGATCAAGACAGGGTGACGGCTAAAGGGTAAGGGATTCTTTTGATGGTGATGAAAGTGGTCTGAAATTGACCAGATACAGAACTCTGCAAATATGTTAAAAACGACTAAATTGTACGGTATGTGAAGTATATCTCATCTAAGCTATTATAAAGACAACCAAATAAACAGAACCAAATTCCAAGGCAGAATTCTGGTATAAATGCATTACCTGTGATTTCTGATCCCATTTCTGCCTAACTCCAAATTGCTTCTGGAACTTTTTCTGCAGTCGAATGCGTTCTCTGGAAAGACAGAAATATGATCTCAGTGCAGACCTTAAAATCAGTGGCTTCTTCAAAAGGCACAGGCTGCCATTCTCCTCAGCTAAAACTTGCCATCATCACTAACTCCTATGAACTATGAAAAATGGGCTTAGAGAAAGGAAGAGACTCAGAGGGTGCACACTGGAGGTGCTAGAAAAGGCACACTGCCTCTAAATACTGACCAGGCATATTTTACTTCATCTATAGTGACTGTTCACTGATAGCTCCAATCTGGGGTGTAGTGGCCGCTGGACCACACACCACCAGGAGGCTCCCAGGACCAGCATACATGGGGCTTCCTGGAGCTGTCCCACAGCAGAACTGAGCCAAGGTAAGCTCCAGAGCCTCTTCTTGCCTGCCTGGGTTTCCCTTCAGTGCACACGGCCAGCACAAGGAGTTAAGTTTGCTGCCCATGCTATCTGCCATGAACCAGCCTGAGAACGACAAGCCAAAAGGTGGCTTAACTGGTTGTAGAAAGTATTTTCCTCTTTTTTTTTTTTTGCAATGATGGGGAAGACAACCACCCTCCTGCTTTTGTCCTACTGTTTCCAACTACGGCCAGTCTGGGAAGGGTGTCTTGTTCCAGCAGGATGAAAATCTCACCTCTCTTTCTGTTTGGCACTCTTAGGCAGGATCTGCAGGTTGAACTGCAACATGTTCCGACGATCTTTGTCTCTGCGGAGGTTCCTCTGGGCATCAGCAAGAAATATCCGTTAGCATCTTGGAGATTTGGCTCACAATAGGCAGAACGAGCGGGAGGTCTTTAGAGTAAGTTTAGGATGCCAAATCCCAAGTTTCACATCTTGCTCTGTGTTTTCACTCTACGGCATCAATAGCTTGGGGGTGTTAGGGGGTAAGTACTTGGACTTCGCTTAGACTTATATTCCCATGACATATTTTTCATTGAAGTATGTTTACTGGGTCTTTTTAGAGTTGCTGAGTTTGCCTCTTTAAGTAATAATACGCAACCTGACTGGACCGTCTACTTAATAAAGTCTGCACACACCAATTATGTGTGGCAACAGGCACGGGTGCAACTTCTTATCCAGCACAAATGCTTTTAGCATACAAGTCTGATGTCCTACCTACTGGTAAACAGAAACATAAACTATTTAAATGCATCCCTGAACCTAGTTCAAGTTTACCTTGGTACCTCTTGTTATGGAACAGTGACCTGAGATTCACCTGAGAAGACCTCTAATATGCTTCCCTCTCTCATTAGGAGTCACAAGGTAGCACTTTTAGGCAGGTGATGGCCAACAGTAACAGCCCCAAGATGGTGGTTGCTGGTTCTTGGCCTACCTGGGCAAATCTCATCCGATTCCGCTGGTAGGCCGTCTTCTGTGTGCGCGCTGTATCCACCAGCTGGAAGCTACTTTCATCCTCCTCGTGGAAATAAGCATATTGACTTCCACCACCAAACTGAGAGGAGTACTTATCTGGAGGCAAAAGTGCCGGCATGTAGTAACTACACTCACAGATTTTACCAGATACGCACCAGTCTAAAGCCTTGCTATTTCCAGGGTGGTCTTGAGACCTGTAGCACTGGCTGGAAGCTTGTTAGACACACAGACTCACAGTCCCACCCCATACCCACCGAATCAGAACCAGCATTTTAACAAGATCCCCAGGTGATTCATATGCACATTCAATTTTGAAAACCTCTGGTCTAAAGAACTTTCTAAGCGAAGACTCTGAAGGACTCAAGCTAACCCATTTCACTCTCTGCTTTATTGTGTGAGAATCTGAGGTATTTATTGCTAACCATCATCTCCATTATCAGGGACCCACAGCAGGTATGTCTAATGGATCACGATATACTTTCTTGCCAATCTCAGCCTCAGCTATCCTAACTTAGTTCTCCAGGCAGCCACCTGCAACTATCTGAAATGGCACAGAGAAAAAGCCTTTTTATAGTACCAGGATCTTAAAACCAGGGGTTTTAATTTTTTTTTTTTTTTTTTTTGAGACAGGGTCTGGCTCTGTCACCAGGCTGCAGTGCAGTGGCATGATCTTGGCTCACTGCAACCTCTGCCTTCTGGGTTCAAGTGATTCTCCTGCATCAATCTCCCGAGTAGCTGAGATTACAGGCGCATGCTACCATGCCCGGCTAATGTTTTCAACAGGTTTTTAAAAGGGCCCCAAATCCCATTTTAATAGGCTAGACCTCTTTAATGAACAGACTAAGTTTTGGGGGCTAGTTCCAAAAATGTGGTTACTGTTAAAGTCCAGACTACATCCCTAAAAGCTATGAATTATTGTTGCCAGTTCCTTCCCATTCCAAAAAAGCTTTCAGACGAAGGTCATTAGAATAAAGAACAACTTTCCCAAGGCCCTGATTGGGGCATTCAGCCGCAGAAACACTTACTTGTGTACCTCTTATCTTGGTACGTGGCTCCTGTCCAGTCTGCAACCTATGAACAACAAGGCAAGACAGAGAATGCACAGGTCAACCAGGCAAGCTTCTGCAGACCCGGAAACCCCTGAAAGCGAGAGGACAGCGTGGGAGAGTCTCAGAATTCGTTCACCACACCTCTCTAAGTGCCCAGCTCTCCTATCACTACACCCAGAGATGACAACCTTTCTCAGCTGCCATCCCTATAAAAAATTCACGAGTTAAGATTTTGAGACAATAAAATCTAAACAGGGACTCGAGAGTAGCAGCCACAGCTGCAAAGATTCAGACTCCTGCTGACAGGCAAGTACCTTTCCTAGCCGATCTCCTTTGCTGAACGGCTGGTAGGGCATATCCCGAAACTGCTCGGGAACCGCACAGGGACCCCAGCCGGAGGGGTTGTCCTGGATCACGGGTGTCATGAACTTTGCCATCTTCCAAAACCTGAAAAATATAAATCATGTGAGTAGTGGCATGAATGAAGGCCTCAGAGTACAAAAAGCCCTCCATATGAAGTAAGCAAAGACATAAATGACAGAATTCAAAAAGCAACACGCAAACTGGAACCCTCAACTGTTGAGCGACTCCTACTGTTGGTTAATTATACTGTGAATATGTACTTAAAACTGAGAAGAATGCAAACAAAACTGATTGACCCTATGTCATTAATTTCACGAAACTCTTTCACTGTAACATCTTTAAAAGGAGGCAGCACCTTGTGCTTGACAGAGTGTCATACTGATTGGTAGTTTTTCTTTTTTTGTGTTATACAATGTAAGTGTTTGAAAAAATTCAATGGTGTCACATTTGATAAAATGTACTGATGTTTTTTCAAATACAGTAACCTTGTTTTGGTTCTGAGATATACCTTCACCAATTCATACAAACTCAACTTCCCTAAGACTTAGTAGTCTTTTTCTTTGTTTTTGGAGACAGAGTCTCACTTTGTCACCCATGCTGGAGTGCAGTGGCATGCAACCTCCGCTTCCTGGGTTCAAGTGATTCTCCTGCCTCAGCCTCCTGAGTAGCTGGGATTACAGGCAAGCGCTGCCTGGCTATTTTTTGTGCTTTTAGTAGAGACGGGGTTTCACCATGTTGTCCAGGTTGGTCTTGAACTCCTGACCTCAAATGATCCGCCCACCTTGGCCTCCCAAAGTGCTGGGATTACAGGCGTGAGCCACCACGTCCAGCCGCCTTAGTCTTTTTCATCTGCAAAATAAACAAGATCCTTGTTTTAAGCACTTTGTAAAATGCCACACAAGTTTTCAGACTTGCAAAAGTACATTTATGCATATAGAGTGCTGAGAAAAAAGGATCTTTAAGTATATCCTGAAATTCAATTTTCCTTTCTTATTGTTTCAATTTTCTGCCATCAACGCAAATCTTGTGTGCAGAGCAAGCGGACATAAACCCAGGCAAAAGAACTGCCAGAGGGCCAAGGAGGTCCCCATAGACCTCAGGCCCAAAGTGGCCATGTCAGATGTTCATGAATACTGTCAGGCACTGTTCTTAGTGGTGACCACTCATTCATTCATTCAATCCTGCCAACAATCCTGTGAGGTAGGAGCCAATGTTATCCGCACTTTCCAGATAAGAAAACCAAAGCACAGAGAAATGAAGAAATTGCCCAAAGTTGAAATGCTAGTTGATGAAACACGTGAACCAAAGCAGTCTGACTACAGTGTCTGCACTCTGCATAACGCTATAGCGCTCTCAGGGGAATTAAAAGACCTGGGTTCTACAGCAGATGGTTGCCTGACACTTCCTATAAAAAAACCTATGCATTTATCTTCCGTTGTAGCCTTCTGAAAATGCTTAGAAGGCATTCACTACACAAATATTTCTTGGAGGCTGGATGCAGTGGCTCATGCCTGTAATCTTAGCACTTTGAGAAGCCGAGGTGGGCGGATCACGAAGTCAGGAGTTCGAGACCAGCCTGGTCAACAGAAACCCAGTCTCTACTAAAAATACAAAAATTAGCTGGGCATGGTGGTGGACACCTGTAATCCCAGCTACTCAGGAGGCTGAGGCAGGAGAGTCGCTTGAACCTGGGAGGCAGATGTTGCAGTGAGCCAATATCGTGCCATTGCACTCCAGCCTGGGCAACATAGCAAGACTCCGTCTCAAAAAGAGAAAAATCCAGTATTTCTTGGAGGCTGGAGAACAATCAAAATAACAGGTATGCTGAACTTAGTAAACTCTCCCCAAAGCCCCATGCTGGGGAGATTGAGGTTTCCTTCAGAGATGACATTTGGGTGACAGCAACACAGAATAAACCTAGAAGCTTCATCTTCCTAATAGGAACTATAGGAAGAGGACAGAAAAAAAAGGGTGGTGGTCTCAGAACAATTCGTATTAAATAAATACTGCTGAGCTCCTACGTGTCAAGAACTATGCCAGATACTTTAACACCATTAACACTCCCTCACCCCCACTTTAGAGGCAAAAATTTGAAGCCCAGCCTAGCCAAGCAGCTGACGTCATCATTTCAAAAGAGATTTCATTTCCAGGGGTGCCTGCTGTCAGTCCAGCTTTCTTTCCATTATATTACAGCTGGGCAGCAGCCCGCAAAGATCGGGGGTTTGAGACGATACGTATTAATACCAGAAGTGAGTCTCAAGACACACTTTTAAAAATCAGGTTCTGTCAGAAGCTCAAGAAGTGAAAAGGCCCGAGGCTTGACCTGCATCACCTCTCTGGAAAGCCAGGGGTGAGATATCCTGGCTTTAATACATTTTTTTTTTTTTTTAAAGGAGAGCAGAGAGGAACCAGGAGAAACTGAGCTGCTCAGTAAAAACGAAGTAACAGCTGTATTGGTCAGAGGGGCAGGATAGGGGGGCTCCAAGAAGGCACTCAGAAGGGGCTCTGTGGCTGGCAGGCCACTACAGATCATACGCCGTCCATCGCTGAACAGGGGGTGGCGTAACTATCCTAGCCTCCAGATTCACAAAAAATGGAAGGTAACCTATGCACTGGGAATTCCTAAGAACAGGGGCCAAACACCGCTCAACCTGGCACCCCTAAGACCCCACTTAAAAAGTCAGGGTGTCTTCGGCTACTTCAGAAAGACCTTGTTGTTACCCCTCCGCCTTAACCGAGATGGGTTAACTGGCAATCAAATTCACCCAGCCCATGGGCAATGAGCAGGGCCTAGGGCCAGGGACCTCACCCACAAGTTCGTGTCCCGCGTCCAGTAGTGTGCAGGACGTGGGGCCCCCGAAAGTGGATTCCTGCCCCGCCCAGCGGAGGAACAGCAACAGCAGGAAGGGACTAAGAGAGGTCTCTTCCGTGAGGCCCCCGAAGTCTGGACCTAGTCCGAGCCGGCTCCGGAGGTCCGCAGGAACCTATGAAACATGCCGCTCACCTGAAACGGCCTCGGCCGGCCGGGATGGCAACAGATGGTGCTGGCCGGACACCGCGTTAGCAGCAGCACTCCGAGAAACCAGGAAAAAAGAAAACATGCGCGCGCAGCGGACGCCGCCGTAAACACGACCGGCGCTGTCGTAAACTGCGCTCCCGCTTCCTCTGGGTTGGGCGGAAGAACTTACGAGCCGTAAAGCGAAGGTCCACCCGGAAATCCGTTACTGCGTTTCGCCAGGCGTCCTTATTAGCCTCTGAGGCGTCGAGACGCGAGAGGTGTGATTGGTACTACGTCAGGCGGTATCCGGGAACGCCCAAAGAGGGCGTTCATCACTGAAACGTGGCGGCCGCGCAATCGAAGCTAGAGGCGGGGAGCGGCTGGCGCCCCTCTGTGTCCCACAATGCTCGCGGCACGCCTTAGCCCCCATGTATCTCATAGTCACCCGCGACTCCTCGCCTGCTCTATCCGCCTGCTTAGCGTGAAGCTCACCGCAGGAGAGGTTGGTCGGGGTCTTCGGCGGACTTTATTGTTACCCCTCCGCCTTTATAGTTGTGGAAAGTGAGGCTCAGAGGTGCCAAGTGACCTGCCTAGATCAGACTGCTAATTTAGGGTTCTAACCGCCAGAGTTCAAACCATACTTAAACGGTTCTCAAACTTAATTGTAGGACAGGGATTTCTGGAACACCGTTTTTATTTATTTTTATTTATTGTTTGAGACAGGGTCTCTCTCTGTCGCCCAGGCTGGAATGTGGTGGCAGGATCACGGCTCATTGCACCGTCGACTTCCCAGGCACAAGCCATCCTCCCAGCTCAGCCTCCCGAGTAGCTGGGTTTACACAGGCACACACCACCACGCCTGCCTCAATTTTTGTATTTTTGGTAGAGATGGGGTTTTGTAATGTTGCTCAGGCCGGTCTCAAACTCCTGAGCTCAAGCAGTCCACCCACTGGGCCTCCCAAGGGCTAGGATTACAGGCATGAGCCGCCGTATCCGGCCAGCTAATTATTTAGAAAAATTTATAGAGACAGGGTCTCACTATGTTGCCTGGGCTGGTCTTTAACTCCTGGTCTAAAGTGATCCTCTCGCCTTAGCTTACGGAGCAGCTGAGGCTACAGGTGCATATCACCTTGCCTGGCTAATTTTTAATTTTTTAATATTTATTTATTTATTTATTTATTTTGAGATGGAGTCTCTCTGTCATCCAGGCTGGAGTGCACTGGCAGGATCTCAGCTCACTGCAACCTCTGCCTTCCAGGTTCAAGCGATTCTCTTCAGCCTCCCAAGTAGCTGGGATTGCAGGCGTGTACCACCATGTCCGACTAATTTTTGTATTTTTAGTAGAGACAGGGTTTCACCATGCTGACCAGGTTCGTCTCGAACTCCTGACCTCAGGTGATCTACCCACCTCGGCCTCCCAAAGTGCTAGGATTACAGGTGTGAGCCACTGCACCCGGCTACCCAGCTAATTAAAACAAAATTTTAGGCCGGGCGCGGTGGCTCAAGCCTGTAATCCCAGCACTTTGGGAGGCCGAGATGGGCGGATCACGAGGCCAGGAGATCGAGACCATCCTGGCTAACACGGTGAAACCCCGTCTCTACTAAGAAATACAAAAAATAGCCGGGCGTGGTGGCGGGCGCCTGTAGTCCCAGCTACTCGGGAGGCTGAGGCCGGAGAATGGCGTGAACCCGGGAGGCGGAGCTTGTAGTGAGCTGAGATCCGGCCACTGCACTCCAGCCTGGGCTACAGAGCGAGACTCCGTCTCAAAAAAAAAAAAAAAAAAAAAAAAAATTTTTGTTGACACGAAGACTCATCATGTTGCCAAGGCTGGTCTTGAACTCCTGGGCTTAAGCAGTCCTCCTGCCTCGGCCTCCCAAAGTGCTGGGATTACAGGTGTGGGCCACCACACCTGACCAGGATGGTATTTTAAAAAATTCAGATTCTGAGTCTCACTTGGATAGATTGTATGGATATGTTTATGCTGGAGCCCAGGAGCGCCGCATTAACTGTGATTCTGAAGTGACAACTCACAAACTGCTTTACTGCAGTAGATAACAGTGCTGTCCTCTCTGCAACTCCCAGGCTATGGAGTTCCTCCTGGTGTCTTTGTTTCAGAATTTTAAAACAATGAAAGATAATCTGAGGGCATGACTTTATTCAAACCTCAGATCCTCTCTACCTGACATAGGCTTCCTTAGCCTAGCATGCCTCCTTTATTAGAAATTATTAGACATATCTGATGTCTAGGCTCTGCCACTTTTTTTTTTTTTTTTTTTTTTTGGAGACAGGGTCTTGCTCTTTTGCCAGGCTGGAGTGCAATGGCACAATCTCAGCTCACTGCGACCTCCACCTTCTGGGTTCAAGTGATTCTCCTGCCTCAGCCTCCCAAGTAGCTGGAACTACAGGTATGTGCCACCACACCTGGCTAATTTTTGTATTTTTAGTAGAGATAGGGATTCACCATGTTGGCCAGGCTGGTCTCAAATTCCTGACCTCCAGTGATCCATCCACCTTGGCCTCCCAAAGTGCTGGGATTACAGGTGTGAGCCCACCGTGCCTGGCCCACCAGCCTTCTTTCCATCTCAGCAGGGCCTCTGCACTTGACGTTCTTTCTGCATGGCACGCTCTTCCCCCAGATTTCCTGGTGCCTGAATTGGTCTCATCAGCTATGCCTCTGCTCGAGAGTTAACTCCTTGTGCAGGCCTTTTCTGACCATCATTTCTGAAATAGGTGATTGTATTAGTCCGTTTTCATGCTGCTAATAAAGACATACTCCAGACTGGGAAATTTACAAAAGAAAGAGGTTTAATGGACCCACAGTTCCACATGTCTGGGGAGGCCTCACAATCATGGCAGAAGGCAAGGAGGAGCAAGTCACGTTTTACATGAATGGTAGCAGGCAAAGAGAGAGAGCTTGTGTAGGGGAATTCCCCCTTTTAAAACCGTCAGATCTCGTGAGACTTATTCACTATCACAAGAACAGTGTGGGAAAGACCTGCCCCCATGATTCAATTACCTCCCACCGGGTCCACCCCACAGCACGCGGGAATTCAAGATGAGATTTGGGTGAGGATACAGTCAAAGCATATCACTGGCATAGAGTAGGTGCTTAAGTAGGTATTCATTGTCTGAGTTAATGAATAAAAGAATCTGGCCAGTGTTTTTTTCTAAAAGTTCATTGAAATTGCCATGGACCCTGCCATTCATGCAGGTGGGGAGAAAGAGGCTCAGAGTAGTTGAGTACTTAGCCCAGTGAGTAAATGGTGGAGCCAGGATTTGAAAGCAGTTTTGTGGACTCAGAAGCTTTTACCCCTTACAGGGGTGGTGAGGAAGGCCTTTCTGAGAGGCCAGAGAGGCCCCAGGGCAGAACCATCCAGCCAAGCCCACCCCAAATTCCTGTCCCACAGAAACTAAGAGAGATAATAAAAAGACAGTTGCAGGGTTGTGTCACTCCTCCTCTGTCTCTTGCCTGCTCTCTCTAAGGAATTCAGAGCCTTCCCATCTTGAATACCAGCAGCAGCTCCAGAATTTTCCCATGGGACGGGCTTACTGAGAGCCCTCTGGTGAAAGGGACAGCCCTGGGCTTGCCTGGGAGCTGTGTCTGTGTGACAGGTACCCTGTTTTCAGGAGGATGGAGGTTTGTTGCGGGGAGAGCATTCTCGAGACTGTGAGGGGACTGAGCCTGCTCCTGAAGCCATCTCTTTTTTAGTCTCACTCTGCAGTGACAAGATCTCGGCTCACTGTAACCTCTGTCTCCCGATTCAAGCGATTCTCCTGCCTCAGACTCCCGAGTAGCTGGGATTATAGGTGCCTGCCACCATGCCCGGCAAATCTTATTTTTATTTATTTATTTATTTGAGACGGAGTCTCGCTCTGTCAGCCAGGCTGGAGTGCAGTGGCACTATCTCAGCTCACTGCAACTTCCACCTCCCGGGTTCACACATTCTGCCTCAGCTTCCCGAGTACCTGGGACCACAGGTGCCCACCACCACGCCTGGCTAATTTTTTGTATTTTTAGTAGAGACGGGGTTTCACTGTGTCAGCCGGGATGGGCTCAATCTCCTGACCTTGTGATCTGCCCGCCTTGGCCTCCCAAAGTGCTGGGATTACAGGTGTGAGCCACCGCACCTGGTCAGATTTTTGTATTTTTAGTAGAAATGAAGTTTCACAATGTTGGACAGACGGTCTTGAACTCCTGACCTCAGGTGATCCACACGGCTTGGCCTCCGAAAGTGCTGGGATTACAGGCATGAGCCACCATCTCTTGGCAAAATACTGCTGAGCATTCAGACAGAACAGAATTAGGAGAAAGAGAAGGAACGAGCATCGATTTCTTGAACACTCTGTGCTAGGCACCTCATGCATTTCAATTATTCTAGGCTGTGAGTGAAGAGTTGTTGCCAGAATCTGAAGTGTGTTCTGAGAACTTGGCCAAATGTAGGGTGACCATATAATTTACCATTTAAATTGGGGCGCTTTGGGGGCAAGAAGGGGGTTACTATCATTAATTATGCCAGATAAAAGGTGTAAACTGGGATCGTCTCACTTAAACTGGGAGGTATGGTCACCGTAGGCAGAAGGGAAATAAAACGGTCATTAACAAATCACACCAAAGTTTAGTGGCTTAAAACGACAACAGTCTTTTTATTGTATCTCTTAGTTTCTGTGGGTCAGGAATTAGGGGAGTGCTTGGCTGGGTGGTTCTGACCTGGGGTCTCTCATGCATTATAGTTGGGCGTGGGTGGAGCTTCTCTTTCTCTCTCTCTCCATTTAGACTCAGGATCACTCTGCGTAGTGAGTCTGTGTGAGGAGTTCAGAGCAAGCACTCTGGCGAACAAGCTGGAAGCCACATTGCCTTATGTGATCTAGCCTCAGAAGTTATGTGATATCACTCCCATCCCTGTAACTTGTTGGTTCCAAGTGCGTCACAAGCCTGCCCAGAGTCAAGGGGGAGAGAGGACAGAGACTGAATTTTTTGCTGGGTAAGGCACGAAGTTATGGAACAAGTATGTGGAGTGGGAGATATTGTCGTGGCCATCTTAGGGGTATGAACTCTGCCGTGGATGCAGACTGGCCTTTTCTTTTCTTTTTTTTTTTTTGAGACAGAGTCTTGCTCTGTTGCCCAGGCTGGAGTACAGTGGCCGAATCTCAGCTCACTGCAAGCTCCACCTCCCGGGTCCACGCCATTCTCCTGCCTCAGCCTCCCGAATAGCTGGGACTACAGGCGCCCGCCACCACGCCCGGCTAGTTTTTTGTATTTTTTTTTTTTTTTTTAGTAGAGATGGAGTTTCACCGTGTTAGCCAGGATGGTCTCGATCTCCTGGCCTCGTGATCCGCCCGTCTCGGCCTCCCAAAGTGCTGGGATTACAGGCTTGAGCCACTGCGCCCGCAAACTGGCCTTTTCTAAGAGTCATCAGTTTGGTTATCTGCAGACATAACTGAAGAGCGTGGGGTACATCAATGCCAGGCAAAGTTTCTGAGGGAGTCTGGTGCAGAGGGACGGGCCTGGACTACGATCTTGGTTTATCAAGGGGGAACCTGGTCAGTTACCTTGCACCCTCTTTGGAGGAAGAGTGAATGGAAAAGTGCCTCAGTAGAGGACAAATAGGAAGGGGATGGTCACAGAGCCAGGGCTGGCATTGTCCAGGGCACAGGCTCTTGGCTGCGCTGACCCAAGCATCATCCCCATTTCCTGGGCAAGACTGTCCTCCCAAAAGAGAGGGGGCTTCAGGCTGCTCTGTGATAAACGCTTTTTTTTTTTTTGAGATGGAGTCTGGAGTGCAGTGGTGCAATCTTGGCTCACTACAACCTCTGCCTGCTGGGTTCAAGTGATTCTTGTGACTCAGCCTCCCGAGTAGCTGGGATTACAGGTGCCTACCACGAAGCCTGGCTAATTTTTGTGTTTTTGGTAGAGATGGGGTTGTACCATGTTGGTCAGGCTGATCTCGAATTCCTGAGCTCAAGTGATCTGTCCGCCTCGGCCTCCCAAAAATCTGGGATTACAGGCATGAGCCACCACGCCCAGCCGATAAATGCTTCTTAATGCGGTTGTTTATTCTGACTCCCTCCCACCAATCAGTGCTGTGACACCGTGGATCCTCACGGAACTTGTGCTGTAGGGAAGCCCATGCTGGTTGGGCTGTAGGAAGTGCTCCATTCTGTTGGTGGGGTATTTACTGTGCTGTCCAATAATAAGTGGATCTTCTGCTATGCGTCAGCCTTGTAAGTTTGGTCAGAGGGAGAGGGAGTCTGCCCCTGCCTTGTGTGCAGATATATCCCGGATATCCTGTTGGATTCACCTCGTTGGGACCTGTCAGTGTGGCCAGCCTTTCTTCCAGAGTGGCAACCTGCATTTCCTTGCTTATCTTTTAAGAAGCACCATAGGAATTATCATCCCATTTTACAGATGAGAACACTGAGGCTCAGAGAGGAGGAATGTCTTGCCCCAGGTGGGCCAGCTGGTCGGGATGCAATTGGAATGGAAACCCAGGTGTGGCTGAAACCAAAGCTGGCACTCTCCATGCACAATTCCCAAACCCCCAAAGCTCTGAAAAGCTAAAGCTTTTTCATGAGATTGGGGCAAGCATCTGATAGCAAACCTGATATGAATTGGATGTGAGGTTATTTATAGTCTTTATTTTGTCCCACTTAGCGTGAATATCTAAACATTTTGCTGCAGAAAAATGAAAGGGTTTATGGAATATTGCTCCAGAGCTCACTGGCATGTCACCTGATACGCAGTAGATCCACTTGAAAACCTTTCAGGAATCCAAAGAATTCCAAGTTAGAAAGCACACTGAGGCCGGATGTGGTGGCTTCAGCCCTGTAATCCCAACACTTTGGGAGCCTGAGGTGGGCGGATCACCAGAGGTCAGGAGTTCGAGACCAGCCTGGTCAACATGGTGAAACCCCATCTCTACTAAAATACAAAAATTAGCCATGTGTGGTGGTGGGTGCCTGTAATCCCAGCTACTGGGGGAGGCTGAGGCATGAGAATCGCTTGAACCTGGGAGGCTGGGTTACATTGAGCCAAAATCGTGGCACTCTAGCCTGGGTGACAGAGTGAAACCGTGTCTCAAAATAAATAAAATAAAATAAATAAATAGATAAAGCACATTGAGCCTTGAGGATTTCAGATAAGAAATTGTGGAGCTGTGCTACCTGTACCAAACTTTTCTGTCTCAGTTAGGCAGAGATCACTACCCCCATTTGGCAGATGAGGAAGACTGAGGGCAAGGAACATGGTGTCCCAGGTAGAACGGCAGCCATTTTATCATCCTGTTGGAGGGTGTGCCAGCAGGAAAGGAAGCTTTTGAGTCACCAGCCCACCCTAGCCTCCCAAGAACCTTGTTGTCTCAGCAAAATTTCAGAACTAGAAAACCTGGAAAGATTAAAGCCCCAAAGAATGCCGCAAGTCCCCCGGAAGAAAGGGAGGCTTGCTGTACGTTCCAGTGGTCGGTATTCAAAATCATTTTTTATTTCAGCTGCGTATACACTCACCCATCACAGGACCGGTTCTCAGAATAGAGAGGTACCTGTTGAATCATCCACCCTACTTCCTGCCTCGTGTGGGCATGTCTCCAAGTGCTGAGCCATCCGCTTCGCTACCGTGGCCTGAGATATATCAGGATTTGCAGGCCTGGCGACAGGAGACAAAATAGATTCCCATTTCCTTCAGAACCATTTAGCTAGTTTAGAGAGTGTGTGACTGTTTCAATGGGATGAGCAATAACCAGGCCTCTCCTTGGCTCCTTCTCTCTGCCCCATATGTTTTCTTCTGTTGGAAGCTAGGACTTGGTGTCTTAGGGCCAAAGATAAACACTGATTTTGGCTCAATCTGGCCGCACAGCTGTGGGCTAGTAGGTGCCCCTCTCTGAACCTCAGGCCTCTGCTTTCTGCAGCACAGTGTTGTTCTCAGCCCTGTTTTTTTTTTTTTTTTTTTTTTGAGACAGTCTCACTCTGTTGCCCAGGCTGGAATGCAGTGGTGCGATTTCAGCTCACTGCAACCTCCGTCTCCTGGGTTCAAGCAATTCTCCCTGCATCAGCCTCCCGAGTAGCTGGGATTACAGGTGCCTGCCACCAGGCCCAGCTGATTTTTGTATTTTTTAGTGCAGACAGGGTTTCACCATGTTGGCCAGGCTGGTCTCGAACTCCCGACCTCAGGTGATCCACCCGCCTCAGCTTCCCAAAGTGCAGAGATTACAGGCATGAGCCACCGCGTCAGGTGTCTCATCTCTTCATACCACATGCCTTGGTTCCCACTGCCCTGGCGGGTGCCTGGAGAGACTTGTGGTTGGGACCGAGTGACCGCAAGGTGATATTTAAGGTGGTCTCATGGAGCAGTCTGACATCACTGTAATGCAAGCAGACATCTGGGGAGTCAGATTGCCTGAATTTGAATTCCAGCGATTTAAATTTTTGCCACTGTTGTGTGACCTTGGGCAAGTTGTGTGACCATTTGAGCCATAGCTTCTTCATCTGTAAAATAGATGGAATCATAGTATGTACCACTTTGGGAGGGAGGGATAATAGAATTAGGTCAGACTATGTATGTGACATGCTTAAGGCAGTGCCTGGCATGCAAATAAGCCTTTGATACGTGCCAGTGGGGTTCACCTGGTTACCAGAAACTTGGAGGTAGGGGGCTTTGGGTGGGGCAAGACCTTGCAACATTTAAAAAGCAATCACTGGTCACTTGTGAGGTTCCAGGCCCTGGGTTGGTCACTCAGCATTCAGGGGGAGACCTTGCCATGCTATCAAGTAACCTAGAGTCTATTTTTTTTTCTTAAGATGGAGTTTCACTCTGTCGCCCAGGCTGGAGTGCAATGGCACGATCTCGGCTCACTGCAACCTCCGCCTCTGCATTCAAGTGATTCTCCTGCCTCAGCCTCCCAAGTAGCTGGGATTACAGGTGCGTGCCACCACACCCGGGTAATTTTTGTATTTTTAGTAGAGACGGGATTTCAACATGTTGGATAGGCTGGTCTCGAATTCCTGAGCTCAAGTGATCCACCCGCCTCGACCTCCCAAAGTGCTGGGATTACAGGCATGAGCCACTGTGCCCGGCCAAATAACTCAGAGTCTAATGGGGCAAGTAGGTGTGGCTAATCCAGGGGCTGCAATACCTATAAAGTCCTTAATGAAATATATTTTGAGTCTATGTTTAAAAAGCAGATTTCACCTAAAGATCCAGTTTCCTGGCTTCTCTTAAGATCTGGCAACACCAGGCTGGCCTTCCTGTGATATGAGAAGAAGCTGGAGCTGAATAGGAGCTGCCCCCTTAGTCAGGGGTTCTTTACTTTGCCTCAGTCCCCACTACTCCCTATTGCACCAGATTCGACCTTCTTCATAGTCATGCACGTTTGCCGCCTGGGCCTGTGGGAGTTTGCTGATAAGTTGCAACGCAACGCTGTGGGTGCTGTGAGAGCACGATGAGCAATAATAACTCAGCCTTGGGCAGTCAGGAAAAGCTTCCCGAGGGAGGCGAAGTCACAGCTGCTTGTCTATAAAACCTGCAGATGCTGCTGAACACCCTCATCTTTATGGCTCAAGGACGTGAATAAAGGACGCAAAGTCACAGCTCACGAGGAATCTCTGGCAAAAAGCGACTGAGGCCCAGTGACTTGTGTGGGGTCACACAGCCTGCTGATGGCAGAAGTGGGGCTAGAACTAGGATTACCAACCAGAAACATTTCTGGACTACTTTCCCTAGAACCAGGGCTGTCAACCAGAAACAGTTCCGGGCCACTCTACCTCCCTTGTCTCTGGATTCCTCGGGAGTTAGGAGGATACGTACTCCGGCATCTTAGACTTGAGTCCTGCCTCTGCCACTTACTTGCAGTATGACCTCAGTTAAGTCACTTCCTTTCCTTAAACCTCAGTTTCCTCATCTGTAAGGTAGGGCTAAGGATTCTGACCTCAAAGGAGTGTTCTGAGGGCCAACCATTGAGAAAGTGGACGGGGGCAATCTCAGACATCTCATTAGCTCAAGAGGACTCTAGATACGTGAGGGTCATTATGATTGTTGACAAATAGCCACTTCTCCCAACAAATTTTGGCATCATCTGTTTAACAGTGACCTTGAAAGGGAACCATCCCCCACTTTGCCCTTGCCAGTCCCTTAAAGGAGCACGCATGGCCTTTGGTCAGGCTTGGACCCTGGAAGGGAGAGCTTTGGGATTCTCTGACTTTGGGTGTGAGCAGGGCCCTGGATGCAGAGCCCAAGGGTTCCCCTCTCCTGGGAGGCTCCAGGGTCACAGCAGGTACTGGGGTAGAGATGGGAAGGAAGCAGAATTTCCTGGGCAGAAGAGGAGAAATGTCAATAATTCTTTTGTTTTCTTCAAGGCACCTACCTGCCTATCAGGGGGTCCCCTTAAATCCCATGTCTGTGGCTGGAACTATTGAGACTCTTCTACTTTGGGGAAGTCCCACTGTCCTGAGTGCAAATCCTGACTTTTCTCCATATTAGTTGAGTGTGACTTTGGACAAGATTTCAAATTCCTCAAAACTCCAATGTCCTCATCTACAAAATGGGCCCCTTAGAGTACTTATTTGGTAAGGTTTAGTGGGAATTAAGTGAGATTATGTGTGAAAGCGTTTAGCACAGTACAGAGCTCAGTCAATGCCTGTTATTACTGTGATTGGAAATTAGAATGATTACCACCCATCATGTTTGTATAACACTTGACCATTTCTAAACTTACGCTTCTCTTACGCCATTTGATCTATGCAATGACTCTTTGAGGTGGCCAGTGCAGGGATCATGACCTCATTGCATAGATGAGACAACTGGTGCTCAGAGAAGGCAACAGTCTACTCAAGGTCACACAGCTTGAGCATGGCAGAATGGCAGAGCCAAGTTCAAGTATTGTTCTTTTTTTTTTTTTTTTTTTTTTGAGACGGAGTCTGGCTCTATTGCCCAGGCTAGAGTGCAGTGGAACGATCTTGGCTCACTGCAACCTCTGCCTCCCGGGTTCAAGCGATTTCCTGCTAATTGTCGTGTTTTTAGTAGAGATGGGGTTTCACCATGTTGGCCAGGCTGGTCTTGAACTCCTGGCCTAGTGTTCCGCCTGCCTCAGCCTCTCAAAGTGCTAAGATTACAGGCGTGAGCCACCGCACCTGGTCTCCAGTCTTCTGAGATGAAGAATGAACAGCACCTGCCACAGGGCCAGCCCAGACCAGACCAGGCTTTGACCACGTGGTTGGTTGTTCACCCGGGGTGCTTCATATCTCCCAAAAACTCCTTGATAGAGAAATAATCCAGAATGTTGTTTCAAACCCTTGTTGCCTCTGTTTGTACTCTGAGCCTGTACCACCTCTAGGGACGAAGAAACTTCTCCTTGCCCCGTGGTGTCAAACGGACTTTTCCTTGAATTTGTCCTAAACGAATCTCAGCAGCCTGCATTGGGTCGGTCAAAGCACTCGGCCAGAAGGTCTGTGTGCTCTGCACTGTGGCCACAGGATGGTGCTGTTCCACAACTCATGAAAAATCAGGCCCGGTCCCCGGACTGCATTTCAACGCATCAAGATCATTTAAACACCTACTATGTGCAAGTCGCTGTGCCTGCTGCCGGGAGGGCTTCAGTTATTCCATACTGTTATGTTAAGCTATATTAATAATAGCCGTAATAACATCGGTACAGGTCTTCATAGTTTATTGAGCAATTTACATGCATTATCTGGTTCTATCTGCAAGCAGTCCTGATGCGTTAGATTAGGTGGGTCTTTCCGTCCCACTTGAGGAGGAAACTGAGGCACAGAGGGTGATAGAACTTATGTAAAGGCATGGAGGAGAGAGGCACATGATAGACATTTGATGAATTATAGGTGGTGGATGGAATGAGGCAGACCCAGGCATCTGTCTCCTCCAGGCTGTTATTCATCCGTGAGGGCAGGGATTGTATCTTATTTGTCTTTCTGTCCCCGCTCCTAGCGTGGCTTCTGATTGAGGGCTTCCGCAGACCTCTGTGGCAGGCAGAGGAGAGGCAGGGGGATGCCCTGCAGGCTGCAATGCCGAACAGCTCCTGGAAGGCTCTCTGAGGGTGTGCAGGCTGAGAGAGGCGGCTTCTGGGCTGGAGATTGCAAAGAGAGGAGGTCACTACCATCACTGTGTAGCATTTGCAGGCCATGAATGGCTCACCATAATTCAGTCCCTGAAGGTGCCAAGTAGCTGAGTGGTCAGGAATGATTCATTCATTCCACAAACGTTTTCTGAGTTCCTGTTACACGCTAAGCATTAGGAATACAGATATGCAAACACAGCCTCTGTCACCCCGGAGCTTCCAGAGCAGTGGGGGAGATAGAGGGCAAAGAGCTAGCAATGTGGTTTGGTTTGAATTGCCCAGAAGTCTGTACTGAGTGCCACGGGGTAACCAAGTCTAGCAGGCGCAGGGTGAGGGCTACAAGAGGAGGAGACCTTTTGCAGCATTTGAAGGATGAAATGAGTTTGCAGATTACCAAAGAAAGGCACATGAGGACTGGGGGAAGGAAAGCGTCAGGGGCAGTGGGGTGTCAAAGGACGTCCGTCCGTCATGCGTTTGAGGATGGGTAACAGATGCAGTAGGAAAGACAGTGGGACCAGCAGGGAGGGCCTTGAAAGCTGTATCCTGAGGACTGTGAATTGCATCTTGTATTTGTCAGGGAATCACCATGGTGGGAGCTGTGCTAGGAGCTCACAGTTCCACGGGGAAGGTGGGCAAAGAGAGGCCCATCACTCATGTTTACTGAGCCCTGACTATTTTGTGGTGCTAAGCACTTCTTGGGGCTGGGTTTATTGTCTGTCTTACAAGGCAGGTACTGTGATCATCCCATTTTATAGACGAGTAAACTGAGACTAGGGATGCTGACATAAGGTTTTCCCAAGCTCATAAAACTGGTACTAGTGGAGTCAGGACTTGTCTTTTTTTTTTTTTTTTTTTTTTTTTTTTTTTGTTTTTTTTTGAGATGGATTTTCACTCTGTTGCCCAGGTTGGAGTGCAGTGGCATGATCTTGGCTCACTGCAACCTCTGCCTCCCAGGTTCAAGTGATTCTCCTGTCTCAGCCTCCTGAGTAGCTGGGATTACAGGCACACGCCACCATGTCTGGCTAATTTTTAAAATATTTTTTAATAGAGACAGGGTTTCACCATGTTGGTCAGGTTAGTCTTGAACTCCTGACCTCGTGATTCACCCACCTTGGCCTCCCTCCCTCCCCAGAGGCGACCACTCTTACAATCTCTTGTGTTTTTTATTTTCTAGAGACTTTACCTGTTTGTTTTGTAAGAGGTGTTTTATATAGACATAAGCACAAAAGGCAAGACAAGTGCCTGTTAACCACAGATGTGGGCTTTGGGACGAGCCACTGTGGGTTTAGATCTTGACTTTTTTTGAGAACTTGACAAGTGTCACCATTAAATGATGGTTTGGGCAAAGAGTGGGCAGGCTTGGAGGGTGGGATGAGGATGGCAAGGGGTAGGGATGTGGACATCAAGAGGTCTGTGTGCACAAGTGTGACGGTGTGGGCCTGGACTGGGGGTGAGGTGATCAGATAGGGACAGGAAATGCAGACCGCAGGGGCCTGGTGAGAGGCCAAGCAGGGATGAGGCAGGGGAGAGTGGCTGCTGTGGGGCTGTCATAGCCGGCAGGCGTTTGGCAGGGCAGAAGGCACAGTAAGAGGAAGAGAGGCAGCCTGCGGGCTTGGCTTAGGACAGTACTTCTCTAAGGCTCATGCTGACTCTGGAGCAGTTCCAGCCCACCGTGCCATGCACACGAGCCAGGAAGCTAGGTGGGTGGGCCTGGAAGGAGGCCATGGGCTCAGGAGCCCGGGAGGTCTGGCCCCGGTGCCTGGTGGGGATTCTGTACAAGCCAATCCCTCTCCAGGCATCTGTGCAGGTCAGTACCACACGGAAGCCCCTCGTCCCTGTTGGTCTTCACTACGGAGCGAGAGGCAGGGAAAGGCTTCAGAGATGCCGGGCTGGGATAGGCTGGGGGCTTGGAATTCCTCCCCAGAGGTTTTCAGGGTGGCATCTGAGCAAGTGTCCACAATGTGCAGCGCTCTCCCAGGCAGGATGGGCACCCGTACATGTTTGCGTATGTGTACTTTACATGTTATATGTAATGCAATGTAATACACGTTATTTTGCTTGGTTCTTACTTCCCCTTTTAGAAGCCAGTTGATATATGATGAGTTGGTGCCTCCCATTCTTTTTGATGCACAAACGGCTCGTTGAGGATCCTAAGTCTGTGCCCCAGTCCCCATAGTCCTTTCACTTCCTGGCTTCCTGGAAGAACAAGATGCCCCCATCTCTTCTTCTTCTTTCCCTGCCCCGCTCCCAGAATCAGCTGGTTTTCCAAGGACCCCGAGTTTTCTTCCCTGAGAAATGCTATTTGGGTGGGGGAGAGGGTGGGAAGCAACAAGCTGTGGGGGAAGCGCCCCAATCTGGGCAATCCCTTTGCTCTTGTGACCTTGAGCAAGTCCCTTGGGGCATTAGGGGACCAGTTGCGTCCTTTCTAGACTCATCTGAGGCCAAGAAGATGTGGGAAGCACTCATCCTGTGTGCCCGGGAGCTGGAATGGCACAGCCCCAGCTCTGCCCCTGTGTGGCTGTGTGATTCTGGGCTCCTTAACCTCTCTGAGCCTCAGTCCTCATCTGTGAGATAGGAATAATACGAGGCTCACTCCCTCTTTTTTTTTTTTTTTTTTTTTTTTTTAGAGACAGGGTCTTACTCTGTTGCCCAGGCTGAAGTGCAATGGCATGATCATAGCTCATTGCACCCTTGAACTCCTGGGTTCAAACGATCCTCCCGACTCAGCCTCTCAAAGTGCTGGGATTACAGACGTGAGCCATTGCATCTGGCACGTGGACATTTTTGACATATCTCAACTAGGGAAGGTACTCAATAAATGCTAATTACCTGCTTCCTCCCCTTCATCATTTGACTTCAGTACCCTAGGAAATGAGGACTGGGATATTGGATGGTTTGGGAGAGGAGGAAAGAGGTGTCCAAGGAAAAGGAAGAAATTGGAAAATAGAAGACCATGGAGAAATAAAAGAGGAGGGGTTAATTCAGAACAGGGAAGACAGGCCGGGCGCGGTGGCTCACGCCTGTAATCCCAGCACTTTGGGAAGCTGAGGTGGGCGGACCACGAGGTCAGGAGTTCGAGACCAGCCTGGCCAATATGGTGAAAAATACAAAAATTAGCTGGGCATGGTGGCCCTCACCTGTAGTCCCAGCTACTCAGAAGGCGGAGGCAGAAGAATCGCTTAAACCTGGGAGGCAGAGGTTGCCGCCTCTGAGATCGTGCCACTGCACTCCAGCCTGGGCGACAGAGTGAGACTCCATCTCAAAAAAAAAAAAAAAAACAAAAAGAGTAGAGAAGACGATTTTAATCATCAATAAAGGAAGGCTCTGGCTGCTTGGGGGAGGTTGAGAGCCTCTTGCCATTAGAGGTATGCAAGTAGAGGCGAGGGATTGTGAGCCATACACATGTGTTTATGAGGACTCTCATTGGCCAGGAGGTAGATTCCTTCACTCAGCAAACTTTGGGAGAGGGCTATCCTTGCCTGGTCCTGTAATGGGGCAGGGGAAGCCAAGGTGAATAGGACACCATCCCTGGCCCCAGAGAGTGCCCAGCCCAGAAAATAAGCTGGTCACTGAGATCCTTGTACTCTGCAGTTCTGTGCTTTGAAGCATCCAAGCCTTGGAGGGAGTTGGCTGGGGATTTTCAGTGTACGCCTTTTGGTATTGATCCACTGGAGTTGGAGCTGGCTGGGGAACGGCAGGAGGAGGACGCCGCAGTGTTATTAGTGCGGAGGACACGCTGTAATCTGTCAGTGTCACCCTGGTTGCAGCTGGCCAGGAACCATCCTGCTGTTAACGCCTCCCTTCCCAGCAGCCACGGAGCACACAACTTGTACAGCACCCCCGAGTGCCTCCACCTCTCCCTGTAGGAGGGAGAGTGTGGGCATTTATTCTTTTCTGCATCTCCCTGGCATGAGTCCTCTTCTCCAGTCACACTAATTTATTCAGTGTTTCCCAACACACCTACCTCTGTACCTTCAGTTACCAGAATTCCCTACCAGCGATGGTCACTCCTGTCCATTCAGCCATCCACGTGTCCATCCATCCAATCATCCATCCATCCACCCACCCATCCATTCAATCATGCATTCATTCATCCATCATCCATCCATCCACCCATTCATCCATTCACTCATCATCCATCCATCCACCCACCTTCCATCCATTCAACTTTGCAATCCACTTCAGTTCAATTCGATTCAACTCACCTTCATTCAACTCATGAGGTTACTGGGCTTCACCACATGCCACATACATGTGATAAATGAGGCATACCTCTGCCTTCAAGGAGCCCATGGGAAGAATCCTCCCTGTTCTCCATGGCCAGCTTTCCATCTCACCTCTGTTAATCCTTTGCCAGTCCCTTCAGCAGAAGCAATGGACTCTGAAGGGCTGTCCTGTGAGGAGAGGTCAGTTCTGGCTTTCATGAATTTCAGAGGACAGAGCTCAGACAAGGAGAGAGGCAAAGGGTGGGGAGGAGGTGAGAGTGAGATGAGCTAGTGGGACGGCGATTTTGGCTCTGTGGAGGGAACTGCTTCCATTTAGCTGTGAGTACTCAAGCAGTGTATTGGGGGATGAAGGGAAAGAGAAGGGGGCAAGGAAACCACTATTGGAGAAGTGGGTTAGTGTGGTGGTGAGGAGGTGAGCTCTGCAGCCAATGGACTGCCTGAGCTCATTGTCTCAGCTCCATCATATTCCTGCTGTGTGAACCTGGGCACATATCTTAACATCTCTGAGCCTCCATGTCCTTATTTGTAAAATGAGGATAATAAGACCTATCTCACAATGTTGCCTTTAGCATTAACACATGAGGTGCTTAAATTAATGCGTGGCACAAAGGGAGAGCTTAGTAGATTCCAGCTGTGGTTATGACTGCTCCTATTACGTACCAGCTACTATGCCAGGAGCTTTCATTCCAGTGTGTCCTCTGGGCTAACCCTGTGCGGGGATTATTGAACCCATTTTGCAGATGAGGAAATGAAGACCCAGGGAAGCTATCTCTTGAGCGCGTCATGCAGCTGGCGAAGGGTGGAGCAGTGCTTCAAATGCAGACCTTTCCAACTCCACTGTCCCTGCTCTCCTGCGTGCCCTTTCCTGCCTGTTCTCAAGGGGTGAGTGCTTTGAGATGCAAAGATTGTAAGACTTCCATCCCAGCTTCTGCTTAGGGCACCCTTTTGGCCTTCTCCAGTTGTAGCCCTGAATTGTTAATTACTGGTTTATGTGTGTTTTCTCTGTTCCCCAGAGACCATGAGATCAAGAAAAAAGATTTTCTTCTCCACGGCAATTGAAGTGTTGACTTTGACAATGAAAGTTACAGAATGTATGACGTTTCCCTTTTGGCCTTGCTTGCCAAGAAGCTTGTGCTTTTTGTCAAACTGTTTCCTTCCCCTTTCCATGGTTTTGGTCTTCTACCTTTGACAGCCTTTTATTCATGTGTCTTTTACTGTAAGCTCTTCTACTCATAGAATAAGCTGAATATTTAAATAGAGATTGAATTGAATGGGAAAGGGTGGGTTACAAATTATAAGTAAATAATTCATTTTATACTTAATTTAATTCATTTATTTACTTTTGAGACAGAATCTCACTCTGTCACCCAGGCTGGAGTGCAATGTTGCGATCTCACTGTAACCTCCGCCTCCTGAGTTTAAGCGATTCTCCCGCCTCAGATTCCCAAATAGCTGGGATTACAGGTGGCCATGCCTGGCTAATTTTTGTATTTTTAGTAGAGATGGGGTTTCACCATGTTGGCCAGGCTGGTCTCGAACTCCTGACCTCAGATGATCTGTCTGCCTTGGCCTCCCAAGTACTGGGATTACAGGTGTGAGCCACCATGCCCAGCCTACGAGTGAATAATTCAAATAAAATCACGAACTTCAGGAAGGAAAAATGCCTTTCTTGTATCAGTCACAGTGTTTAGCCCTGAGCCCTGGCTCTGGCTGGGTGAAGTTTGCATGGAAAGCCCAGTGATGATTTTCCCTGTTGTGTCTGGATCAGTGA
This sequence comes from Papio anubis, assembly GCF_008728515.1. Lineage (NCBI taxonomy): Eukaryota > Metazoa > Chordata > Mammalia > Primates > Cercopithecidae > Papio > Papio anubis. The sequence continues at coordinate 14,149,061 of NC_044991.1, read as the reverse complement.
CTCTCCTTGCACTTAGAATATAACCCTCCCCTTTGGATTAGGGCAGCAGTCCCCAACCTTTTTGGCACCAGGGACCGGTTTCATGGAAGACAATTTTTCCACGTACTGGGTGGGAAACTGTTTCTCCTCAGATCATCAGGCATTAGTTAGAGTGTCATAAGGAACATGCAACCTAGATCTCTCTCATGCACAGTTCACAGTAGGGCTCACGCTCTTGTGACAATCTAATGCTGCCGCTGATGTGACAGGAGGTGGAGCTCAGGCGGTAATGCTCCATCACCTGCTGCTCACCTCCTGCTGTGTGGCCCTGGTCCATGGCCCAGGGACTGGGGAGGCTGGGATTAGAGGACTGATCCCTGCCCACTTCTTCTACCTTACCCTGTATAATTTGACCCCTTGCTCACCCAGGATAACTACTTAAGTCATCTTTGAGATGTTCTCACAAGCCAGGTGCTTTTCCTACCTCAGAAAAAGAGGCTTTGTGGCTGGGCATGGTGGCTCACACCTGTAATCCCAGCACTTTGGGAGGCCAAGGTGGGCGGACCACCTGAGGTCAGGAGTTCAAGACCAGCCTGATCAACATGGAGCAACCCAGTCTTTACTAAAAATACAAAATTAGCTGGGAGTCGTGGCACATGCCTGTAATACTAGCTACTCGGGGAGGCTGAGGCAGAAGAATCGCTTGAACCTGGGAGGCGGAGGTTGTGGTGAGCTGAGATTGTGTCATTGCACTCCAGCCTGGGCAACAAGAGCAAAAACTCTGTCTCAAAAAAAAAAAAGAGATTTTGCGTGTGCTGTTCCCTCTGCCTGGAACCCTCTGCTCTCTCCTATCCCCTGCTTCTGTCTGGCTCATCCTTCCTGTCCTTCAAATTTCTGCTGAAAGTCAGCGTCTTACGGAGGCCTCCCCTGACTGCTCTGTCTAAAGGGGTTGTGGTAGCTGGTCTATAAAGAGAGCTCCCAGTGCTTCCTGGCCTCTCCTGTGTATGCTGCTGATCCCATCGAGAAATAGACTCTATTTCTCCTCCTCTTGGAACTGGGCTGGACCCTGGGCCTGCCTTTGGCCAGTGGAATGTGGCAGAGGTAATTTACTGATGTTTCTGAGGCGAAGCCTTCAGATGACTGGCAGATTCTCCTTCCTGCCACCTGGAACCCAGCTGGTATGCTGTGGGAGGCACATATCACATAGAGAGACACAGTGGGAGAAATGGGGTGTTCAGCTCAACAACCCAGTTGAACCCCCAGCCAACAGTCAGCGTGGACTCCAGCCATGTGCATGAGCCAACTTGGCTGCTCCAGCCCAGTTGAGCCCCTGAATGACTGCAGGTCCAGCTAACATCATACAGAACAGAAGAACCACCCAACTGAGCCCGTAGAACTGTGGGAGACAATAAAATGATATTGTTGTTTTAAGCCACTAAATTTCCAATAATCTAAAGAGAGGTTAATCCCTGATACATTTCTCTCTTTCTCTCTCTCTCTTTTTTTTTTTTTTTAAGAGAGACAGGTTCTCACTATGTTGCCCAGGCTGGAGTGCAGTAACTATTCTCAGGTGCAGTTATAGTGCACTGCAGCCTCGAACTCCTAGTCTCAAGCGTTCCTCCTGTCTCAGCCTCCTGGGTAACTGATATTCTAAAAATCATTGCCCCAATGCACTTACTTCATAGCATTCACAATAATCCATAATTATATAATTATTTGATTCTTAACTTGCTAATTTTCCCTTTTTTCTTTTTCTTTTCTTTTTTTTTTTTTGAGACAGAGTCTCGCTCTGTTGCCCAGGCTGGAGTGCAGTGGCGCGGTCTCAGCTCACTGCAACCTCCACCTCCCGGGTTCAAGCGATTCTCCTGCCTTAGCCTCCCAAGTAGCTGGGATTACAGGCATGCACCATCACGCTTGGCTAATTTTTTGTATTTTTAGTAGAGACAGGGTTTCACCACGTTGGCCAGGCTGGTCTCAAACTCCTGACCTCATGATCCATCTGCCTCAGCCTCCCAAAGCACTGGGATTACAGGCATGAGCCACCGCGTCTGGCCAATTTCCCCTTTTTTCCTGTAGCACATGAGTTACAGAAGGCTGGGACCATGTTTGTCTTGATTGCGGCTATCCCCAGCACTGAGCACAGTGAATAGCATGTCGCGGGAGCTGAACGAGTGAATGAATGAATGGATGAATGAATGAATACAAGGCATCACAGTGGTCTTGAAGTATTCCCAAGAGCCAGTGTAACTCTCTGTGGCTGGAGCCCAGGCTGAGATAGCACCAGAAGGGAGATGGGTACGGCCTAAGTCTCAGCTCTCTAGGGCTTTCATGACTCAGAACTGTACAACATTCCCTGACACCACCTCTATAACCTGGACCTCCACACCCCTGCCAGGAAGAATCACCCTTTTCCTTCGCTTTACCCTTCTGTATCCTGCACAGCTCTCCATTAGGGGACCCGGGAGGTCTCTGCACATGCTCGTGTGTACAAATGATGGAGGCAGGACAGAATAATGGATATGAATGAGGGCTCTGGGTGCAGAGACCCCCACCTTTGAACCCCAGTCCACCACATTCTAAAGATATCTTGGTACCATGGCTACAGATATTGAGTGTTCACTCATATAGGAAGTGCTGTGTAGGTGTGAGCTTACATTACTGTTGCCATGTGCCAGACACTACTCTAACATCCTGAATTCATTTACTTCATACAACCTTATAAGGTGGTTACTATTATCATTCCCCTCTTACAGATGAGGCAACTGATGTGTGGATGACTTGCCCAAAGTTGTGGGTCTGAACCCTGCCAATGTGGCTACAGAGCCCACCTTCTTCTTTTTTTTTGAGACAGGGTCTCTCTCTGTCGCCCAGGTTGGAGTGCAGTGATGCAATCATGGCCCACTGCAGCCTTGAACTCCTGGGCTCAAATGACTCCTGCACCTCATCCTCTCTAGTAGCTGGGACTACAGGCATTCACCACCATGCCCAGCTAATTTTTATATTTTTTGTAGAGACAGGGTTTCACCATGTTGCCCAGCCTGGTCTCAAACTCCTGCGCTGGAGCGATCCACCCAGCTTAGCCTCCCAAAGTTCTGAGACTAGAGACATGAGCCACCATGCCTGATCCAGAGCCTACCTTCTTAACCCTCATACTGCCTCTCTCGTTCTCAGGGTAGAACCCTCGTTCTGCCTCTCTGAGCCTCAGTTTTCATACCTGTAAATGGGATAATAATGCCTGTTTAATAGGGCTATGATACCATGATCTGGCAGTGCCTGACACATTGTAGAATCTCAATAAATCCTAATTTGCTGTGGCAAGATAGATAAACAGACTTCCTGTGAGGGCTTTGAAGGCCTTACTGTGAGGGTGCTAGGGAGCCATTGAAAGTTTTTGAGTAAGACAGTGACATAACAAAGCTGTGGCTTAGCTCCAGTCCTACCTTTTCCTGCCTCTGTCCCCCCACCAACTAGCTCTATGCTGCCTGAGGTTGGTATCTGAGTTTCACATCCCTGTCTTACCTCCCCGTGAGGTTCTGAGATTTGAGCTGTTTCAGGGTCGTGACAGGTCATCCCAGGCCTGGAGTCAATGGGGTGGGAGGGATATTCTTGGTCTCGGGGGTCTCATCTCAAAGGGCTGCCTCAGAGATCCCATCTAGGGCCCCATTTCTGTCTCTACCTCCAGCCCTACTGACTGACAGAGGTGCCTGGGTTTCGCATGACTGACTTCGTATTCCCCTTGGAATCCCTTCTGCAGCAGGGTGGATGAGGTGAGACAGGCTGGTAACTCGGTGGAAGAGGGAGGAGGGAGAAAAAACAAGGGAGCCAGAGCGGAAGAGAGTGGGAGACAGGGGGACAGAGAGAGAGACAGTGTTGGAGAGAGGGAGAGCCAGAGTGCGGGAAAGATGGTCTCACTGCTTCAGGGTGGGGCGCACCTCGTGACAAAAATGGGCCACCTGACCTTGTGCTGTGTTCCCTTGTTCTGAAAGATATGGTGAGGCCATCTGACCTCGTGCTGTGTTCCCTTGTTCTGATGGATGTTGTGAGTCTGTGTGAGTGCACACACATGCACATGTGGTTTGTGTGTCCACGTAGACGTGAGCGTCTGTGACATAGCATGCACCCCGTCTCCTGGCCTGTACATGGAAGTACACAGACGGGTCTCCAAGGACCTAAGGACTAAGCATGTAGAGAGCCATGTGGAGTGGCCTACGTATGTCCTCAGCCCCAGTGTCACCTCCTCCATGTGCCTTGCCCCCCATTTGTTCACCCTCCTCCCCCTGTGGTGGCATTATCGCCTTTCTTGGTCAGTCTCTGTTTACCTGTCCCTGTCTCTGCCTCTATTGAGAGCTTCCTGCAGGGAAGTCCACATCCTTGTCATCCCCGTACTCTTGGGAGCAAGATCAAGGCTTGGTGGGGCAGGTGATCAATAAATGCTGATGACTGATTGAGTATATTTATGTGAATGGATCTACTTCCAGAAGTGTGTGTGGGTGTATGTATGTGCATGCACATGTGCACACATGGGAACATGTATGTGGCCATACACACATGCACATGCACTGTGGGGTGTGGATGTGTCTCTAAGATGTCCATGAGTGAGCCTCTGGGCGCACACCATTCCCACAGAGGATGTGATGCAGTGATATGCTGGCAAATGTTTAACAACTGACTCTTCATTGAAAAAAAAAAAAAAAAAGCCCTGGGGCCAGGCAAGGTGACTCACCCTGTAATCCCAGCACTTTGGGAGTCCAAGGCAGGTGGATCATGAGGTCAAGAGATCGAGACCATCCTGGCCAACACGGTGAAACCCCGTCTCTACTAAAAATACAAAAATTAGCTGAGCGTGGTGGCGCACACCTGTGGTCCCAGCTACTAGGGAGGCTGAGGCAGGAGAATCACTTGAACCCGGGAGGCGGAGGTTGCAGTGAGCCAAGATCGCACCACAGCACTCCAGCTTGGCAACAGAGTGAGACTCCGTCTCAAAAAAAAAAAAAAAAAAGAAAGAAAGAAAACGAAAAGTAAGCCTTGATTAGCAGCATTTGCCCATTGCTGCAGTGTAAATATTCCCACCATGGCCGGCTTCAAGCTGCTGATGTGGCGTCACGGAATATGGAGTTAGCTGGGAAGGGATACACATAACTGGCTCACATGAGCCCATAGGAGTTAGGAGTTGGCTTCAGTACACGGAAGGATTCATGTCTGTGGCTGCCCAGCCTGTGGTGGGCAGGGGAGGCAGGGCAAAGTTCCTCTGGTGATGGTAATGCTTCTTTCCAGAGCTGTGCCCTGGGGGACCAGGCAGTTGGTGGCTGCCAGCCAGCTTTCACCGAGCGGCCTTAGAAGTCAGTCTAAACCAATACTCCTTGTTAGGCAGGTCTAGATACTCACCAAGACAGAAGTGCCTTCCCTCACTCCCTGCAGATGCTTTGAAGTTTTTGGATTTGGTGAGGTCAGCATGACTGCAAAGAGGAATTGCTAAGCCTGAAGCATGAATGGAGGAGGGGGAAGGAGGAATGCTTCAAACCTCCATCTGAGGCAGGTGGCCAGGGATGCTGGAAGGTCTGGAGGCTTGGGCCTAGTGCCTGCTTGAAGCCGATTCACTGTGCAAGCCTGGACACATCGCTTGCCCTTGCTGGCCTCCAAATGTGACTTTCTTCCATGAAGGGAGAGGTCTTCTGAGCTCCATAGCTTGTCACTGACTCTCTGGGAGTCGGTCCCTAAACTGGGCTCTGAGTGTTAAAATCTACATTCAAAAGCCAGAGAGAGGCTGTGTTGGCCTTAGACAAGAGCAAGAGGGGATCCTGCCCTGGCCCTTCTCAGACCAAGCCCTTTCCCACGTGGGGAGGAATTCACAGGCCAAGGCGATGTGCTCACCCCAGGCCCTACCCTCTTCTAGACACTTGTCTGATGCTTGCTAGTTTAGAATTTCTGCTCCAAGAGTCCTGCCAAGCTGGCTTCCAGGGCTAGCTGCCATCTGTCCTCCTGAGGATCTATGTCCTCCTGCCTTAAGCAGTGGTTTTGGGGAAGCTGGGTGTGCAGGCTGGGATGGGTGCCCACTTTGTGGGAGATGCCCTGAACGTGCTGAGTGGAGCTGGAAGTGGGAAAGGAAGAGGGGTGGGTCATGGGCAGGGAGCTGTGGTCTAGGCTTCCAGGGTGGACTTGCCCCATGCTGCTACTTTAAGGAGCAGAAGGCAGAGGAGGTTGAGAATTCTAAATTCAAACCTAACACTTTAGGTTGTCACAAGGACATATTTGCCAGGACAGAGGATAGACCATATTTTTAAATTTTGTTTTATTTTATTATTATTTTTTTGAGACAGAGTCTTGCTCTGTCACCTAGGCTGGAGTGCAGTGGTGAGATCTCAGCTCACTGTAACCTCCACCTCCTGGGTTCAAGCAATTCTTTGCCTTAGTCTCCTGAGTAGCTTGGATTACAGGCCCCCACCACCACACTTGGCTAGTTTTTGTATTTTTAGTAGAGGCGGGGTTTCACCATCTTGGCCAGGCTGATCTTGAACTCCTGACCTTGTGATCTACCCTCCTCAGCCTCCCAAAATGCTGGGATTACAGGCATAAACCACCGTGCCGGGCTGATAGACCATGTTTTTAAGGTAGTTAGTTTGATGTGCAGCTGTTAAATCTTCAGACTTAAGTTATGGAGAGTGAGCCTCCCTTTCTACTCTTGCCCTGGACCCCACAAGTGTTAGGGGTGAGGCTAGAGAGAGAGAGAGATAATTGAGATTGGTGGGGGCTTGGCGGTGTGGCCCCAGCAGACTGAGGCTGAGTTGAACAGGGAGTTTTGAACATTGGCCCCTTCTGGAGTAGACTTTTCCGGGCCGCATGGTACAGGGCTTACCTTCTCTTAGGTCTGTGCAGCGTGCAGGTGTCATCTGCTTGCCATCTCCTTTCTCTTGAGCCCCAGGAGAGCTGTACAGTGAATATGCTTCCCCCCGCACCGCCCGCATCTTAGATAGCGCTGTTATCTTAGCTGTTTCGGGGCATGACAGGTCATCCTTCCAATGGGGCCTTTCTCTGATGTCAAAGGTCACATCCTCCTGTTAGCATCCCATCTTGTCTTTCTCATCTCTTCAAGTTAAGAGAGTCCCAGGGGCCCTCCCTATTCTGCCACTCCATGGCTCCCCTTCTCCCTGAGGAGCACCCCTCTGCAAGGAGCCCCCCTGAGTAAACTGGCAGGGTCATGTCCATTCCAAACTGCACACTTTCATGGGGGAAAATGGAAATGCTGGAGTGTGATTGGGATGTTGAGTAGGGCTGGTTTATTCTAAAAGAGAAAACTCAAGGACGTCATGCTCTCTGTCTTCAAATATCTGAGGGGCTGTCATGCTGAAAAGGGAAGGGATTTATTCAGTGTTGTTGGAGTGTGAAGGAAGAGGTGGATTAAAATTCAGTGTGCAGAGAAGACTTTTGCCAAAGAGTGCTGCTCAGCGCTGGCTGGTGCTATCTTTGGAAGGGGTGAGCCCTCTGTCACTGGAGGCGTGCAAGTATCCCTAAAGGATATTTAATAGGGAACTCATGATCTAGAGGCTGGGGGGACGCCCTACTGCCCAGCCTCTAAAGCTCCCATCCCCAAGAATCTACAGCTTTAGGATTGTTTTAAATAGGATGCCAGGAGTTGGGGAAGGAATTAAAGAAATTCACTGAAGTGAGGACCAAAAGCTATAAAAAAAATCTTTATTTCATGTACCAGGAATTTTTTTTTTTCAGTTTTCTGCTTTTTAAAATTTTTTTTCTGTTAACAGTCTGAAAAAAAAAAAAAAGACCCACCAAGAAAATAAATGGAGGTTAGTTTCTTGAACTGGTCTGAGCTGGACATGAGCAATCATCCACACCCTGGGAAGCAACACCCTTGCAGTTCCGGTCCTGGCTCCTTCCCTCCGGACCCCCTAGCCTCCTTCTCAGCCACAACGATGTCACCCACACCCCAGTGGCTTTCTTCAGGCAGACCCAGAACCCAGGCCTCGCACCATGGAAGGAAGCACTGATTGCCCTCCCAAACGCTCTGTCGGAATTCAGAGAATCGGAGCTAGTTTTTCTCTTCAGGCAGTACCCACTTGGGTGCTGTTTCCTTGGGGCCTCTCCATTCTCCCTTGGCTCTTGTCCTTGATCCCTTTAGGTCTGGAATCTGGCGGGGTGGCGGGCAAGATTGGGGTGGGAGAGGGGTAGAGTTGAGTTTCTGCCCAGACTGAGGACAACTTGGTGGTGGTTACCACACCTTGAATTGTCTCCCATCGTTCTGCCCCAGGGCCCATGACCTCCCCCTGCACTTCTGGGCTGGGCTGGCCGATGTTCTGCCCTGTGCTGGCCTGGAAAACTAACTTTCCTTTCCCAGGCAAAAGACAGGAAAGGCAGGTGAGATGTGCAAGCTCAAAAAGCCTTGCGAGCCATTCTCTAGAACTCCCCAGAGAGCTCAACCTCAGGAAATGCCAGTGTTAAGAAAGATGCAAACCGAGGGAGACTCACAGGCAGAGGCAGGGGGCCTCACCTTGACCTTCAGTCACCTGGGAGTGACTTGCAGCCTGTTCTGAAATTTCCAGTTCAGGAAAGTTGTTGGATTTCTGACAGTCTGAACTGGCCCTTGTCACTCTGGGGAAGAAAGGATGCCCCTGGCCTTTAGTCTGTGGTGCAAGTTTAACTTTTGGGGTTGGTCCTTACACTGGGACGGAACTGCTAACGTTTTCCTCTCCATCCCCTCAGCCTTAAGCCCTCCCAGCAAACCTCAGAGGATGCTCTTTTTCACAGATCCCCAAAGATACTGGGAAAGCTCTGGTGGCAGATCTCTTCTTCCAAGGAAGCCTCCTTAACTCTCCATGATCGCAGCAAGGGGACACAAAGTGAAGAAGGCCTTTGGGGACCCCTGTGTCTTTCCCTTCTTTGCCTGAACAGCGTTACGTTTGCTCACATGTGTGTATTTTTGCTTTGACATTGGATGTGGGGCAGGGGTTTGGGGAGCACAGTGAGGAGGTATATGGTGTGTGTGTATGTGTGTGTGTGTCTGAGAGGCTGACTGATGATGAGCCTGGGGGCCTGGTGGCAGCTGTCCTGGTCATCCCTGGCATATCCTTGGGGCAGGTGGCAGATCTGAAGTCACAGATACATAGAGCAAGAATGGGCCTTTAGTGCTTATCTGGGTCAATCCACATGCTTACATGGGGGGAAAATTAAGGGCCAGAGAGGCCATGCAGCAAGGAATTCCGGAATCCAGTCCTGGATTCTAGATGGGTGCCCTTCCCATGCATGCGAGTGGTGTGTGCGTGTGTGTGTGTATGCGTGCATGTGTGTGTTCATGTGTGTGCTGTGTTGGAAGGGTGTGAATGAACACAAAGGCCAGTGTGGAGTTGTTGTGGTCCATGGCTGTGGAGGGCATGAGTCAATTTCCTTTGAGCCACACCCCTGGCTATGTATGGGATGGAAGGGTTGAGACTGAGTGTGTCCCTGTGAGTGACTGCGGTGCTGGGCTAAGTGGACTGTGTATGTGTGTGTGAACGTGCATGCATGCGTGCGCGTGGGGCGTGTGGTCTCTTTGTTGGATTCTGTCTTCCCCCATTCACAGCACCTTCCTGGTCTGAGGAAGCCACCTTTCCATCACAGAGACCTCCTGCAGCTCACTAGGACCTTCCCCAACTCCCTCCAACCTTCAAGCCCAGCTCTCACCTCTCACCACAGTTTTGCTTTGTTTTTGTAAATGGATTTGTATATTCGTTTTCTGTTTTTTTTTCTTTACAAGTTCCCTGCTAAATTTTAAGTCCCCCACCCCACCCCATTTTTTGTTTTCACAGTTTAAAGCTGGAAAAGAATTAAAAGAAAAATACTATCTGATTTTCTTGCAAGTAAATCCACTTATTTTATATTTACATTTATTTATAGTCTGTGGTTTTTTTATTAAAAAAAAATCACCACTTGTTTTTCCTTTTTCTTTTGTAAAAAGAAACCTTTTTGCAGTGTCATTGTTGAACCCGCTGGGCCCCAAGAGGGCACCAGTGAGTCCAAGGACCCCCAAAGGGTCAATGAACCCCCTTCCCAGGGAACTGGGGGGCTTATGAGTCTGGGGGTCCACCATCACCCCCAGGGTCATCAGGTGGCCCTGAGGTGAGGGGTGAGGAGGGAGAGCTGTTTCATGTCCCCCGGGGGTTGGGTGTCTCCTGACCCCAAGGACAGGAGCTTGGGGACATGACCCCAAGAGGCTGACCCTGAGGACTCCGGGGTTTCCGGCATCTTGGTAAGCCACCGGCGGCCTCCCCTCTCCTTCCCTTTCCTCAAGGCCTAGGAAGTCATCACAGTGGGTTAAGGACCATTAAGGACTGGGAACCTGGGACCAGGCAAGCCCCAAGTGTACCCCGCTCCAGGCACCCTAACGGAGAGGAGGGACAAGGGCTCGGTCACCTGGAGGCCTACAATTGCCCCATCAATGCTGGGTGGAGGCAGCTCAAGCCCTGAGCCTTCCCTGCGTTCCTGGGGCACCCACCCAGGGGCTCCAAGGACCTGGCAGTGACTGCAGGCTCACCTGGCCCCGGGGCCCCTGAGTCTCGCCCCCCCACTCTCCCAGGGAGGCAGGGCCCGCTGGGGGTTAAAGGGAACAGAAAAGTAACTCTCCCGGCGTTAAAAAAAAAAAATAACATAAACCCTGAAAAATACAAAGGACATCCCCTTTCCTTTCTGTTCATATATTTTTTTTTTGCTTTAATGTTATCTTGGTTCCCTTTTATTTTTTCATTTAAATTGATTTTTATTAAATGTTAAAATAATGGTACATGGGAAATCATGCATTTTCTTTTAGATTTATTTTCTATTTTTAATTTTTTATCCCTCTCGCTTTTTTTTAGAGTTTGTTTTTCTTCCTTCGTTTATGTTTTCCCACATTTCCTGTTGTTTTGCTTCTTTGTTCCTCTTATATTTTGTTCTTTTTTTTAAAATTTACTTGTTATGTTTTTCTCTTTTTTTGTGGTGTGTGTGTGTGTGTGTGTGTGTGGTTTTTTTTTTTTGTTTTTTTGTTTTTTTCTTTCGCTTTTGGGAGGTTTCCCCGCGGATGGTCTCGGTGCCCCCGCCCCGCCCCGCCCCCGGGGACCGCGCCCTCCTCCCGGCTCGGCCCCGGCGCTGGCGAGGCCCCGCGGTTTTCATACGGGGGTGGTCCGGCGGTTGGCTGTGTTGGAGTGGAGAGAGTCCTTGTTCTCCTTCTGGATACAGTTGTGAACCTGGAGGAAGCTGTTATCCCTGTCGGAGTTGTAGGTGGCGGTGGGCGTGGTGGCGGCCTTCAGGGGATCCCTGCTGAGCGTGTACATGGAGATCTCCGTGGACGGCAGGGTGTTGAAGCCCTTGATACCCACGGGGGAGGCGTCCCTGGAGTGTGAGGGCTCCGTGGAGCGCGAGCTTGAGCGGCTGCGGCGCTGGTAGCGGTAGCGGTAGCTGGGGATGCGGGTGATGGCAGAGGCCTGGAGGTAGTCCGTGGCGCGGGCCGTGGCCCGCAGCTGTTTGTGCCGGTCGATAAACATGTGCACCGCCAGCACCCCGACCATCTCGGCGATGATGAAGGACAGGGCCCCGAAGTAGAAGGACCAGCCGTATGAGTAACTATTCTTTTTGGAGTCGCTCTTGGAGGGGTCTCCGGCATTGGCAGATATGTACACTATGATGCCAATGATGTTACTGAGACCTGCGGGGTGCAGGGTGGCGGGGTGGGGGGATCAGAGAGAAGGACGTTAGTTTCTCAGGAAGTCGGCCACTGGGCAGCCCTAAAGGTCGGGGACAGCTCTGTGGGCCTTCCCAGGTCCCGCGTTTTCATGAACAGGTGGGGCAGTGTAGAGGGACATCTGCCAGCTTCCCCTTAACATTTTCTTTCCATTCAGAGAGAGCCACAAGGGAAGCGTTAATGGAAACAGACATGGGCAGGGCGGGAGAAGGGAGGCATTTCACAAGGTGCTGAGTAACTGATATTGTTCACTGAGGCTTCACTACCTGCTTTCACTGCTTGGTGCTTCTCAAGCAGGGCACAGATGAGGAGACAAGCACAGAGAGGTTAAGGAACTTGCTTAAGGCTGCACAGGGCTTTGAAGCTGGTGTAGCAGCGGGTGAAGGTGGGCTCCTGGAGCCAGGCTGCCAGCGTTCAAAGCCTTGGCAAGTTAACCTTGGTTTGAGTTTCCAGATCTGTAGAATGGGAGTCAGGTTAAGCCTTACTCTTTAGGGTCACGGAGAAGGTTAAAAGGGTGAATACATGTGAGTACTCTTAGATGTTGGTGGCTCTTTTCTTTTTTTTTTGTTTAGATAGAGTCTTGCTCTGTCACCCAGGCTGGAGTGCAGTGGTGTGATCATAGCTCACTGCAAGTCTCAAACTCCTGGGATCAAGCGATCCTCCCACCTCAGCCTCTCTAGTAGCTGGGATTATGGATGTGCCACCACGCCCAGCTAATTAAAAGAAAAAATTTTTTGTAGAGACACGGTCTTGAGGCCTCGCTATGTTGCCCAGGCTGGTCTCGAACTCCTGAGCTCAAGCAATCCTCCTGTCTCAGCCTCCCAAAGTGCTGGGATTGCAAGCATGAGCCACTGCACCCGGCCTGATGTTGGTCATTCTTATTAAATGGCTCAGGCTACACCCAGGTTCTTTTTCTGGCATCTGAAGTGAGTGTGACTCATCTGTCATGTAACTGGGCTCAGACATCTGGATGTGGGTGCCTGCCTGCTCCCACCTGGGTGGAACAGTGAGGGGAGAGTCCACCCTCGGTTTCCAAGGTGAAGCTGAGTATCCCATAGGGGTTGGAACAGCGAGGTACTTGGGTGCCCTCTCTCCAGCCTCCTCATGGGTTTACTTGCACCAGGAGGGAGAAGGGCAAGTGGCAATTGGCCAAGTACCCTGAGAGGAAGCGGGGATTTGGGCCTTTTTCCAAGTGGTGGGAAGAAGATGGGCCACTGGGCCAAGGGATGGGATATGGGGATGCTCCTGGAGGATTTGGTGGAGGCTCAGGCGTTGCTACAGGACAGGAGCCCCCACCACAACCTTTCTCCCCTGCAACACGACCTAGTGCAAGTCCTGGAGATTCCTCTCCTGTCTCCCCATCTCTCTCTGTCAGGCCCTCGTGGCCCCTAAGCACCCAGACCCCAGCCTTCTTCCCAGTGGCAGGCCTGGACTCCAGCCCACTCAGATCAGTGGCTGTTACCTGCAGACACAAAGAAGATGCCGGCACTCAGGATGATGTTGTGTCGAGTTTTGTAGAACTCGCTGGCTGCGATGCAGAGGCCACCCATGAAAAGCAGAATCACACTCAGGATCGGGAAAATGCTTGAGGCCCTCACGGCCCCTGTGGAACACAGAGTCAGGGAGAAAGAGAACGGCATGGCTGTGAGACTGAGGCGCACAGAGGCAGGTGGGAGAGCAGCCCTGAGGCGCTGGGGGTTTACGGACACAGCCTTAGAGGAGGGCTGCTTTGCAATCCCAGGGAGAGAGAGACAGCAAGCAAGCCACTGCCCAGCTCACAGCCCTGTAGGAGCTCCCCAGTGCCTCCAGGGCCAAACTCCAGCATGCCATCAGGCACACAGGGCCCTGTGTGACTTGGCCTCTGCCCTCTTCCAGCTCCCACGGCTCCCAGTCCTCATGTTCTCTCTTGTCCCACCACAGCAAACTTCCCATGACGTGTCATTTCATGCTGCTGACTTTTGAAACACAGAGCTTCCTACTGGAATGTCTTTCCTATTCTTCAGTCAGCAAACTCTTCTTCATCCTTTAAAACCCAGCTCTAAGTCCCCTCTTCTGTAAAGCCTTCCCTGACTTCCTTAGGCAAAATTACGAGCTCCCTCATCTACGCGTTGGGGCCCTTGGGCACGTTGAGAGGCAGTGTGGTATAGTGGTTAGGTGGAACCACATGGCTTGGATTTGTTTCTGGCTGCAGCATTTATTAGCTGTGCAATAAAAAATGTATCTCACCTCTGTGTGCCTCAGTTTCCCCATCTGTTAAGCAGGGGTGGTAATAATGCCAAGCTCCTAAGATTGTTGTGAGGATTAAATGAGTTGATTCAGGCAATGCACTTAGATAGGTTTCTGGCGTCTATAATAAACATTCAACGCATGATATTATAATAAATATTGGTGTATACATATGCTTCCACCATGAACCATGGGTCATGAGGCAAGGACTGGGACTTTACAAAGAAAACATTTCTTCTCTTTATCCTCTCTGTCCAGCGACACAGTAGGCTGCCAATAGAAGCTCATTAAGTGAATAAACATGGGGTTGTGGTCCAGAAGGAAGGAACAGGCATGTTGCAAAGAAAACAAAGTAAGAAGAGAAACCCTTCCAGATAAGGACTGACAAACAGGACCGGAGAAGAAAAGAATATGGTAATGAAAAGGGAGACACAGAAGGTGAGGGCCAGGGCTCCTATAGTTGGGAATGGATGGGGGAAAAGTAGGGCAGGCAGCTAAGGGCAGAGGCCAGGGTTACATGTGTTTGTGGGGGGAGTAGCACCTGAATGAGGACCCAGAGGTGTTGGGGAGCCCTTCACAAAGTGTCTTTGCAAAGTAAAACATTTTTTTTTTTCTATCCAAATTCAAATAGGCAGCTAGTGACCTCAGGACCCAGCTCTGTGTCCTGGGAGCCATGGGCCAGGCAGGTGGCAGAGCCGGCTTGAGGCAGGGGTGAGGGAAAATATGTCTTTTTTATTATTATTATTTTTTGAGACAGAGTCTCCCCGTTGCCCAGGCTGGAGTGCAGTGGGGTGATCTCGGCTCACTGCAACCTCTGCCTCCTGGGTTCAAGTGATTCTCCTGCCTCAGCCTCCCAAGTAGCTGGGATTACAGGCGTGTACCACCATGCCTGGCTAATTTTTGTTCTTTTAGTAGAGAAGGGGGTTCACTATGTTGGCCAGGCTGATCTCGAACTCCTGACCTCGTGATCTGCCCACCTTGGGCTACCAAAGTGTTGTGCCCAGCCAAAGATGTCTTCTTTAAATGTTGCTTAAGTGGCTTCTAAGGAAGTCGAGTCCTGATAAATTACAGGACCCTCTGGCCAAGCCCAGGGATTGGTCAGGGAGGTTGGTTTTGGAGGGGAAGGTGCCAGGAGTGGAGCTTCCTCTTATCCCCATCCCCGTCCCCACCCCTTTGGGTGGCAGTGTGTTCAAGAAGGATCCGTGAGAAGAGAATTTCTCTATATAGAACTGTAGGGATTTTTCTTTTTCTTTTTTAAAATTTATTTTTATTTTTATTTTTTGAGATGGAGCCTTGCTCTGTTGCCCAGGCTGGAGCGTAGTGGTGTGATCTTGGCTCACTGCATTCTCCACCTCCCGGGTTCAAGCGATTCTCCTGCCTCAGCCTCCCAAGTAGCTGGGATTACAGGTGTGCACCATCACACCCGGCTAGTTTTTGTATTTTTAGTAGAGACAGGGTTTCGCCATGTTGACCAGGCTGGTCTTGAACTCCTGAACTCAAGCGGTCTGCCCGCCTCGGCCTCCCAAAGTGCTGGGATTACAGGCGTTGAAAGGGGATTTTAGGCAGTTTGCTGCGATGTGTGTGATGTAAAAACCCTTCTTCTGTCCCAGTCATGGATCTGCAGCATAGTCTACACTGCTCACGAATGGGTGAGTGGGTTATCTGGGGGGACTTGAAGAAGGGCAGAGCTCTTGGGGCAAAACCGAGCTGCGTATAGGGAAGCAGGGGTGGGAGGATGGGGGCCTGAGGCGGCTGGGCTACTCTGCAGCCTCAGCACCCTCCTTCTCTTGGGCGGGATGGGGTTTCTCCCTCCCCAGACGAAGGGAGGTGTTCTCTCCTTGCAAATCATTGCTAAGACAACACGCTGTGTCCTCAACCTGATCCCCCAGCCCAAACACACCCACATCCACACCCATGCATGCACAGACATGCATGACTAAAAAGCCACCTTAACTTGCATCTTTATAAGCAAGTGAGGATGGTGAGAGCTCATTGAAAACCCAGGAGAAGAGAGAGAATATTTGTTAAGCATCCACTCTGGGTTGGGTCTTGAGCGGGTGCCTAACATATATGATATAATTTCATCCTCATAACAGCCCGGCAGCGTGTGTTTTTTTTGGCCCCAATTTACAAACAAGAAAACTGAGTTTCAGAGAGAGAAACTCCCCTGCCACCAGCTAGTGAACCAGGATTCATATCCAGACCAGCTCAACTTTGGGAGCACCCTGTAGTCTCCCTATGTGACTTCCAAGGAGCCCAGAAAGGGTGGGCGCCACAGAGCCTGGAGAACTGGGTTTGGGTCCTAGCTGTGCCACTCACTTGCTGTGTGGCTAAGGCAGGTGACGCGCCTCCTCTGTTTTTCCCCTGTGTAACATCGGGTATGGACCGTTAGATGGTTTCTTTTTGTTTGTTTTAGAGAGAGATTCTTGCTCTATACCCCAGGCGGAGTGCAGTGGCATGATCTTGGCCCAGTGCAACCTCCCTCTTCTGGGTTCAAGCAATTCTCCTGCCTCAGCCTCCCAAGCAGCTGGGATTATAGGCGCCTGCCACCATGCCTGGCTACTTCTTGTATTTTTAGTAGAGGTGGGTTTTCGCCATG
Source organism: Papio anubis (assembly GCF_008728515.1). NCBI lineage: Eukaryota > Metazoa > Chordata > Mammalia > Primates > Cercopithecidae > Papio > Papio anubis. The sequence goes on along the minus strand of NC_044991.1, from coordinate 14,132,556 downwards.
TTGGCCAGGCTGGTCTCGAACTCTTAACCTCAGGTGATCCACCCGGCCTCCCAAAGTGCTGGGATTATAGGCCTGAGCCACCACTCTCGGCAGTTAGATAGTTTCTAATAGCTCTGCCCTTTCCATGTGGACATGGTCCTGGCCAGCCGCAAAGGGGAATGACAGAAGAAAGAAGGAAGGAAAGAAAGAGGCCGGTATGGTTTCCTAGGGGCAGCAGCAGCAGCAGCTCAGAGGAACAGGCAGAAGAAAGGCTCTGGCCTTCCCCCTCCAAGAAAATGGGCTCTTCCTACCCACGGGATGCCTGCAGGTGGCCGACCCAATTGTGTCCTCAGAGCAAATGGACTCACAGCAGCCCAGGGCTTGATTTTTCCAGTTGCGCCCCATCCGCTGTGGGAACCCGGATGCCCCAGCTCAGCCTTCCTGCCGGCAGGGGGAGGGAGGGTCGGCTGCGGAGGGAGCTGGGATGCATGCGTGTGTGCGCCAGAGGCCAGGCATGTGTGGACAAGATGGAGGGCGGCAGGAGAGGAGGGAGGGGTCTGCTGTGTTGCAGCCAGCAAAGAGCAATGTGGAGGAATCAGAACGGCTTCAGAAGCCACCGAGGCAGCGTATGACATGCTCTAAATAATGGCCACCAGCGGGGAATACAGACAGAAGCCTCTTCGGCACAGCAGAGCCAGCCCCAAGCTCTGGCCTCTCCTGGAAGAGGCCCCTTTGCCAAGAAAGAAGGCAACAGGCCGGGTGCGGTGGCTCACACCTGTAATCCCAGCACTTTGGGAGGCCGAGGTGGGTGGATCACCTGAATTCAGGCGTTCGAAACCAGCCTGGCTAACATGGTGAAACCCTGTCTCTACTGAAAAAATACAAAAATTAGCCGGGCATGGTGGCGCGTGCCTGTAGTCCCAGCTACTAGGGGGGCTGAGGCAGGAGGATCGCTTGAACTTGGGAGGCGGAGGTTGCAGTGAGCTGAGATCGTGCCACTGCACCCCAGCCTGGGCAATAGAGCAAGACTCCATCTCAAAAAAAAAAAAAAAAAAGACAACAGTGGGCAACTAACAAATAGCACCTAAGCACAAATAGCTTAGGCCACCAGACTTGGCAGGGCCCAGATCCAGGTGGGAAGGAAGCTGATTTAGGAGCAAGCAGGGACTCCTACATTGGAGAAGTTTCTTGAAGGAGGTATTTCTGGCTGGGTAGTGTCACAAATGGAATAGGGATTTTGGAGTTAGTCACATTTGACTTTGATTCCTGGCTTTGTCACTTATCAAAAGTGTGACCCTTGGGCAGGAGTCATTACTGCTCTGAGCCTCAGTTTCCCCATCCTGTGAAATGGGAATAGTAAAAATAATCTCTAGCTTATAGGAATGTTTTAAGGCTTTGCTGCTGCAAGTGCGGCCTGAGGCCCAGCAGCACTGGCATCTAGTTAGAAAGGCAGTCCTGCCAGGCATGGTGGCTCCTGCCTGTAATCCTAGTACTTTGGGAGGCTGAGGCGAGCGGATCACCTGCGGTCAGGAGTTCGAGACCAACCTGGCCAGCATGGCGAAGCCTTGCTTCTACTAAAAATACAAAATTTAGCCAGGCATGATGGTGGGCACTTGTAATCCCAGCTACTTGGGAGGCTGAGGCAGGAGAATTGCTTGAACCCGGGAGGCGGAGGTTGCAGTAAACTGAGATTGTGCCACTGCACTCTAACCTGGGTGACAGAGCGAGGCTCCATCTCAGAAAAAAAGAAAAAAAGAAATGCCGCCCCTCAGCTCTTTCCCCCAATTGAGTCATAATCTGCATTTTAATAAGATCCCCGGAGCAAGATTTGCATGCATATGAAAGTTTGAGAAGTGCTATTATAAGAATTAAATTGGGGCTGGGCTCGGCTCACCGCTGTAATCCCAGCACTTTGGGAGGGTGAGGCGGGTAGATCACTTGAGGTCAGGAGTTCAAGACCAGCCTGGCCAGTATGGTGAAACCCCTTCTCTACAAAAAATGAAAAAATTAGCTGGGCATAGTGGTGCACGCCTGTAGCCCCAGCTACTCGGGGGTGCTGAGGCAGAAGAATCGCTTGAACGCGGGAGGCGGAGGTTGCAGTGAGCCGAGATCTCACCATTGCACTCCAGCCTGGGCGTCACAGTGAGATTCCATCTCAAGAAGAAAAAAAAAAAAGAATTAAATTGGGTCCTACCTTTTACTGTGTCTCACACTAGAAGGTACACAGTAAAAGGTAGCAATTTTTATTTCTGAGGTCCCTCTCCCCAAAATGTCAGTCCAGATATAACTTCCCTATAAATCGTCCTGACTTTCCACAAAGGCAGGCCTGGTCTTGGTGCCAAAATCTATCACAAGGGGCAGAAAATATCTGATTTATTTTATGAACAAATATTTACTGGTCTCCTATGAGTAAGCATATGGCACTTCACATTACCTGCCAACATTATGGAGCCCTTCCCCTGTACTAGGCCTTGTTCTAAGAGTGGTGTAAGCCTTATACCAACCCCATGAAGCCATGGGCTTTGGCTTCAAGGAGATTACACATGCCTAAAGCTGACACTGGCAAACTTGTTCTGTAAAGGGAAAGACAGCAAATGTTTTTGTCTTTGCTGGCCATATGGTCTCAGTTGCAATTTCTTAACTTTGCGGTTGTAGCACATAAACAGCCATAAACAATATATAAACAAATGAACGTGGTTGTCTTCCATTACAACTTTATTTACAAAATCACTTTGGGAGGCCGAGGTGGGTGGATCCCCTGAGGTCAGGAATTCGAGACCAGCATGGCCAACATGGCGAAACCCCATCTCTACTAAAAATACAAAAATTAGCCGGGTGTGGTGGTGTGTGCCTGTAGTCCCAGCTACTCGGGAAGCTGAGGCAGGAGAATCGCTTGAACCCAGGAGGCAGAAGTTGCAGTGAGCTGAGATGGAGCCACTGCACTCCAGCCTGGGCAGTGGGTGACAGAGTGAGTGAGACTCCATCTCAAAAAACAAAAAACAAAAAAAAAAATCCGGTAGTGGGCTGGTTGGGCTGGATTTGGCCTGCTAGTCATACTTGGCCACCTCTGGCCAAGAGTATACTCTGTATTGGGAAAAAGACCACGTGGTCCGGGGCAGGGAGATGCTTTGCTCTAGGCTAACTGTGAGTCCGGTGAGCAAATATGGACTAAGTGCCCACCACTGTGCCAGGCCTGGGCTTGGCATGAGAGACATGAGGGGTACAAAACAGGCCTTATAGAGCTTACACTCTCATGAAGGACACGTATGTCATCAGATAATCATACAGCCTGGTAACATACTATGAAAGAAAAGTACCTATATGGCACCATGATGGTGGGTGACAGGCTAACGTCACATGTAGACAACTATGTCCACAGAGAGCTTAGAGTATGCCGAGACTGTTATGAGCACTGCACATACACAAGCTCGTTAGTTCTGATTACAACTCTATGAAGTAAGTACTTTATATTATTTTTATTTTTAAAATTTATTTTAGTTCTACTTGTTGCATTATCTTAAGCAGCATATAATAGTATGGCCTCTGAAATGTGATAGACCCGGATTCAAATCCAACGCTTTTATTTTTTAATTTTTAATTATTATTATTTTTTTTTTGAGACAGAGTCTTGCTCTGTTGCCCGGGCTGGAGAGCAGTGGCGTGATCTCGGCTCACTGTAACCTCCGCCTCCTGGGTTTGAGTGATTCTTGTGTCTCAGCCTCCCAAGTAGCTGAGATTACAGGCCATGTGCCGTCATGCCTGGCTAATTTGTGTATTTTTAGTACAGATGGGGTTTCACCATGTTGGCCAGCCTGGTCTCGAACTTCTGACCTTAAGTGATCTGCCTGCCTCAGCCTCCCAAAGTGCCGGCAGTACGGGCGTGAACCACCACATGTGGCCTGAATAAGTACTTTAATTATGCCCATTATACAGAGACCAAACTGAAGCAAGGAGAGGTTAAGCCATTTATCCAAGGTTTGTGAATCCAGGCAGTCTGACTCTAGGGTCTGTGCATCTAACCACTGCATTCCCTTCCCTTCTTTTCAGGCTCTACACTTTGCTGCCCTTCAAAGCATCCTCTGAGCTTATGTGGAGATCAGGATGGGCCTCCCTGAGGAAGTGGTGGTGGATCTGACCTCTAGTGAATAAGGAGCAGCTAACCAGGCACAATGAAGGCAGGGCTGTGGGAGAGAAAGCAGCAGGAGCCGGGGTGGAGGAGGCATGACTTGTTCAGACCTAGAAGGAGGCTGGATCACGAGGAGCCAGTGGAGGAGTGTGGGGAGCACTAAAGGAGAGGAGGCAGGCCAGTCTGGGCCACGTGGGACCTCATGGGTTGAGCTAAAGAGCTTAGCTTTATCCCGAGAGCAATGGGAAACTTTAAAGCGCTTAGAACAGGCAGGTTGTCATGATCTGATTTGCATCTTAAGAAGCAAACGGGTTATGAAGGGGTCAAGGCTGGCTGCAGGGAAGCATCGAGAAGGCTGCTGCAGCTGACCAGAGAGGAGTGATGCCGGTGCTTGGGCCAGGGTAGGTACAAAGGGCATGGGCAGAGGCAGATGTGTTTGAGAGATGTTTAGGAGGTGAACTGAAGCTTGATGGATGGATATGGGCAGTGAAGAGGGTGGCATTGAGGATAACTTCTGGGTTTCAGACTTGTCAGCTGGGTGGAAAAAAACCACTTGGGGGACTGGGAGAAGACCCAGCCTAGCAGTGAGTAGAGAGAAGGGGAGGAGGCTGGGTGTGGTGGCTCACGCCTGTAATCCCAGCACTTTGGAAGACCGAGGCCGGTGGATCACCTGAGGTCAGGAGTTCGAAACCAGTCTGGCCAACATGGTGAAACCCCATCACTACTAAAAAAATTACAAAATTAGCCAGAGGTGGTGGCGCATCCCTGTAAACCCAGCTACTTGGGAGGCTGAGGCAGGAGAATCGATTGAACCTGGGAGGTGGGAGTTGCAGTGAACTGAAATTGTGCCTTTGCACTCCAGCCTGGGCGACAAGAGTGAAACTCTGTCTCAACAAAACAAAACAAAAAACAAACAAACAAAAAAAGAGAGTAGAGGAGGAAGATCAAGGTTTGGTTTTGGACATGCTGAGTTTGAGATGCCTTGGGGATGTGCACGTGGAGCGTGGGTGAGGCAGTTGCATCTGCAGATGTGGAGCACAGGGGTGCCATCTGGGTTGAAGCTGTGTCACAGGCACGCAGAAGAGCTTGCCCGTGGATGAGGAGAGGCTTAGGCCTGAGGCTTGGGGAGCCCCAGTGGTTAGTGTTCCTGGCCCCCATTTCCTTTTCTGTAGAATGGAGATGAAAATCCTAACTCCATCTACCTTACGGGGTTGCAGGGATTAAGCAGGAAGAGGAATGTGGACGCTTTAGAAAATGCAGGATGTCAGTGAACTGTGAGCAATTTATTATTTTCTGTGCTGGTGACAGAAATAAAGAGTATCCTAAGTGCCCAGGAGGCAAGTGACATCTTGCCTTCTGGAAGGGGTGGCCTGAGCTATCCGTTCTTCGCAAATCCGCTTTTTGGCCAAACTCCCTAGACAAATCATTTTTTGATCTTGTGCCTCGGTGGGCCCCAGCCTCTGTGGCCATCATGCTGTGACGTGGTGCTTCACGGTGGGCATAGCCGGAGGCCGGGCCAGACAGGGCACGCAGGGCCCCCTGAGGTGTCTGGCAGTGGAGGAGGGTGGGCTGGTGGTCAGTGCAGGTGGGGATGTGACGACTGGGGTAGGTCAGGAGACCTGGGCCTGCTGTGCATTCTTTGCCTGGCTCTCCATGGGACCTGAGCGTGTGTTATCCCCGCTCTGTCCTCAGATCTGCACTCTGATGGGGTTGGAGTACATGATCTCTAAGGCCCTGTCCCTCATTGATCGTCCTGTGCCCACTAAGACCTCTCTCCAGGGCCCGCACAGCCAGGCCATGCTGCTGCCTTACCTGTTCCCTGTGCGAGTAATGACCTTGAATCAAAATAGTCACCATAATCAGGTATGTGTGTGGCGGGGGACAGGTTCCTTATTTTCTGTGCCTAGTGTTAAGCTCTTATCCCATCCGGGATTTGATTCATCATTAGGATGAATTAGGATCAATCCCCATTAGGGGATACAGTCTACACTCACAGACCTGCACAGACTTGCTGGGTTGCAAGGAGGTTTCTAGTCTCTTGGGCATCTCTTCTCATCTTCTCCTTCCATGCTGTGCTGGCTGGTGTAGCCAATGGCCGTGAGAAGGGATGCATTTCAAAAAATACCTGTGTGATGCATGTTTATAGCAGCACAATTTGCAGCTGCAAAAATGTGGAACCAACCCAAATGCCTATCTATTAATGAGTGGATAAAGACTGTGGTATATATACGGTGGAATACTACTCAGCAATAAAAAGGAATGAACTAATGGCATTTGCAGCAAGCTGGGTGAGATTGGAGACTGTTATTCTTTTTTTTCTTTTTTTTGAGATGGAGTCTCGCTCTGTCGCCCAGGCTGGAGTGCAGTGGCCAGATCTCAGCTCACTGCAAGCTCCGCCTCCCGGGTCTGCACCATTCTCCTGCCTCAGCCTCCCAAGTAGCTGGGACTACAGGCACCCGCTACCATGCCTGGCTAGTTTTTTGTATTTTTTTGGTAGAGACGGGGTTTCACCATGTTAGCCAGGATGGTCTCGATCTCTTGACCTCGTGATCCGCCCGTCTCGGCCTCCCAAAGTGCTGGGATTACAGGCTTGAGCCACCGTGCCCGGCTGGAGACTGTTATTCTAAGTGAAGTAACTCAGGAATGGAAAACCAAACATTGTATGTTCTCGCTCATAAGCGGGAGCTATCCTGTGCGAATGCAAAGGCATGAGAATGATACAATGGACTCTGGGGATTTAGGGGGAAAGGGTGGGGAGGGGGTGAGGGACAAAAGGCTACAAATTGGATTCAGTGTATGCTGCCTGGGTGATGGGTGCACCAAAATCTCACAAATCACCACTAAAGAGCTAACTCATGTAACTAAACACCACCTGTTCCCTAACAACCCATGGAAATAAAAAATTAAAAATAAACAAACAAAACCCCCAAAATGCCTCTGTGTGTGCATGTGTGTGCGTGTGTGTGTGTGTATGTGTTTGTGTGTATATGTGAGAGAGAGAGACAGAAAGACCTCAAAGAAGAAAAAGGAGAACAAAGATGGTGGGTGAGACAGAGAAAGAGAAGTCAAATGCTATGGTTTGGAGCATGGGTTCCAGAGGCAGCCCACTTGGGGTCTCCTCCTGGACCCCCACTGGCTGTGTAACCTCTGTGCCTTGCCTTTCCCATCTGTGTGATGGGGACACTGGTCATCTCACCTTCATAGAGTGGTTGTGAAGATGAATTAAGATAATGTTTCAAGTGTCAAGGCTGGCACATCGTCAAGTGTTCAATGAATGTGTGCTATATATAATAGCACATGAAAAGCATTTTGGGAGCCCAGGGAGCTAACTTGGGGAGTACCATCTGTGCAGGATGCCGGATACGTCCCTGCTTCCTGCTGTCAGTAGAGATTGGTGACCAGTCACACAGGCTCAGGAGAAAGGCTGCCTGAGTCCCTCTTCCTAGGTGTGACCTGGTCCCCCTGGGGCCTCTGCTGCCCCCTCTGCCATATGGAGATCACAAGCACACCTAACTCACAGCACACCTAGCTATGAGGAGTAACTGAGTACACACACTTGAAGCGATGAGAATAATGGCTGGTACACGAGGAGCACCAGCAAATCGTAGTCATCATTCCAGCGGAGTAAATTGTTGCTGTCTCTCATGGGGCTTTGGGTTATCGAGGCCGCTGTTTATTAAAGTGCAGGTTATGACTCATTACTAGGTCATGAAATCAGTGTAGTGGTAGCAACCAGCCCTTAAAGAAATGAACAGGGCAGGCGCGGTGGCACAAGCCTGTAATCCCAGCACTTTGGGAGGCCGAGACGGGCGGATCACGAGGTCAGGAGATCAAGACCATCCTGGCTAACACGGTGAAACCCCGTCTCTACTAAAAAATACAAAAAACTAGCCGGGCGAGGTGGCGGGCGCCTGTAGTCCCAGCTACTCGGGAGGCTGAGGCAGGAGAATGGCGTGAACCCGGGAGGTGGAGCTTGCAGTGAGCTCAGATCACGCCACTGCACTCCAACCTGGCGACAGAGTGAGACTCCGTCTTGAAAAAAAAAAAAAAAAAAGAAAAGAAATGAACTAGGATAGAATAGAAACTGCTGACCAGTGTGCATTCTGGACGGTGGCTTTTGGTGATCATTTTGCTCTGGTCTGCAGATGTGATTGAGTACAAGTGGCAGCTTAGATGCTTCCTAACCATGGGATGGGGTCACAATGGTTTAAGCCACATTGGTTGCAATGACTTCTGGAGATGTCTCTCAGAAGCCCCCTTATGGCAATGCTTTCCAGAAGGGGCTGACAGCCCTGGGCAGGGGACAGGTAGCAGGATAATGGACCTGGATAACACTCCCAGCGTGCAGTCCCAGAAAGTGTGCTGGGCTGGGGCAGGTCATTTTCCCTCTTGGGCCTCCATTTTTCCCTCATCTGTAAAATGGGCGAGTGGGGCTGGGTGATCCTAAGGGAGTGTCTCACTCCAGCATTTAGAAGCTAGGATGATGGGCTGGGTGCGGTAGCTTATGCCTGTAATCCCAGCACTTTGGGAGGCCAAGGCTGGCAGATCCCTTGAAGTGAGGAGTTCGAGATCAACCTGGCCAACATGGTGAAACCGCGTCTCTACTAAAAAATACAAAAAAATTAGCTGGGTGTGGTGGCGTGCACTTGTAATCCCAGCTACGGAGACAGGAGTATTGCTTGAACCCAGGAGGCGGAGGTTGCAGTGAGCCGGAATGATGGATCACTACACTTCTAAAACTCTAGGGGGGTGAGGCCTGGTGGACACCCCTCATGCTGTTCCCTGGGGCTCTGGGAAGACCTAAAAAGCACTCTTCATGGGAGGCTCAGAGAAGTTGTGTAACTTGCCAAAGGTCACAGAGTGGAGCACCCCTTGAATTCAGGCCCCTTTATTCTAAATAACAAGCTTGGGACTTGACACCTGGTCTCCCCACACCTCCCTGGCTCATGCTCCCCAGTGGGACTGGAGAAGCTGGGGAGAGAGGGACAATGGCGACGAGGGACACTGTCTGAGGCAGGGAAGGGTGACTGTGGCCCAGCTTGATACCCAGTATCCTCCTCTGACCTCATTCTGGGAAGAGGGTGAGCATGCCAGCTGCTGTAGGGCGGGCGGTACCTTGTTTATTCACTCAGCAAACCTCTCCTGGGTCTGATCCTGGGAAAGGCCCTGTGCTGGAGGGGGTGGGGGGGGGGGAGGAGGACACTCTATTTGCAGCCACTCCTTGTGGTGTCCTCAAGCTGTTCACAGTCCGTGGGGAGAAGATTCCGTAACAGAAACCAAGATGAAACAGACTGGTATAGAGTGGTCACCTCCCCACACAGCAGCCTCGTCCTACATTCCCAGCCTCAGAGAAGGGCAGTGATGTTCGCCCCATCTGCCAGCCAGAACTGCTCGCCGTCCACAAGACCTCTCTTACTTCCCCCATCCAGGCTGTCAGTAAAAGCTGCCAGCTCGGCTGGGCATGATAGCTCACACCTGTAATCCCAGCACGTTGGGAGGCCGAGGTGGGTGGATCACCTGAGGTTAGGTGACCAACAAGACCGGCCTGACCAACATGGTAAAAACTCGTTTCTACTAAATACAAAAAATGAGCCGGGCGTGGTGGCAGACACCTGTAATCCCAGCTACTTGGGAGGATGAGGCAGAAGAATCACTTGAACCCAGGAGGTGGAGGTTACAGTGAACTGAGATCATGCCACTGCACTCCAGCCTGGGCAACAAAAGCAAAACTGTCTCTAAAACAAAACAAAACAAAACAAAACAAAAACAAACAAACAAAAAACTGCTGGCTGTCGTGTCAAATACATCTAGAATCAAACCCCTTCTCAGCTACCTCTCCACTACGGGGCCTGAGCACCTGCCTTTTGAGCCTGGAGGATAGCCGTGGTCTCCTAGGTGGTCTCCCTCTCCTGCAGAAGCTGGAGTGATACTGGTAGCCTGAACATCAGACCATGCCTGTCCCCTGCTCAGAACCCTCCCACGGTGTTCTCATCTCAGGGGAAAGCAGAGCCTCCCGAGTCCTGGTCCCCACCCCTTCTCCCACCTGCCTTCCCCTCGTCTGCTTATCACAGGGTGTCCTGGCTGTTTTGAACCCGCCAGTCTCAGATACTTTGCACTGGCGGTTCCCTCTGCCTGAATGCTCTTCCAGGATATCTGCACCTCCCAAGCACTCCCTCACCTCCTTCAGGCCTCTGCTCCAATGTTACCTTTGCCGCAAGGACTTTCTGACCACCCTGTTGCAAACTGAAACCCTCCCTGGGGGCCCATCTCTCCTCCCTGTTTCCTCTTTGTTCTTTGCACTCATCACTATGCAATGGGACGCAACAGTGAGCACGGATTGTGGTGAATGCCTGCTGAATGTTCACTGGCTCCGGACAGGTGTGAAGAGCTGTCCAACTCTAACTCCCTTAATCCTCATGGCAATGCTAGGAAGATGACATGAGCATCGTCCCCACTGCGAGGAAACCGAGGCCCGGGGAGGTTCACCTGGAAGTGGCAGAGCTGGATTTGAAGCCCCGAGTGTGCCAAAGCCTGCCTCCCACTGGTGTCCAAGTTCTGTAAATTCACCCCCTAGAAGCCCCTCGCATGGGTCCTCCCTGCCTCGGCTGCCTTCTGCCTCCCTCCTCCGTTCCACTCCTGCTGTTGGCTTCCCCCAGGCTGCCTGTCATCATCCTCAGGTGGTCAGTGAATCCCTGGGGAGGTGTCAAGTTTAAAGGCAACTGGGCGTACATCTCTTGTGTGTGTTGGGGGGAGCTGAGTGGGGGCATCGGCTTTGCAGAGGGCTCACCTCCCTTCCCCCTTCTGTCCACTTCTGGCTCTGGAGTGTGGCCTGGTGATCCACCCGTTGAGGCCTGTCTGTGTGTGTGGCCTATGACACACTCCTTGGAGGGAGTGCGTCAGAGACAGCAGCCAGCCCTGGGCCCCTCACCCCCACCTCCAGCCCCAGGCTCTGAATATGGAGTGGGGAGACCTGAGCATACCCCGCAGTCCTGGACTATGAGTGGTCACAATAGAGTGGATTTTGGGGTCTTGCACACATTAGGTCTTAATACATGACTGTTGGAGGAAGCCAAATTCCTCTGATTCTTCTTCCCTTACTCCAAATCACAATAGGACAGCTAGGAAATGTCAACTCCTATCTCCTGGACACAACACGCACGCATACACACACACACACACTCAACACACATGGACCCACATACACACAGACACATGCAAACACACTAGTGCTTACACATTCAGACACAGACACTCAGACGCGCAGACATGCAGGTACCGAAAGACACGGAACACGGCACGGACTCACGCCCTCATGCACAAAGACAGATGCACAGATGCATGCTTGACATTCAAGAGAAGTTAGGCCGGGCGCGGTGGCTCAAGCCTGTAATCCCAGCACTTTGGGAGGCCGAGACGGGCAGATCATGAGGTCAGGAGATCAAGACCATCCTGGCTAACAAGGTGAAACCCCATCTCTACTAAAAATACAAAAAATTAGCCGGGCGTGGTGGCAGGCGCCTGTAGTCCCAGCTACTCGGGAGGCTGAGGCAGGAGAATGGCGTGAACCCGGGAGGCGGAGCTTGCAGTGAGCTGAGATCACGCCACTGCACTCCAGCCTGGGTGGGCCACAGAGCCAGACTCGGTCTCAAAAAAAAAAAAAAAAACAAAAAAAAAACCAAAACCAAAACCAAAACAAAAACAAAAAAAAAGACATTCAAGAGAAGTCACACCCCAGTCACCACCGCCTCATTCCTCACCACGCTCCTCAATCTTTGGTTAACGAGGGAGGGAAGAGGATATGGAGGCCACCACAGCAGACACGTTCGATGGGCCCACAGCGCTGGTTGGGAGAAACAGTCCAGTCACCATTCATTACTGGATAAGCCAGTGATAGGTGGGGCTAAGTCCATGTTGGTCATGCCTTTATGGAGCCCGGGGTGGTGACCAGGGGCTCCTATAGCTGTTTCTCTATCAGTGTGGTTCAGGAGCGGCTGGGGGACTCCTCAGATACTCATAGGCACTGGGGAGTAAGAGTGTCCATTCATTCATTCATTTGTCCATCAGATATTAATTGAGTGCTTTCCTTCTGCCAGGCCCTCCAAGAGGCTGGGCAACGTCTTAAGCTTGGCCTGCTGGGTTGAGCGCAGTGAGCCCCACCATCCTTTTCACCCCAGGAGATGAGCTCTGAATTGCTGTCCAGCCATGCCCTTCTGGCATTCTCTGTCCTGCCTCTCTGCTCTACATCCCCAGTTCAGCTGGTGTAGCAAGGATGGTGGGAGTTACCCCAGACACCTCACTGGCCACTCCTGCTCAGCCCCCTTTCCTGGAGTGTCCTCATCTCCCTGGCCCCTAAGCCTTCATGGTGTTCTGGAGCTTAGTGTCTGGGCCTCTCCCCTTCTCTCTGTGTACCACTCCCTTGGTGAGTTCATTGAGTCTCACAGCTTTAAATATCACCTACATGCCAACAACGCGAAAACTTACTATCTCTGGCCGGGACCTCTCCTGTGAACACTGGACTCAGGTTCATACCGAGCCTGTGACATTGCCCCAGGAAGTCCCACAGGCATCTCTAACTGAATACGGCTGATATTGAGCCCCAGTCTCAACCTGTTGCTCCCCCATGGGCACGAGTCTTGGCACCATCCTTGCCTCCTTTCTTTCTCTCGAAATCCACATTCAGCCTTTCAGAAAATCCTGTGTGTGGTGCCCTGGAAATATTTTCAACATTGATCCTATTTCACCCCTTTCACTGCTACCACTCTGGTTCAAGCTGCCATCACCTCCTGCCTAAATTATAGCAACAGAGTTCTAACCCTTCTGTCAGCTTCTGCCCTCATCCCATTTCAGTCACTTATGAACACAGCAGCCAGAGCCTGTTCAAAAGTGAGATGGTGTCGGTCAACCAGAGCAAACCCCCAAATTCTCACTACAACCCACAGGGTCCTTGGGACTCTCCACACCTGCTCTTCCTTTGCCCTTCCTTGCTCACTCCATTCTTCTCTTACGAGGCTCAGTCCTGTTCCTCAGATATTCCAGGCATGCTCCCAAGCCAGGACCTTTGCACTTGCTGTTTGTTCTTCTTTTTATTTTTATTTTTTGAAGTGGAGTTTCGCTCTTGTTGTCCAGGCTGGAGTGCAATGGCACAATCTTGGCTCACCGCAACCTCTACCTCCCATATTCAAGGGATTTTCCTGCCTCAGCCTCCCGAGTAGCTGGGAATACAGGCATGCACCACCATGCCTGGTTAAAGTTTTTTTATATTTTTAGTAGAGACGGGGTTTCTCTGTGTTGGTCAGGCTGGTCTTGAACTCCCGACCTCAGGTGATCCACCCGCCTCGGCCTCCCAAAGTGCTGAGATTACAGGCGCCTGCCACTACGCCCGGCCGCTGTTCATTGTTGATCCCATCCCTACTCTAGAATTTCCCATCCCCTGTCCCTGCTTGATTTTTTTTTCCATAAGTCTTATCTCAGTCTAACATATTACATCATTCACTTGTTAGTTTCATTTTTTTGTAGATTGCAAGTACCCTGAGGACCATAACCTCAGTACCTTGAAAAGGACCTGGCATACAGGGGGGTCCACTCCAGAAAGATCTGTGGAGTGTGTGAATTGCTCACACTTACAAGTGAAGGAAGATGCTACATCTGTTTCATGGACCATGTGACTTCACAGGAAATTTAAGGGGCCCCAGCGATGTGTGTTGCTGGTGTGGCTCAGCTTGGTCCAGTTCTTCATTCTGCAGAGGTCTTGGGTTTAGGAACACTCTGGTGGCTGGATTGTGCCCCATCCAGCTCACACCTCTGCTTTTCCAGGAAGAATTAATTTAGGGTTGGGTGTGGTGGCTCACGCCTGTAAGCCCAGCACTTCGGGAGGCTGAGGTGGGTGGATCACCTGAGGTCAGAAGTTCGAGACCAACCTGGCCAACATGGCGAAATCCCGTCTCTACTAAAAATACAAAAATTAGCCAGATGTGGTGGCGGGCGCCTGTAATCCTAGCTACTCAGGAGGCTGAAGCAGGAGAATTGCTTGAACCCAGGAGGCAGAGGTTTCAGTGAGCCAAGATTGTGCCACTGCACTCCAGCCTGGGTGACAGAGCAAGACCCCATCTTAAAACAAAACAAAACAAAAAAAGAATTAATTGAGCTGTTTGGGAACATCGAAAACAAGCCCCAGGTCCCTTAGGAGATGCTCTACATGGGTGGAAATCTGCTCTTTGGGGAGAAAGAAGAGTTGCTTGACTGCTTCTTCCCTCTCCTTTCACCTCTGTCCCTATCCTGAAATCTGTCCCCGGCCCCATGGCCCATGCTCCATCAGTGGCCACCCCTGCTGCTGTCAGCTCTGTCTCCCAAACATCTCCTTCCTTCTCACCATCACCATGGTTACACTCTGGTTTCCCCCCCCCCCCCACCCCCCCACCTGGGCTCCCTGCCTCCGTTTCCAACCATCAGTACCACAGCAGCCAGGCTGACGTGTCTAAATCGGTCATTCCCATCACACTTAGAATGAGAACTGAGGTCTCCCCTTGGTCCCAGGCCCACATGACTGGGTTCCTGTGCTGTCTGTGCTGTAGGACCCCACTCTACCCCTGCACTGGGCTCCTGCAGGACCAGCCACACCGCTGATCCTCAAACATGATGCTTTGTGTCTGCTTTAAGGACCCTGCTCTTGCTCTTCTCTCTGTCAGCTACTCTTTTCCCTAGAAATCTTACCTAGTTCCCTTTCTTCACTCAGAGAAACTGTGGGACCACCTTATCTAAGTGACATGCCCCCAGGACCCACTGGTCCCTCCCCCATCACTCTCCACTCTCCAACTCCTCCCAGACCACTCAGAAACTATCTCAGCTGGGGCTGGGCATGGTGGCTCACGCCTGTAATCTCAACACTTTGGGAGGCCGAGGCAGGCGGATCACCTGAGGTCAGGAGTTTAAGACCAGCCTGGCTTACTTGGTGAAACCCCATCTTTACTAAAAATACAAAAAATTAGCCAGGCATAGTGGCACACGCATGTAATCCCAGCTACTCGGGAGGCTGAGGCAGGAGAATCACTTGAACCCGGAAAGCAGAGGTTTGGTGTCATTTGCACTCCTACCTGGATGAAAGAGCAAGAGACTCCATCTCAACAACAACAACAACAACAACAACAACAACAACAACAACAAAACTATCTCAGGGTGCAGAGGGCAGGGAGAGGGTGTTTCACACTTGTTTATTACTTGTTTCTTACACTAGGATATAACCTTCATGAAGGCACTGGCCCTCTTTGTTTGATTTACTCTTGGATCCCCAGGACTGACAATAGTGCTGGCACTCAGTGAGTGCTTAGTAAATATCTCTCGCGTGAATGAATGAATGAATGGGCTCTGGTGCCATCTTCTCTAGGGAACCCTTCTGGAAGGACCTCCTCTGGTCTGGGTTAGGGAACAGGTTCCCTCAGCACCACACGCTTCCTTCTATTCCAGCATGCAGCATAAACATTAGGTCCATAGGTCTCCCTCCAGATGGCTAGCCCTCAGGGAGAGGGGCTGCTTCTGCCCCCTTACAGCCTCCCCTGCGGCAGATGAGCTGTGCACATGGGTTTGACAGACCTTAACTAGGAGTGGACTCAGGCCCTGCCCACCCCAGGTGCAGCTCAGCCCGCCTCCTTGGGCCTAAGCTCTGCACACCTCTGGGAGCCACCCGCCTACCTCTGGCGAATGGGGACCCAGCTGTTTTCTTCTGGAAGCCTGTTGCTTGCATTGATCTCGGGGCATTAGACTATGATTTACTTGAGTGTTCACATATTCACCCGCCCAGCCACTTCATTGCTGAG
Organism: Papio anubis; assembly: GCF_008728515.1. NCBI lineage: Eukaryota > Metazoa > Chordata > Mammalia > Primates > Cercopithecidae > Papio > Papio anubis. The sequence continues at coordinate 14,116,641 of NC_044991.1, read as the reverse complement.
TCATCAAAGTGCTTTTTTGGGTCAAATTCCCTGCCATGGCCTTTTCTGGGTGCTTGGGATGAATGGGATATAGCTCTGCCTTCAAGAAGCTCATAGCCTCTTGGGGATCCCAAGTGTGAACCAGTGAAATTGCAGCAAAATGTGATCAGGGTTGAATTGTAGACATATGCAGGGTGCCAGGGAGGCCCCGGAGGAGCTTCTGAATCAGAAGCAGGGGTAGGGAGTGGGGGCAAGGGGAATCCTTCTAGAAAAATCATCCCTGTCTCCCAGCTTCTCTCAAGATCTAGGTTAGAACTTCGTAGAGAATGATAGAAACTCACGTCTTCCAGCTTTAAAAAATTATTTTTGTTGTCCAGCCCAGGACTAGCATTTTATAGACCAGGGGTCAGCAAAATATACCAAATGAAGACTGATGCCTGGTTGTGTAAATCAAGTTAAACTTCACTGTAACACAGCCATACATATGCCTCCTTATTGTCAGTGGCCACAAGAGCAGAGTTAGGTAAATGGGACAGAGACTGTATGGCCCAAAAAGCCTAAAATATTCAACATCTGATCCTTCACAGGAAAAGTTTGCCGACCCCTGTTACAGATGTTCAAAAAATATTGTTGGATTAAGTCAACTCAAATCAGACCTTCAGAATCCTGTGTTGCCAATCTGAGTCCAAGTCTTTTGTCCAGGGACACCAAAATGAACCAAATACTCTATGCTCTATGCTCTTCTTTCTTAAAAACAAGGAAATGGAGGTGTTGAATTGTTAGGAATTGCCACTGAAGAATCCTCTATCTCTTCTTAACAAAAAGCATTCATTGAGCCGTTATAAGGGCAGCAATGAATGAGACAAGTTTCCTGCCCCCAGGCGCTTACTGCCTAGCAGATAAAGCATGACATAATTCAGACTCCACCTGGTGAGCCCTGTGCTCCGGGAGTGTGGCTCCCAGTGTGAGGCTTGGCTTTGCTTGCTGGCTTCTGCCTTCTACATTCAGGCCTCACCTCTATCATGCAGTGTCTCCCAAGTTGAGCTGTTTTTCCAAGGGCCCTCCCCGCCAGGCTGTGCTCTTCTTGGGGCCAGGGACTGCGTCTCCCTCATACATCTTGGCCTCCCCAGCACTGAGCACAGGATCCAGCACACAGAAGGAGCTCAACCCACATTTACTGCACAGCCGGGCTCCTGCAGCCCCACCCCAGACACAGTCGTAGGTAACAGGTAACCACAACCAAATGGCCTGTTAGGAATTCCAGTTAAGAGCAACGTCTTGAGGGAATTCATAAAAGGAAATGACGAGCAGGGTATGATATTTTTTCCTTTAAAAAAAAAGAATCTAAAAATTGCATCGTGTTGCCTCCTTCTCTCTTCCCAGCTGCCTGACTGACTTCACATTCCACGGGCTTTTCAATGAAACCAGATTCCAGGCTGACCTGAGAGCTGGGCTTGATGTGAGAAGTAATTATTGAAAGAGACAGGGGCAATCTATATAATAAAATGCCTCCTACATACTTCATAAAAGTGATCTGAGGGTAATGGCAACCGTTGTGCTGTTGGGGAGGGGAGGTGGAAGGGTCTGGAGCAGAGGCGGGGATGCTCCTGGGAGGAGAGCAAACCTCCTTCCAAAGAGATGGCCTGAGAACCTTTGGCTTTGCTGTCCCAGGCATCAAGGACTCTCAGCCCCTCTCTTGGAAATCCCTTTCTCAGGGAATAGGTAGCCTTGTTAGTTTTTGCTGATACTTGAGACATTTCCTTGGGGCCTCAGACTGCTTTCTCTTGATAATATGTCTCAGGTGGATTTAAGATTGCAGCTGTTACATCAGGATTTAACTTTGACTTACTTGACTTGCGGGGGAAGAAAAAAATCTCTCTCTCTCTCTCTTTTTTTTTTTTTCATTAGAAGTTCCAATCTGGCACTGCCTGGTGGGTTACTTCATCCAATTATTCAAGAAATATTCACTGAGTGCTTATTACATGCCAAGCACTGGGCCGAGAATATAATGGTGAATGCTAGGGTGAGTCCATACACTAGCAGAGTTGGGAGATGGTTACTCAAATAGTCAAGGACCCCACAGCAATGATAAAGTACTGTCCTCTGGGAACTCATGCAGAAGGCAGGAAGGACTTCCTGGAGAAGGTGATGTTTTAGCTGAGGTCGACTGAGTAGGAGTTTGCCAGACAAAGACGGGGAGGGAAGGGCATTGCAGGCAGAGGGAACAGCATGTATGAAGGTCTGCACTCCGGAAAGGAGAGAGATTCAGCTTTTGCCTGCCCTCTGCTGTGATGAGGGCCTCTAGATAGGCCTGGTCCTTGACTCTGTGAAGGATGGAAGGGCAGGGCCCACCACCAGGAGGGAGATAGAAACAATTGTGTGCACTCACGGAGGAAATATTCAGCTGTGTCAGCTTCGTAATCTGCATCCTCTGGGAAGTGATCGATTTGCTTGCACAGACCTTTGAAATTCCCTGCAAAACAAGGGGAGAAGGAGGGCATGAAACATCATAGTTTTGGGGGTGCTTAGGGCCCACCTGCCTCTTCTAGACTTCTGGCTCTTTGGAAACTCACTCAGCCGTCTCTCTCACCCCTGAAGGAAGGTTTCATTTTGTCTGTTTGGACATCTGCCTGGTGAATCACAATACACACCCGCAGTACTGCGGAGAGGATCTAAAGCCGACGACTTCAAAACGCTGCCTTCTGTCCCTGCACCGAAGCTTCTGAGGATTAGCGGAGGCTTGGCAGCGGTGGAGGCTTGATTCCGGGCTGGGGACTGCCACGGAAGAGGCTGGCGAACACTCCTCAGCCCGTCTCTGTGCCCCAGCTTGGCTGGGAGTCACCCTGCATTTTACATGTGAGAAAGCAGCAGATCACTTTCTAACAGGGACACACCCCACACTGGTGCTGCCAGATGCTGCCACAGCCCTTTAGAAGAGCCTGCAAAACACTTTCCCATCTGCAATTGCACGAAATTCACCAAACCCAGCCGCCAACCGCTCTGAAATAAATATGGGGGTGGGGAGGAGATTGAGCCCCCTGGGGGCTGTACCCTTGGCCAAGTTCTTGAACTACAACTCAATTTGGTTCCACCACAGGCCTGTGAGAGGGGTCTTATCATCCCCATTGTACAGATGAGGACACTGAAGCTCAGCGAGGCAAAACTATCTGAGTAAGTACTTATGGCTAGGAAATGATGGAATCAGGGCTCCAACTAGGGTCTTTTGACTCTAAACATTTCCTTGGTGCCTGCTGGGAAGGTGAGAACCGGCCCGGGGCAAATCCCAGCACAGTGTCACAGGCAGGTCCTCCCCTATGTTCACTGATGAATGAGTGAACTCTTGAATGCAGCCTTTCCAAAAACTGATAAGTAGCATAGACCGTACAATCACCACAGCATCGGCTTCCTGACAGCAGAGATTGTTTCATTCACCATCTTATCCCCAGCACCAGCATAGGCACAGCGAACGTCCTTTAACCTTCTCTGAATGGAAGAAGAATTGGGTGGGGTGTATGCACAGTGGGTAAGACGCAGGTTGCACAGCCAGACTGCCTGGGTCCAGCTGTGTGTCACTTAGTGTCCTCACCTGAGAGTGGCAATAACAAGAATTCTTCCCTGGCAGATTGTCGTGGAGGTTCACTGAGCTGATGCATGTTGAGTAGTCAGAACAGTGCCTGACACATTTAGGAAGTCCTTGGGGGCATTGACGTGAGAGAGAAATGAAATTTGACTATGTCCAGCCACTGACTTAGTAGCTAGTGTGACCTAATTAATAGAGCCCTCAATACATGTTGGCAATGATTTCCTTCTACAGTCCTGAGACTATGTCTTATAAAGTAGGGGCAGATTCCAGTGTGTACTATAGATATTACTCAGGAATTTTATGGTATTACATATACCTTTTTTTTTTTTTTCTGAAATGGAGTCTCACTCTCTCACCCAGGCTTAAGTGCAATGGCACGATCTCGGCTCACTGCAACCTCCGCCTCCCGAGTTCAAGCGATTCTCCTGCCTCAGCCTCCCAAGTAGCTGGGGTTACAGGCACACACCATCATAACTGGCTAAATTTTTGTATTTTAGTAGAGACGGGATTTCACCATATTGGCCAGGCTGGTCCCCCACTCCTGACCTCAAGAGATCTGCCTACCGTGGCCACCAAAAGTGCTGGGATTACAGGCATGAGCCACTGTGCCCAGCCTAGACCTATATGTATGTACAAAATATATAATTATATATTAGTTTGGTGCAAAAGCAATTGTGGTTTTTGCCATCCAAGTAATAGTGAAACCGTAATTACTTTGCACCAACCTAATAGTACGCAGGTATATAGTATACAGGGATACTTATTACTACATAGAAATAGAAGCATTTTAGGAACTTCTGGCTATGCTGCATATAATGGAAAAGAGGAACCTCTGTAACTTCCTTTCACACATGAGCTCTCCCTGTACCAAATTCACCAACTTTTTCTACAAGAGAAACAATTCCCCAGAGCATATCGGGACTTCCGGTCGCTTCACTGAAGCTTGGTAGGGCCACTCAAAATGGTCCCATGGGCAGGTGTCTTCTCTGAGTGTTTTGGGTTCCGTGCTTTTTGCTGTTCCCACCCCTCTCCTGTCATGGCCTCTCTGCCCTCCTGCATCTTGGGGTGTTAAAAGGAAGCCTTGTCCCCTCCGTAGTACCTTGTTTCCCTAATCCAACCACACACCCTTCTCTGTGGGAAAAGTCTTCATACCAGCTGCTAAGAGGATAACAAATTCTCCCTATTGTTACAATTACAAATCAGTGTATTTGAAAAGCACTTTGCGAAGCACTTTCATATCCTTTCAATTCAATCTGACAAATATTTCAGCAAGCCGGTGCCAGGCATCTTTATAAAGAATCTGTGCAGGAGTGAGGCTCAGAGAGCAGTACTGACATGCCCCGAGGCGTCCCACAAATTGAGGACAGAGCTTAACCCAGAAGGGCCCCAGCTGCATCCTGGTGGGCCACACCCACTCCTGTTCCCCACAGGAACAGGAGGGTGGAAAGGGAGGGATTATGAGGATGGATCATGGAGTCCAAGCTGGGTAAACAGGGAAATGAGGACCTGAAGGGCAAGTGAGGCAGTGCAAAGGCAGGGGTGCGGGGTGGAGCAGGGAGGGCAGTCAATGCTTTTGAGCCTAGGGTTGGGGTGGGGTCAAAGCATTATTGAAATGGGGGTGCATGGGAGTGAGCTGCAAGGGTGGCACGTGGTAGCCAGAGAGTGGAATGTAAAAGACAGAGTTGAGGGGGTGCGGGTATTGGAAATGCCAAGGGCAAGGATAAGACCCCACAGGAACAGGAGCTCACATTCTACGGGGAGCCTGGTGGCTCCTCCGGTGCAAGCCTGGGCCTCACTCATCCTTGGACCATCGGCTCCTAGCACAGTGCCTGGCACAGAAGGAGGGTTCAGGAGATGCTAACAGAGAGGCTGTGTGAGATAATCAGTGGCCCAGACCTCTCCTCGAGGCCTAGACCTGGGTATCCAACTGCCTATTTGATGTCTCTTGGTGGATGTTTTAAAGGCACTGAACGTGAACTCCTGATCTTTCCCTCCTGCCTGGTGCTCTGGAGGCCCCAGTTAGCTCGGCAAATGCTTCTCCAGGACTTCCTGGTGTAAGCCTGAGCCTAGTTGTCAGCGCCAACATCTATCTCTTCCTCCTCCCTGCAGGCTCCATCCATCAGGGTGTCCTGTCTGTGTTAGATCCTTAGTGTCTCAAACTTGCCTGATGCCTCTGAGACAGCACCGCCCACCACCAGGCCACCATCCCTGCTCCCTGGATGGCTGCCGTGGCCTCCCCACTCATCAGTTTGCACCCACTCTTATCCTTCTCTACAGAGCTATGACAGTGATCCTTTGTACATGCAAATCTGATCATGCCACCTCCAGCTCGGAAACACTCCAGCTTCCCAGTGCTCTCGGGGAAAAGCTCAACATCTCTAACAAAGCCTGACCCTCAACCTCCACCTCTGGCCTCACCTCCCACCTGCCTCCTCCCTCCTTGCTCATCTCTGCCTTCTTTCCTGCCACGCTCCCTCCTACCTCAGGACCTTGGCACATGCATGCTGGTCCTGCTGCCTGAGCGCCCACCATGTCCTTTGTTGCCTCTTTCTCCTAACCTCCCTGTGTCTCCCTGCACTGTGCTACTGGGGTGTCCTCCATTAGCTGGCTAGTGCTGGCTGCTTTGTGTTGGAGGGAGATATTAAGGCCTGTATGCTACTAGTGGGAATGTTCTAGTAGAGAGGGAAGAAGGGAAGGACTGGGGGCAGTGGCTCAGGCTTTAGCTTTGGGAAGCTGAGACAGGAGGATCCCTTGAACCCAGGAGTTCAAAACCAGCGTGGGCAACATAGCAAGACCCTATATCTACAAAAAATAAAAACTAATTAGCCAAGTGTGGTGGTATGTGTCTGTGGTCCTAGCTTACTTGGGAGGCTGAGGCAGGAGGATCCCTTCAACTCAGGTGTTTGAAGCTGCAGTGAGCTAGGATAGCACCACTGCACTCCAGTCTGGTGACAGAGCAAGACTCTGTCTCGAAAATAAAATCAAAATAAAAAAGTAAAAGAAAGGAGGACAGAAGGGATAACCTGCAGAGATGGGGGCGCAATACAGATGCACTGTGCAAGGAGATGAGGCCCAGGACACAGTGCAAGGATGGGTGGTGCTGTGCCAGGAGGGACAGCAGAGCTCGTGGGTGCAGTGCTGGGGATGGGCAGACATGGTGGGAGGGTATAACACTTCACTTCTGCTTCCTTCTATTTTCCCGACGAAATGGGAAGTAGGAGCATTAACTGAGAGGACGGGGAGGAAGGATTGGGGATGGGAGGACAGAGGAAGGGAAGCGAGAGTGGGAGGGAGTGGACCAGGCTGTGAAGTATGTGTGTCAGTGGCATGAAGGTCTCTTCTGAGATTCTGTGGCTTTCTCCGGCCACATTCGGGGCGTGGGTGCAGTTAGTTGGAGAGTCGCCTCTAACCAGGAGGAGGTTTGTGAGGTGAGTGCAACAGGGAGAGGGTGGAAAGGGAGGGATTATGAGGATGGATCATGGAGTCCAAGCTGGGTAAACAGGGAAATGAGGACCTGAAGGGCAAGTGAGGCAGTGCAAAGGCAGGGGTGGGGGTGGAGCAGGGAAGGCAGTCAATGCTTTGAGCCTGGGGTTGGGGTGGGGTCAAAGCATTATTGAAATGGGAGTGCATGGGAGTGAGCTGCAAGGGTGACACGTGGTAGCCAGAGAGTGGGATGTAAAAGACAGAGTTGAGGCGGCGTGGGTATTGGAAATGCCAAGGGCAAGGGTAAGAGCCTGAATGAGGCGGCTTGGGACAGGTGGAGGTAGGATGATCTTCAAGTATGCACTGGAAAGGTCATACAAATTAATAGATAAGGCAAAACTACAATGTTCGCTCATATGTTCTGTATACATCAAGTATATATTAAGAAACTGCCTACCCGGTTAAAATGTGAAGGGCAAATGATTCATCAAATTATTCTAATAAGCCCCAAACCACCGACTGGGTTTTAGAAATGAATAGTGTGATCTTTTGATGATGAGGCTGTTATGAGCTAAATGATGGCTTGACTGGACCATGCTTTGACACAGGGAACCATACCAGATGCTCCCTAAACTTCCCTGTTAGAGTAAGGGTCATTCCATCTCGGCGAGTGCAGAATCTTCTCCTAACTTGTCCTCTACTGTTTGACTGGAGGACCTCTCCATGCCCAGCAGCCTCAGGAGGTCAGGGCCACTCTGCTTCTCTTGCCCCCACCCTTGGGGTGGGCCTTGGAGCTTATAGAACCTGAGAACAGAGCTGAGATCTCAACCCAGCCTTGGGCAGCGAGGAGAGGAGATGGAGCCTTAGTCCCAGCTCCTCTCTTCTCTCTGCCGGGCCCAACACAGGAGCCACCCCTGCCCCCGGCCAGCTTCCCTGACATAGCAAGACTGGTTGGTACAACAGAATTTCAATATTTAACAATGGGTGAGGCAGCGCTGGCACATCAGGTTGGAGTGAAGGGGTCAAGATCAGGGACTGGAGGGGCTGCTTGCCTGGTTGTGGAATCTCCAAGGATGATAACGGGAGCAGCATTGGAGGCAGAGGCAGTGAGCCAGCGCTCAGCTCCCCAAGGACTGAATGACGGTGGCCATGAGGGAGTCAGACAGGTAGGCTGAGATGTGTTTCACAGAGACAGGGAGTTTAGGGAGGAGGCAGGGAAATGGACCGGAAATGTTGATGAGGTCCAGGGAGGCCTGGGATGTGGGCAGTAAAACACTCTCCCACACAGTGAGAGTTTGCAGGGGCGGTGGTGTCCTTCGGGGAGAGCCAGGTTTCCATTAGAGCAAGGACAGGAAGGGGGGATTCTGCTGGCACTGTGACCTAAATTCTAGAAGGTGCCATGGCAAGGATTTAGGAGGGCGGGGGAGTTAGAGATCCAGCCAGATCAGGGGACACATGGCCCTGAGGGACAAGTGATGAGTAGGGAGGAGTGATGGGGGTAAACTGGGATACAGGTCACGGTGAGATTGGTTCCAACGCCTCCGGTGGAGGTGAGGCTGTGAGGGTCGGCTGGAGGAGCACAGGGTCTCCAGGAGCACTTGGAGCTCAGTCGGCCCTGGATTCAGTCTAATGGTGGTGCTGGGGAAGGGTGTGGGAGGGGAGGGGGTACTAGCAGCACTCAAGCATTAGAGGTGAAATTTGAACTTTGTAGGACATCTGCGTCAACAGATACCACTCCAGTAAGAGGAGAGTGGTGAGAGGTGATGAAATGAATGAGATTTCATTTCCCTAAGGCCAGCCTAGAGTTCCATTGTATTTCCTTCTGGTTGGTGGTAATCCACCCTGGGGGTTGTGATGGCTTCAGGCACAGATGGATCCAGGTGCTCCAAAATCTGGAATCTCTCCATCTCTGACTTTCCTCCTAGCTGGCTTCATTTCTAGGCATCCTCTGTCCCTATGGTAGAGACTAAGGGTCAAATGCCTAGCACTGGGATGGTAGAGGAAAATCTAACCTAATCTCTGCCTTTCAGGCTCACATTCTAGGGAGAAAGACAGACGGTACAGAATTTACTAGAGTGCAACGCCTCACATAATATATTAGAAGGAGGTGTGAGGCCTTATGGCAGCACAATTGTTCAGCTATCATTTATGTAGCACCAACTCTATGCCATGCTTCGTGCAATCTGCTGAGAACCCAGAGAGGGAAAAATACACTTTCTGTCCTCAAGGAACTTGCAGTCTATGGTAGCAGACAGAAAACACACGCTGTGGTGTAGAGGATGTGTGTGATGACGGAGGACAGTGGAGCGTGTCTGGGGCACACAGAAGGAAGGCTTGTCCAGGTGTGACAGTGTGTGGGTGACACAGGTCTCCTGAGGAAGAGCAGGTGCCTGAGCTGACACAAAGTGGAGGAGTCAGCCTGGTGAAGCAGGGAGGGGTCTGTGTGTGTGTCTGTGTGTGTGTGCTGGCGTGTGTGTGTGTGTGTATGTCTGATAAAATTAATAATATCTATAATATTAATACATCTTGTGTGTCACAATACATGTGTGTGTGTGTTTAATGTGTGCATGGAGTGTGTGTGTGTGTGTGCATGTAATAATAATGTCTATGGAAAATTATTAATGTGTGTGTGTGTGTGTGTGTTTAATAATGTGCATAAAGTGTGTGTGTGTGTGTGCATAAATGTGTTTAATGTGTGTCCACATGTATAATGTTTAATGTGTGTGTGTGCACATGGAGTGCTTGTAATGTGTGTGTGTGCATGTGTGTGTGTTTGTGTGTGTGCATGGTGTGTGTGTGTGTCCATGTATGTGTGTCCTGTGTGTTATGGATGTAATAATGGGTAATGGGTAATAATGTTGTGTGTGTGTGTGTTCTCTCTCTCTGTGTGTACATGGGTGTGTGTGTGTCTGTTCATGGGTGTGTGTCTGTGTATATGTGTCTGTGTGTGTAGGCGTTGATGACGTGGTGGAGGGGTGAGGAGGGCTTTCTAGCAAGAGCAGTCAGGGAAGTGTGGGACACAGGAGGGAACACACTGTCCCCGTGGGTGGGAGAAGGTTTCTTAGAGCAGAGTTGGGAGTAACAGGACTTGAGAGAAGGCCGGAAGCCAGCAGTGTGTGTGCCGGCTCGCCCCTGCTCGAGGGAGCTCATCGCCAGTGTCTTCCCAGCTCTTGTTAGCAGTTTGAAATTGAATACGGTTGGCGTATTCACACCGTGGGAACCCACGGCAAATGCTACAAACCAAGGTCCCCACCTCCCACCCAGGGAACTGGTTGTTAAACATTTACCAGCACACCACTGGATGAAGGGTGATCCTGTGTGAGGGGTCAGCTGGTACAATAGACGTGACAAATTGGTGGGATTGGAGATTTGCAAAAGGACTGGGCCCATCGGAGGGCTGGGTGGGTGAGGGTGAGGGTGGACGATGACTGGAGCGGAGCGCAGGGGTCTCACTCTCCCCTGCCCCCTCGGGAATTGGTTTTGAGCTTCAGGAGGAAAGGGGATGCAGGGAAGACTCTCCCACCAAGAGTTATTCAGCTCAGGGGCTCAGCAACCATGACTCTCCATTTAACCCCCATCCCAGAAGAGTGGCAGTGCCCGGCCAACCGCCAAGCCGAGTGAGTTGAAGCCCCGCCGAGACGGAAAGGCCAAGGGCTGCGCCGTGAGCTGGCACAGTTCTGGCTCCAGGAGTTCACCGTTTCAGGCTGAGAATTGCAGCTTGCAGGTATTAAGTAGTTTAAGAGGAGGTTTCATCAGCTTTGTAAAAAGCACATTAATATCTCACACCAACTGCTGTCTTGTTTCTTTAGACACAATAAGCTCCGCATAAACCTGGTCATTAGGGGCTGAACAGACTCTGTTTTATTTTCCACATATTCATGAGAAGCTGAAAGAGCAGCTCTGGAGCCAGGAGGGGACACGGTGGAGCGAGCTGAGGCGTGGGGAGGAGGCTGTCTGAGTAAATTTTTAAGTGAAGCAAATGAAGGGTTTGGTGGGAGCTGCTTTCTCTGTGTTTTCAACCTTTGCTGCTCCTGGCTTTTTACTTTCCTGGCAAGACCCTCCCCGACGGCAGGGATTCGGGAGGCCTCAGGGAGGGTGGGTGATGCCTGGCTTGTTTCTGGCTGGAACCCCAGGGCTCTGGGCACAGCGCAGCCCCCAGCTTGGGTTGGATGGTTTGCAACAACAGAACATGTGGCATCCTATGAGTTTGATCGTTCTTTCATTCGTTCATTCATTCGTTCAGTGGGTAGTTTCTTTTTCTTTTTTTTTTTTTTTGGGATGGAGGGAAGGGAGGAAGAGCTAGGGGTCAAGAAGGGAGAGGGCAGTGTCAATGGCTACTTTCAAATGCCTGCTGTGTGCTAGCCACTGGGCAGGGTGAGATGAAGTAAGTGGTCTGTCCTGCTTGCCTGCCATGAATTTGCTCCTTCCATTGACTCTCAGCTCCCACTTCACTGAAGTCCCCAGCACTCAGGAGCTGACCCCAACAATGAGCAATTGCTCACCCAACCTTCAGTTGCATCCTGTCCTGGCTCTCGTCTCCATAGCTACCTCTTTAGTTCTTCTTCTTTTTATTGAGACAGGGTCTTGCTGTGTTGCCCAGGTTGGAGTGCAGTGGCGCAATCATGGCTCACTGCAGCCTTGACCTTCTGGGCTCAAGAGATCCTCCCACCTCAGCCTCCCGGGTAGGTGTGACTACAGGCATGTGTAGTCTAATTTTTGTATTATTTTGTAGAGAGGGGTCTCGCCATGTTGCCTAGGCTGTTCTTGAGCTCCTGGGCTCAAGTGATCCGCCCTCCTCAGCCACTCGGGTTCCTTCTTTAGTTTTTCTTTTCTTTCTTTCCTTTTTTTTTTGGAGACAGTCTCTGTCTGTTGACCAGGCTGGAGTACAATGGCACAATCTCAGCTCACTGCAACCTCCGCCTCCCAGGTTCAAGCAATTCTCTTGCCTCAGCCTCCCAAGTAGCTGGGATTACAGGCACCGGCCATCACCCCTGGCTACTTTTTCGTATTTTTAGTAGAGATGGGGTTTCGTCATGTTGGCCAGGCTGGTCTTGAACTCATGACCTCAGGTGATTCACCTGCCTCGGCCTCCCAAAGTGCTGGGATTACAGGCATGAGCCACCGTGCTGGGCCCCTTTAGTTCTTTACACGTGATTTGGGGGAGGAGATTGGGCTCCACAGTTAGAAAGATCTGGCTTCTAAGCCTGGCTCTGTTACCTAGTAGTTGTATGAATTTGAGCAAGTTATGTGAAAACTGTGCCTCAGTTTCCTTTGCTGTAAGAAGGCAATATCGGTCCTTGCCGAAGGGGTAAGGGGATTAACTCTGAAGACTCAATGAAATAACAGAAGTGAAGGGCCCCAGTGCAGTTCCTAACCCAGAACAGATACTCAACAACGTAGGTCCTCCTTTTTCTTCTTCTTCAAATGACGCCTCTTTCAGGAGGCCTTTCTTGATTGCCCTTAGCCGGGAAGACTTTTCCTCTCCTATGCTCCTTTGCAGTGATTTTTTCAGCATTTTAATGGGCATGGGAAGCCCCTGGGCATCATGTTAAGCCAGGTTCAGATTCGGTGACACTCTGTATTTCTCATGAGTTTGCAGCAGTACCCACGCTGCCAGGCCCCAGTGGGGGGCCACGCTTTGGGTTGGGTAGCGAGGCTGCCAAGCACCTTTTAGCTGCTTTGGTCATACTCTGTTTGTGTATTGTTGTTTGGGAACAAGAAGCTGGAACTCTGTAAGCTCCTTAAGGGCAGAATTTCTTCTAGAGGATTCCCTGAATGTATCATATTTTCCTTGATTCTAAGACGTTCACATGCAAATTTCAATGTTTCTGAAATTGAGATGTGTCTTATAATTCATGAGTTCACTTCACTGCAGTGTGTCTCTTTTTTTCCTCAAAAATCATTATCACATTGATGGTGTGCCTTTTAATTAATGGTAACGGCTGCCTGACAAAAGTTTATTGAACAAATAAATAAATGAATGAGTTAGTGTGTGTGGGTGGCCAGGGACTGTACTACACATTTCCATTCACCTAAACAGTTGAGCATCATGCCAAATGTTAGAATCCCTGGGGCACCAGGATCTTTTGCACTTCTCTGATGAAAAACCTACTTGACTATACCTGGCCAGGCCCGGTGGCTCACGCCTGTAATCTCAGCACTTTGGGAGGCTGAGGTGGGCAGATCACCTGAGGTCAGGAGTTCGAGATCCCCCTGGCCAACATGGTGAAACCCCATCTCTACTAAAAATACAAAAATTAGCCAGGCCTGGTGGCAGGGGCCTGTAATCCCAGCTACTCAGGAGGTTGAGGCCTGAGAATTGCTTGAATCTGGGAGGCGGAGGTTGCGGTGAGCCAAGATTGTGCCATTGCACTCCAGCCTAGGCGACAAGAGTGAGAATCCATCTCAAAAAACAAACAACCAAACAAACAACCAAACAAAAAACACCTATTTGACTATTTGACTATATCTGGCTGAGCATGGTAGCTCATGCCTGTAATCCCAGCACTTTGTGAGGCAGAGGTGGGCCGATCATCTGAGGTCAGGAGTTCTAGACCAGCCTGGCCAACATGGTGAAACCCAGTCTCTACCCAAAATACAAAAATTAGTTGGGTGTGGTGGCACACACCTGTAGTCCCAGCTACTGGGGAGGCTGAAGAGGCTGAGGTGGGAGAATTGCTTGAACCCAGGAGGTGGAGGTTGCAGTGAGCTAAGATCACGCCACTGCACTCCAGCCTGGGTGACAGAGTGAGACCCCGCCCCCACTCCATATCTATTTGAATATATCAAAATATACATATAGCCCGCAACTCAGCAATTCTGCTTAGAAATGTGTGTTGAAGAAACACTTGCATACATGCACACGATGTATAAGAATGTTCATAATAGCACTGCTCATAACAACAACTAACTGGGAATAGCCCAGATTTCTATTATCAGAAAAATGATAGCAACTTGTAGTATATTGATGTAATGTAGTATACGGCAGTGAAAATGAGTGAATTACAGCTACACAAGTCAACCCAGATGAATTCCGCAAACATAGCACTGGACAGAAAAAATCAAGCTGCAGAAAAATACATATGGCATAATTCCATTTTCACAAAGTTAAAAACATGTACAACTAAGTTATAGATTATTTAGAAATACATGTGTATGTGGCAAAACTATAAAGTCAAGCAAGAGAATGATAAACATCAAGTTTAAGAGTGTTTGTAGCTGGGCGTGGTGGCTCACACCTGTAATCCCTGCACTTTGGGAGGTGGAGGTGGGAGGATCGCTTGAGCCCAGGAGTTCCAACCCAGCCTGGGCAACATGGCGGAATCCTGTCTGTACAAAAAAATAAAAAATAAGCCAAGCATGGTGGTGCACACCTGTAGTCCCAGCTACTCAGGGTGCTGAGGCAGGAGGACTGCTGGAGCCTGGGAGGTTGAGGCTGCAGTGAGCCATGATCGTGCTACCGCACTCCAGCTTGTGTGACAGAGGAAGACCCTGTCTCAAAGAAAAAAAAAAAAAAGAATGTTTTCCTGAGATAGGGTAGGGCACACAACTGCTTCAATGTCCCAGGAATGCTCTATTTTTTAACTTGGTAGTGAGTGCATAGGCACTCTTCACTTTATCGTTATTCTTTATTCCCTGCTGTGACAGAGGCTGTTTCCAAATATATCTTGTTCTTTTCAAGTTTTCCCTGGACATATGGCTTCCCAGAATGTAGACTTTAGTTCCCAACTTCCCTTGCAGCTAGAGGTGGCCATGTGACAAAGTTTTGACCCATGGGATGCAAGCGGAAATGGTGGGAACGACTTGGGAGGAAAGGCCTTCAGGGCATGGGATGTGCCCTTCTCAGTCCTTTCCTCTTGGCACGTGGACTAAGGAGCTCCAACCGCCATCTTGGTCGATGAGGCAATCTTGAAAATGGAGAGCTGCATGATGGTAGAATAAGATAAAGGGTATCCGAGCCACACCACCATGGAGTGTTATAGCAGTCGTGGACAACTTATCTCCATAGCAGTGCAATGAGAAAGAAATAAACTATTAACTATCTTTATTTTCTTACTTTTAAGTTTTTTAGAGAGAAGTTCTTGCTTTGTCACCCGGATTGGATTGTAGTGGCATGATCATAGCTCACTGTGACCTCGAACTCTTGGGCTTAAATGATCCTCCTTCCTCCATCTCCTGAGTAGCTGGGACTACAGGTGCATGCCACCACACCTGTCCTGTCTTTTTAATTTTAGGTAAATAAACCAAAAAAAAAAAAAAAAACAAAAATAAAATGCACAAAACTTTATAGCCAAACCTAATCCTAATGAACATAATCTGTACAAGTTAAAATAATCTTAAAAAAAGCTTGATTTTAAATTTTTTTTTTTTTTTGATATGGAGTCTTGCTCTGTTGCCAAGGCTGGAGTGCAGTTTTGCGATCTCAGCTCACTGCAACCTCTGCCTCCTGGGCTCAAGCAATTCTTGTGCCTCAGTCTCCTGAGTAGTTGGGATTACAGACATGTACCACCAAGCTTCGCTAATTTTTGTATTTTTGGTAGAGATGGAGTTTTACTATGTTGGCCAGGTCTGGAACTCCCAACCTCAGGTGATATGCCTGCCCTGGCCTCCCTAAGTGCTGAGATTATAGGCATGAACCACCGCTCCCGGCCTAAAATTTTTTTTAACTACATTTTATTGTGTATACTTTAAGGTATACAACATGATGTTGTATGATTACGTATATATAGCAAAAGGGTTGCTATAGTGGAAAAAATAAACACATCCATCATCTCACATAGTACTCAGTTTTTCCCTGTGTGGCAGGAGCAGCTATAACCTCATTTAGCAAAAATCCTGAATACAGTACACTATTATTAACAATAGTCCCCATGTTGTACATTAGGGCTCTGGCATTGTTCACCCTATACATTTGCTACTTTGAATCCTTTGACCTATCTCTCTCCATTTCTTCCCTCTCACCCCAGATCTTGGTAACCACTGTTTTATTCTCTATCTCTACATACTTGATATTTGACTTTTTTTTTTTTTTTTGGTAAAGATTCCACATCAGTGGGGTCATAAAATAGTTTTCTTCCGTGTCTGGCTTATTTCACTTAGCATATTGTCCTCCAGGTTCATGCACGTTGTGGCAAATGGCAGATCTCTCCCTTTTTAAAGGCTGAATCATAAATAATATTCCATTGTATGTAAACACCATAGTTTCTTTATTCATTCATCCATTGATGGACATCTAGATTGTTTCCATATTTTGGCTATTGTGAGTATTGCTGCAATGAACATGGGAGTGTAGATACCTTTTTTATTTTTTTTATTTTTTGTGGGGACAGGGTCTCCCTTTATTGCCTAGGCTAGAGTGCAATGGCACAGTCTCGGCTCACTGCAACCTCCGCCTCCTGGGTTCAAGTGATTCTCATGCTTCAGGCTCCCGAGTAGCTGGGATTACAGGCGCCTGCCACCATGCCTGGCTAGGTTTTGTATTTTTAGTAGAGAGAGAGTTTTGTCATGTTGGCCAGGCTGGTCTCGAACTTCCGACCTCGTGATCCAAGCGCCTCGGCCTCCCGAAGGGCTGGGATTACAGGCGCGAGCCACCGCACCTGGGGAGTGTAAGTATCATTACAAGGTGGTGATTTCATTTCCTTTGGGTATAAACCAGAAGACATATTGCTGGGTCATATGGGAGTTCTATTTTTACTTTTTTTTGAGGAAACTCCATACTATTTTCCACAATGGTGGCATCAACCTACATTACCACCTAACAGTGTGCGAGGATTCCCTTTTCTCCACACCCTCGCCAACACTCGTTATCTTATGTCTTTTGATAATAGTTACCCTCACGGGTGTGAAGTGGTATCTCACAGTCATTTTCATTGGCATTTCCCTGAAGATTAGTAATGTTAAACACTTTCCCATTTACCTATTGGCCATTTTAATGTCATCTTTGGAGAAATGCCTATTAAAGTCCTTTGCTCATTTTTAAATTGTGTTATACATTTTCTTGCTATTGAGTTGTGTCTGTTCTTTATAAATCTTGGATATTGAGACTTTAGTTTAAACAAGAATATATATTTTAAAAACCTCGGATATTAACCTTTATCTAAAATATGGTTTGCAAATAATGTTTCCCAATCTGTACGTTGCCCTTTCATTTTGTTGTCTGTTAAAATAGCCTTCTTTTGTATTTATTATTAAACACATTCTAAAAAAAAAATATATATATATATATCATATAAATAAATATATATATATATATATTTTTGTTTTGTTTTTTGAGACAGAATCTTGCTCTGTCACCCAGGCTGGAGTGCAGTGGTGCGATCTCGACTCGCTGCAACCTTCGCCTCCCAGGTTCAAGTGATTCTCTTGCCTCAGCTAACCGAGTAGCTGGGATTACAAGCACCCGCCACCACGCCTGGCTAATTTTTGTATTTTTAGTAGAGACGGGGTTTTGCCATGTTGGCCAGGCTGGTCTTGAACTCCTGACCTCAGGTGATCCACCCGCCTCAGCCTTCCAAAGTGTTGGGATTACAGGCGTGAGCCACTGCGCCCGGCCTACTTCTTCATTATTATTATATCTGTTATGGCGATCTGTGATCAGTGATCTTGGATGTTACCATTGTAATTGTTTTAGAGTGCCATGAACTGCACCATATAAGATGGAGAACTTAATTGATAAGTGTTATGTATGTTCTGCCTGTTCCACCAATTGGCCATGTCCCTGTTTTTCTCCCTCTCCTTGGACCTCCCTATTCTCTAAGACACGACAATACTGAAACTAGGGCAATTAAGAACCCTACAATGGCCTCTAAGAGTTCAAGTGAAGGAAAAGGAGAGTTGAACATATCTCACTTTAAATCAAAGCTAGAAACAATTAAGCTTAGTGAGGAAGGCATGTCATAAACTCAGGCAAGCTGAAAGCTAGGCCTGTTATGTCAAACAGTTAGCCAAGATATGAATGCAAAGGGAAAGTGCTTAAAGGAAATTAAAAGTGCTACTCTCTATGAATGATAAGAAAGTGGAATATATTTGCGGATATGGAGAAACTTTGAGCGGTCTGGATAGATCAAACCAGCCACAACATTCCCTTAAGCCAAAGTCTAATCCAGAGAAAGGCCCTAACTCTCTTCAATTGTATGAAGGCTGAGAGAGGTGAGGAAGCTGCAGAAGAAAAGCTGGAAGCTAGTAGAGTTTGGTTCATGAGGTTTAAGAAAGAAGCTCCTGCATACACTAAAGTGCAAGGTGAAAGGGCAAGCTGCAATAAATTATCCAGAAGATCTGGTTAAGATCATTGATGAAGGTGGCCACACTAAACAACAAATTTTCAAGGTAGATGCAACAGCCTTCTATTGGAAGAAGGTGCCATCGAGGACTTTCGTAGCAAGAGAGGTCAATGGTTGGCTTCAAAGCTTCAAAAGACAGGCTAACTCTCTTGATAGGGGCTAATGCAACTGGTGACTTTAAGTTGAAGCCAAGGCTCATTTACCATTCTAAAAATTTTAGAGCCCTTAAGCAATATGCTAAATCTATTCTATCTGTGCTCTATAAATGAGATAAAAAAGCCCAGATACAGCACATCTATTTACAGCAGGATTTACTGAATACTTTAAGCCCACTATTAAGATCTACTGCTCAGAAAGAAGATTTCCAAATATTACTGCTCATTTACCACGCACCTGGTTCCCAAGAGCTCTGATGGAGATGTACAAGGAGATGAATGTTGTTTTCATGCCCGCTAACACAACATCTATTTTGCAGCCCATGGATCAAGAGTAATTCTGACTTTGAAGTCTCATTATTTAAGAAATACATTTTATGTAAATGATGAGTTGATGGGTGCTGATGAGTTGACGGGTGCAGCACACCAACATGGCACAAGTATACATATGTAACAAATCTGCACGTTGTGCATATGTACCCTATAACTTAAAGTATAATAATAATAAAAAAGGAATACATTTCATAAGGCTATAGCTGCCAGAGACCGTGATTCCTCTGATGGATCTGGGCAAAGTAAATAAAAAATCTTCTGGAAAGGACTCAACATTCTCGATGCCAATAAGAACATTTGTGATTCGTGGGAGGAGGTCAAAATATCAACATTAACAGGAATTTGGAAGAATTGGTTCCAACTCTTATAGATGACTTTGAGGGGTTCAAGATTTCAGAAGAGGAAGTAATTCAGATGTTCTGGAAATAGGAAAACAGCTCGAATTAGAAGTGAAGCCTGAAGATGTGAGTGAATTGCTGCAATCTCATGATAAAACTTGAGTGGATGAGAGGTGGCTTTTTATGGATAAGCAAAGAAAGTGGTTTCTTGAGATGGAATCTATTCCTGGTGAAGATGCTGTGAACATAACTGAAGTGACGACAAAGTTTTTAGAAGATGATATAAAGTTAGTTGATAAAGCAACAGCAGGGTTTGAGAAGACTGACTCCAACTTTGAAAGAAGTTCAACTGTAGATAAAAAGATATCAAACAGTATCATTTACCATAGAGAAATCTTTTGTGAAAGGAAGAATCAATTGATGTGGCAAACTACATTGTTTTCTTAGTTTAAGAAATTGCCACAACCATCCCAGCTTTCAGCAACCACCACCCTGATCAATCGGCTGCTATCAACATCAAGGCAAAACCCTCCACCAGCAAAAAGATGGTGACACGCTGAAGGCTCAGATGATCAGTAGCATTTTTAGCAACAAAATATGTTAAAGTTATGTATGTACATTGTTTTCTTAGACATAATGATATTGCACACTTAATAGACTACAGTGTAGTGTAAACATAACATATTTTTTTTTGAGACAGAGTCTCACTCTGTCACCTAGGCTGGAGTGAAATGGCACAACTGTAGCTCACTGCAGCCTTGACTTCCTAGACTTAAGCAATCCTCCCACCTCAGTCTCCCGAGCAGCAGGGACCACAGATATGTGCCACCACGACTGGCTAATATTTTATTTGTCGAGATGGGGTCTCACTATGCTGCCCAGACTGGTCTCAAACTCCTGGGCTTAGTAGTCCTCCCGCCTCAGCCTCCCAAAATGTTGGGATTACAGGTATGAGCCACTGCCCTTGGCCTAACATAACTTTATTTTTTGAGACAGAGTCTCGCTTTTTTGCCCAGTCTGGAGTGCAGTGGTGTGATCTCAGCTCACTCCAACCTCTCTCTCCTGGGTTCAAGCAATTCTCCTGCCTCAGCCTCCCGAGTAGCTGGGAGTATAGGTGCCCATCACCATGCCCGGCTACTTTTTGTATTTTTAGTAGAGATGGGGTTTCACCATGTTGGCCAGGCTGGTCTTGAACTCCTGGCCTCAATTGATTCACCCACCTCAGCCTCCCAAAGTGCTGGGATTACAGGCATGAGCCACCATGCCCAGCCCCAACATAACTTTTATATGCACTAGGAAACCAAAAAATTTGTGTGACTTACTATGTTATGACATTTGGTTTATTGTGGTGATCCAGAACCCAATCCGCAGTATTTCCCAAGTCTGCCTATCTGCCTGTATGAGAGAGGCAGTGACGCCCAGTGGTTAGCTTCACCGGGTCTGGAGGCTGGCTACCTGGGTCCACATTCTGGTTATGCCACTGAACCTCTGAGCGTCGGCTCCTCCGCTGTAAAACGAGGAGTCAAACTTCTCTCATAGGATTGTGAGAATTGCATAAAACACTGTATTGAGAGGGCTTAGCATCGCGGCTATCACCTAGCTCGATAAGAGGTAGATGTGATTACATTTTGCTGGGCCCCATGGTCAGGGTACAGATAGATCACATAGTCCCTACTTTTAAGAAGCTCACAGACTAGTAGGGGAGAGACTGGTGATTCCACTCTGCTATGCCAGGAGAGCCTGCCCAAGGAGCTATGGGAACTGCATGCGCTTAGATCCTATGAAACAGGACTGTTCAAATGACTCTGTCAACCCCAGACTCCCTGGAGTAGGCGGATAATGAATAAACACTGTCATGTGTCAACAGCCCTAAATTCATCTTAAGAGGCCCTGTGGTGTGGTGGCTATGCCTCTTGCAGGAGAGCGTGGGTCTGAGTTCTCTTTCTGTCGTGTATTAACCATGTGTTCTTGGACAAGTTGTTCATCTTTCAGCTCAGTACTTCAGCTCGTCCTTGAATTTTTATCAAGTGGCTACTAGGTGTTGGTGTTGAGTAGGTGCCACAATAGAGAAAGGATCAATACAGACGGATTCCCTGTCCCCCAGAGCTGAGTCTTGAGAGGCCCCTAGACAAATAATTAATGCACACGACCCGGAATGAAACCACAAGGGCAGCGAGGGCATTGGCTGGTCGCCGGGAACAAATGGCCATGAGCCAGGCATGGGGCCAAGCGCTTTACAACAAGTCTGTTGAGGTGGACACTATTAGTCTCCGTATGTTAGAGATATGGAAGTGGAGGGACAGAGGGGTGAAGGAACACCCCTAAAGATTCGTTGCTCGTGTAAGTGGAGGAGCTGGGCTCTGACCCCGGGCAGGAGGTTCTAGGTGTCTGCTGGGCTCCACTGTTAAAGCACAGTACAGGATGCTGGGTAGCAGGGACAGTGCATGGCATAGTCTGGGTACTGGTGGGTTGTCAGGAAGGCTTCCTGGAAGAAGCACCATCTCGGATGAGCTGTGAAGGATAAGTAAAAAATTGGCAGATGAAAGGGAGGGCAGGGAGGTGCTTGAGAGAAGAGCAAGTGAGGGCCAACCAGAGACAGGACGGGACACTGAGGCCAGAAGTGTCATTTAGAGGACGGAAACCAGATGGTTGGCCTGTGTGTGTGTGTGTGTGTATGTATGTGTGTGTGTATGTCTGGGTGTGTGATGTGTGTCTGTGTGTCTCTGTGTGTGTGTATGTATGTCTGTGTGTGTGTGAGTGTGTGTCTGTAGTGTGTGTGTGCTCTGATAATGTATGTATGGTGTCTGTGTGTATGTGTGTGGTGTCTATGTATGTCTATATGTATATGTGTGTGTGTCTATGTGTAATGTATGTAATGTGGTGTAATGTATCTATGTCTATGTGTATATATGTATATTTATGTATGTCTATTAATGCTTAGTATGTATGTCTATGTATATATGTGTATGTGTATATGTAATATATGTATATGTCTACATACACCATATGTGTGTGTATGTATGTGTGTGTGTGTCTGTGTGTGTGCATGTGTGTGGTGTGTGCGTCTGTGTGTGTATGTGTGTGGTGTATGTGTCTGTGTCTGTGTGTATGTGTATTTGTGTATGTCTGTGTGTAGGTAATGTATGTCTCATATATATATATATATATATGTAATATATAATAATATATATATATATCTGTCCCTGCATATGTATATATATGTAATATCTAATAATAATAATACATAATAATGTAGTATGTCTATGTCTAATAATGTATATATATATATTTAATATATATGTAAAATGTGTATTCTATATATATCTCTAATATATATATGCTTATATGTATATGTATTAATATATATATATAGCACAATAATACATATATGTGTAATGTCTATGTGTGTAATATATATGTATTACATGTATAGCTATAATACATATATGTGTGTGTCTAATGTGTGTGTGTGTGTGTGTCTATTAATATTTATTATTATGGGTAATGTTATTGTGGTGTACCAGTCAGGAGAGACAGCAGCAGTGGTCAGATTATTCAGGGTCTAAGAAGCCATTTCGTATATGAACTTACGAGCAATGGGGAGCCACCGAGGGGCTTTAAGTAGGAGGTTAATGTGACCAGATGTGTTTGCCCTGGCGGCTGAGTGGGGAAAGGACTGGAGGGGCAAGACCAGAAGCCACGGGCCCAGATTCCTCCAATGGGTGAAAAATGCCTGTGGCCTTTCCTACTTGGCAAAATAGACCTCAATTTTCTAACCACAGTTTTCCCCAAAACTCTCTTGGCCCATTTCTTTTTTTGAGCCAGGGTCTTGCTCTGTCACCCCAGCTGGAGTACAGTGGCACAATCACGGCTCACTGCAGCCTTGCACTCCCCAGGCTCAAGTGACAGGTGATCCTCCCGTCTCAGCCTCCTGAGTAGCTAGGACTACAGACATGCACCACCATACTCAGCTAATTTTTGTATTTTTTTGTAGAGACAGGGTTTCATCACGTTTCCCAGGCTGGGCTTAAGTGATTCTTCCACCTCTCAGCCTCCCAAAGTGCTGGGATTACAGATGTGAGCCGCTGCACCTGGCCCCCTTGGTCCATTTTAATCACATATGTATATTCAGTTTTGTGGCATAGAGTCAGGCCGGAGTGCTCAAACACCACCTACACCATTGACCCATGAGATTGGAAACAGCTCATGCAATGAGGACCCACAGGCCTGGGGATGCCCATGTAGGCACATTCCCATTTCCAGGCCAAAGACACCGCCCCCTGCTCAGAAATTGCCAAGATTTTCCATTGCCTGTCACATAGAACCAGACATTCCCAGCTACATCCAATCAGACCCAAAGCTCTCATTTTCTCAGCTCTGACTCTTCCATCATGCGCTCCCAGCTGAATTAAGCTCTCCTCTCTTCTCCACCTAAAACAACATCCGTTTCGCTCTGGAGGGCAGTGCTAGAAGCCACGGGTGGTAATGTACAGGTAGACCCGAGACTAGGGTGAGATGTCTAGGGTGCCAAATTTAAGGAGTCCCGTAAGCATCTCCAACTTTGCACCTTGCTTGCTTTACCCTAGTTGGGCCCTGTGTAGGGA
Source organism: Papio anubis (assembly GCF_008728515.1). Lineage (NCBI taxonomy): Eukaryota > Metazoa > Chordata > Mammalia > Primates > Cercopithecidae > Papio > Papio anubis. The sequence goes on along the minus strand of NC_044991.1, from coordinate 14,092,947 downwards.
AGGAGAGGTCAGGTTGATACCTGGGTGAGTGTTGTGTTTTCAGAGCTGCCTCCCAAGGTAGTGAGCTACCTATCACTGGAAGAGTACCAACACAAGGGGTTCAGCTGCCTCTTAGGGATGCTGAAGAGAGAATTTCTACAATAGCTGGGATTCTGAGGTTCCTTCTATCCCTTGGAAGCTGGGATTCTAAGGAGCCTTCCCTGATCCTCACAGCCTGAGCTGCCTCTCGCTGCTTTCATCTCTGCTTTTACCTCTAAGATCACTCAGCTGGCAATTAACCACAGGCTACCCCATGACATCTCTTGTATTGCTGTCTTGTCTTAGTTCAGATTTCACAAGCTTGGGTGTCATTTTCCTAATGGAATTGCATGGAGGACAGGGATTGAACTGAATACTTTCTGTTCTCTCTCTCTCAGTAGATATGGGAGACTTTAAAAATCCTCTCTGTCCCAATGCTTCACATATCACCTGATTTACGCATCACATCAACCCCTTGGGTAGGTTCTATTAATGAGCCTGTTCCATAGGTGAGAAACTGCAGGCTCATAGAGGTTGATAAATGTTAGCCATTATTTTTAATACGGACTCAGGACTGATGCTATCAGACTACCTGGGTGTGTATTTGCCTTGGGCAAATTCCTCAATGTCTTTTTTTTCTCAAATGAACCTGATGTTATGAACATATATTTAACCTCTTTGAGCCTCAGTTTCCTTACTGTAAACTGGAATAATATCATTACCTATTTCACAGTTTCTCGTGAGGGTTAACTAAGCTAATCTATGTGTGAACCTCTTCGAACAGTACATGCAGTGAGCTCTCAGCACCTGCTAGCTATTGTTAATTATTATTATTGTGGTTATCACAAGAAGGCCAGGCATTATCAAATCTAGAAGAAGAATGAACAAAATGTGACTCTCAGGGTTTCTAGGTGGCCTGTCACCTGCAGAGCCTCTGGGTTTTCTCAGCACTGTCCCTCATCCCAGGAGAGAGGATTCTGCCTCAGAAGCCATTCATGTGTATGGATGTGTGGGTCTCTCCTGAGTCTAATCGGCAGGAATCAGCCCCCCAGAGCGTGATCGGGAGGAATCAGCCCTTCCAGAGTGTGATCGGGAGGAATCAGCTCCTCAGAGCGTGATCGGGCAGAGATGAGTCGCGTCAGAGCGTGATCGGGCAGGGATCAGTCCTCCCAGAGCATGATCGGACGAATCAGTTGCCCAGAGTGTGATCGGGCGGGAAATCAACCCCCCAGAGTGTGATCGGGCAGAGATCAGTCCCCTCAGAGTATGATCGGGACGAATCAGTTGCCCAGAGTGTGATCGGACGGGAAATCAACCCCCCAGAGTGTGATCGGGCAGGGATCAGTCCCCTCAGAGACCCCCCAGAGCACGATCAGGCAGGAATCAGTACCCCAGAGTGTGATTGGGAGGAATCAGCCCCCTAGAATGTGATTGGGCAGGAATCAGTTCCCCAGAGTGTGATCGAGAGGAATCAGTCCCCCAGAGCATGATTGGGCAGGAATCAGTCTCCTAGAACGCGATTGGGAGGAATCAGTCCCCCAGAGCGTGATGGTCTCTGGGACAAGTGTAAAGAGTGGTATTGAGACTACGAAGCTGAGGGCAAGAGTTGGTCTTTAATGAGTGATTGACTAACTTAATAAAAACACTTTTGGAAGCTTTCTCTGTGCCAGGGAGGCAGATCAGGATGAGAAGGCCAGAATCTTTGCTCTGAAGTCTTCACAGATGAGGGGCGGGGGGCGAGGACAGAGGAGTGGACGCCAGCCTGTCCACAGAGAAGCGGATGAGAAAGCTGGGCTACCTCCCACCACGATCCCCAGGAGTAACGGGGCTCCCGTGGGACAAGGAAAATTACTGAGAGAAGTTGCAGCTGATCCAGACAGCTCAGGGAAGACCAAGGTCAAGGAGGCTGAGTTTTTTCTCTAGTTGTTGCATATGTGTGGGAGAGGTGGGGGTTCTTGGGGAGACCGCCAAGGCCTCTGCCACCCTCGCTGAGGAAGAGTGGGCTCGGGGAAGACCCCCAAGGCCACTCCCCACCTCTCTACTTCCCGTGGCTGTGGTCAGTAGTGGCTGCTTTAGTTGCCATTGCCATTAATTTGCATTGGGAAGGCAAACACTGCATTCCTGTCATTTAAAACAATGTAGTGTTGTGACACTCTGGAATCTGAAGATAAATGTTTAATAAAAGGATTCAATTTGATATGATGTCGGAACTTAATTAGATCCACAATGCACAGAGGGCTTGGCAAGCCCTTCAATTAGGAGCTACTTAAGGGTGTTGTGTGGGGATCTGCAGTGCCGTCAAGGGGCTGCAGGGGCTGGGATGGTGCCTCCCAGCCTTGAGAGCTGCCCTCTACAGATTCGGGCTCAAGGGCACTGCTTTTTGGCAGTTCTGGTAGAGGTGATGGAGGGTCCTGGCCCATTCTGTGCTTGGAACTCTGCATATGCTAGGATTGTGGCTGCAGCATGTGACCACAGAATGATGCAAATGAACCTGACCTACTTGAGGCTCAGGGCTACGACCCCAGGTCAGGTGCAGACTCTTCAGAGGCAAACCATGGACAGGGAAACTGCCTTTAAGCCCACTTGGCCCAGAGTCCAAGGGCAATGAAGGTCAAAGCTGCCAGGAACTGGTAAACAGCCGTGTTTGTGATCCCGGCCAGGACTGACAGCATGCGGGTGGGGTACTGATATAGCTACATCAATAGTCAAATACGAGTTTATAAAATGCCTGCTGTCCAAGCACCCCCAAATGCCCCTTCTGCCCACTGCTTTGGCCCCTCTGGCCCCTCCACTGAGATCTCTTGAGCCTTCCCAACAACTAAAGTGTGGGAGCCTGATCAGTCACGGGTCTCCAAGCTGTTGTTCCAGCACCGTGACCAGCGTCTGTTCTATCCGGTCAGGACCCAGGCCTCAGCAGTTGTGAAATCTGCTGACCATCACCCCCAATTCCAGCCTGTAAAAAAGCCGTCTCGGGGACAAGGGAGTAGAGACCTGGGACCATGAGTTTCAGCATCAGACTCCATGAATTCAGGAGTGTCAGTGCTGCTGGCTATGAGTTGTGTGGATACCCTGAGCCTCCTCTTTAAACCGGGTTAATAACACTGACGTCAAAACATGGTTGTGAAGATTAAAGAGCATAAATAATGTGGGTGGTTCCAGGGCGTAATGATAAGCACTTTGGCTGCAGACTCCAGCAATCCAAGTTCAAGTATCAGTAGGACATTTTATTAGATATAGAATGTAATGTGTAAGAGTATAGTATCTGGAAGAACCAGACTGTGTGGGTTCAAATCTCAGGGCTGCCACTTCCTAGTCATGACCTCGGGTAGGACATGTCACCTCTTAGTGCCTTACTTTCCTTATTGGAGAATACAATGGTGAGTATCTGCTGGGGTGTTGGAAGGATAGATCAGCTAATATTTTTAAAGGACTTAGAAAAGTACTCGGTGCATAGTAGGAATTCATTAAATGTCAGCCATTACTATATTAGTATAATATAAGGTGCCTGGCACATAGTAGATGCTTAATAAATGGTATTGACTACAACCACGTTGAGAATAATCTTCTACTCTGCCTGGGGTAAAAGCCTCTAGCCTCCTAAGTCCCTGAGACCCTTACTAGTTTTCTTCATTGTTTTTACCAGCCAGTATCTTCCATACATTCATAATTTATTGTCCCTGGAAATCTCACAGCTTCTTGGAGGAGAGAGGTCACCTCGTGGTTATGCCTCTTCCCACATCCCTCTCACATGGCCAGTGTCCACCTGGTTATTTGGCTGGTCACACGCTCCACCACGAGTACACAAGACACGTCCAAAGAATGTGCTTCCCACGGTCTTCAGCCCTCACTTTCCAAAACATACCCCCTCCACCACCTTCCAGCTATGCTACCACTTATGCCACTTAGCAGACACCTGATATGTTTTAGCTCAATGAATGAATGAGAGAACCCAGACCAAAGAAGTATTTTCTCCTAAACTTGGGAGAGGATACTTTTTACCAGTGGTTTACCTGCTGCAGGTATTTCACTGGTTAGACATGTCCTTTCCTACTCACACTGTGATTTCCAAAGCGCATTCTGCTGATTCCAGCCCTAGGAGATGCTAAGAGGAGATACAAAATAAAGGGGTTCCACTGGCAAATAAGTTTGGGAAATGCTGAGCAAGGGGAGGTTAAACAGGTTTCCTTACCACAGGGCTTTTCTGTGCCTTTACTATGCTAATTGCATTGTCAAACTCTAATGTGGGAATATAGTGCTCAATGTTTCCAAAAGTTCATTTCACTACAGACTCTCTCTCTCTCCCTCTCTCTCTCTCTCTCTCTTTCTCTCTCTCTCTCTGTGTGTGTGTGTGTGTGTGTGTGTGTGTGTGTGCATGTGTGCCTTTCAACTCACGGGGCTACAATCTTTGGATCACTCTTTGGGGAACACTGCAGTAAATGAATCTTGGATTTCACACCTGTACTTTCGTGCACAGCAGGGGATAATGAAAAAGCAGGATGCAAAGGTTTCTAATGCCTTTCTCCCTCAAGTGCTAGTGTGGGAGGCATTTCTATACATGTCCCTACAGCCAGTATCTACACATGCCCCTACAGCTTTTGCTATGCCCTGTTGATATGATTTGAGTAATCTGACCACCTGGCTTCTTTCTTGATGTGCTGTCTTCCCTTGGCATCTGGGTCCTCAAGGTTGCTTAGTTTTCTTCCTGCTCATTTTCAGACTCCTTTGCAAGGTCCTCTTCCTCTGATTATCTTCTACCTTTGGTGTTTCTGGGGCTCTCTCTTTGGCCGTCTTCTCTTTTCATTCTCCATATGTTCCTTGGAGAATCTCATCTCTGGCTTCCATTTTCATTTACATGCCGATGACCCACAATTCTATATACAACCCAGTCCTGTCTTCTTTCCCTTGACTTCTTGATGTGCTGGCTGTCCCTCCATGAATATCCCACAGATATTGGAACCTCAACTTGAACTTAGTGTCCATTTCCTCCATTCTCTTAGGCTCTCTCAATAATAAATCATGCCTTCCTCCAGCCCATTTCCCTGAAAACCTCGGAGTCATCCTTGATTTCTACCTCTTCATCTCCACTCCCAGTAAATCGCCAATTCTTTAACATGTCTTGAATCCGACCCCTCCCAATGTTCCCTGAACTCTTAGAACACTCTCCAACCTCCAACTGGTTCCCCTGCTTTCCTCTTCTCCACCACCGATTACTTCCGCTCTGTAGTCACTGTGATTTACAAAAGGTGAAATTGGAGCTGCCTCTCCTCGGTGCCTCCACATTCCTACAGGATGAGGTCCAAACTGTTTGATAAGGCCAACAGGGTCCATCACAGTTCGACAGCTGCTTTGCTCTTCAGAAACTACAGCCTGCTCAAAGTCCCAGGACCCATTGAGCTCTTTCCTATCTCTGGACGTTTGCCATGTGCTTCATGGCTGTGCTTCCCAACTCACTTCTCCTCTCTGCCCACCTCTGGATACGCTCTATTGATGCTTCACCTCTGGATATGCTCTATTGATGCTTTAGTGTTCAGTTTACACATCATTTCCTCGAGGAAGGCTTCCTTGAAGACTGCCCCTTCCCCCACATCACACCAAATCCTGAGCCGGCGGCCCCTTCTGGTTCCCATGGCACCCCACACTCTTTGGTATGGCAACATTCCTGGACTACATTGAAAGGCCTGTGGCCTGCTTCCTTGCCTGTCTCCTCCACTGGTGTGAAAGCCCCTTGAAGGGCTGCTGCATTTCTCATTGTATCCTTAGGCAGAGACAGCCTGCCTACCCTTTCATGTTTCCTATGCACCAAGCACCATCCAGTGCCCAGTCAGCACATCCACAGATAGCAGGCAACCTGAACCTGAACCTGGTGGGAGGGTGGTGGGAGCAGCAAGTGGTGAGGCCTGTGATGCCATAATCAATTTTGCTGGGTTTAACATAGCTACTGAAAAGCTTGTGGAAGGAAGGGATTGCACCTATTGACTCAAAGGAGGTTTGGGGTTTTTCTGTGGTTTGCAATGATCCATTTGCTCATTACCAGCTGAGATCTGGAATTGGCAACACTGACATAATGGTTTATGTCCGTGGACCTACTGCACATGGAGAAGGAAACTTCAGAGTCTGGGGGAAGAAACCATTTCACATTTTCCAGCTTCTCTTGTCCTTGCCTCATCTCTTGAGTGGGGCCAGACAACAAGGGCCTCTGTCACTATGATGCAGTTTACTTCCTATCTCCCTCTCTAGCAGAGGTCTGCTCTTGGAGAAGGGACTATGTGTGTTTTGTTCACAATGTACCCCACTGCCCAGCCAGGGCCTTGGCTTGCACCAGGTGCCCAGTAAATGTCTGGGGAATAAATGAATTGAATGAATGTATTCGCAGCCATATGTCCACTACAGCATATAAGGCTGCATCTGATTTGGTTGGGAGGGCAAGTGTGTGTACAAGGTTTGTAGTGATTGGCAGGAGTGTCACAGAGAAGACTAGTGAACAAACTGTACAAACTACTGTCCAGTGGATGGATTTCCTGTATCTCATGGGTACCACATCGGCAGGGCCCTACTTGGTTTGGTCTGTGATGACTGCTACACTCAACTGCTGCTCTCCACAATCTGTCTGCTGAGCCACACTGGATTCCTGGTTTCTCTTTCCATACAAAAAGCAGACTTCCCCTCTGGGCCTCTTGCACTATGGCTCCCCTGTCTGGAATGCTCTTGTTTTGTAATCACAAGGTGGGCTCCTCACTTATTCAGGACAAAAATGATATGACCATCATCCTCTGTTTCCTCAGCTGGGTTAATTTTCTTCTTATCGCGTACCCTGCATTCATCTTACCACTATCACATTTGTATCTGTTTTTATGTTTACTGTTTGTCCCATTAGAATGGACAGCCCATGAGGGCAGGGCTTTGCTCTGCTCACTGTTGCGGCACCAGCGTGTAGACCCATGCCTGGCATGTAGCAGGTGCTCGGTAAATATTTGTGGAACACTCTGTCTGATTTAGCTTTCTGCTTTCCAAAGAAATAATGTCACAATAGTGTTAGTTAAAAAAAATAGTGTTAGTTAAAAAAAAGGAACTCACAGATGTACTGCATGTCAAGGCATGAAAGTGTGTCTATGTTCAAACATTCTCTTATTTATTCCTCACATAATATTACTTGACCACACACGTGATAGATGGAATGTTTATCTCTCCCATTTTTCAAACCCAGGGCTCAGAAAAGTAAAATCGTTTGCCCCAAAGACCCTCAACTCAGAAACTTATGTCATCTGACTCCAGATCTTGTGTCCCTTGAGTGACAATGTCCTTGAATTACTTAACCTCTTGTTGCCCTGGTGTCCTCATCTGTGATATGGAGATAAGAAAAGTATAATCCTCCTAGTGTTGTGTGAAGGTCAAATGAGTTAATTTGGTGCAATGCTTAGAGAAGTGCCTGGTACATACTAAGAACTCTGTAAATGTTACTTATTATTGTTGAGTCATTTTAATATTGAATTATTATTAAAATCTTCCCTTGTTAGAATTCTATCCTTGAATTTCTGATGCATTTTTCATGCAGCTGCGTTTTAGGTAAGGCATATTAAATACCTGTCTTTCACTATTGGGATTTATCTTGGTAAGGCTGCACTCTATAGTCTAGGGCCTTATGATTTACTGGATTTTACTGTCTCCAATTGTTGCCATTCACCTCTCTCCCCAGTGAGAGTGTAAGTTCCTGGAAACTAGAGAATATTGCTGATAGAGGTCTGGACAAAGCTTGACTGTTTTTCCTTTTTCATTGAGCTCTGTAATCCATCTGGAATTGAGTTTGGTTTTTTTTTTTTTTTTTCCTGTATGGTGTGAGGCAGGGGTTGAGAGGCATTTTGTTCCCTATATGGAACTAGGTGGCCCAACACCATTGCATCCTGCTTGTTTGGCTCATAAGATTCTCTCTGCTTCAACTGTCATCTCCTTTCTCATGACATATTTGAGTCTTCCATGTTCTTCAAAGCACAATTAAAATCCTGCCTCCTTTACAAAGTCTTTCCTGACCAATGCACTATTCATTTATACCATGATGATCTATTTATTTTCTACTCTATGTTGGACATTGTGCTAAGCAAAAGGATGCTGGGCACTGGGGAGAGTGGTGAAAGAATCAGAGGCCATCCCTTCCCTCAAGAATCACACAGGCTGGGAGGGGGACAGGTATTGACCAAGTTATGGTGCATGTGGGTGTTGGGAAGTGGAATTCTGGGCTCCTGGAGATGTGTAATTGGGATGTAACCTAATTTGGGTTTTCAATGAAGTCTTTCCCAAGACATCCATGTTGAAACTGAGACCTTGAAGATGACTAGGAACTTGCTAGACCAGGACATGGGGGTGGGGAGCTTGGTATTTCTCCATCTTCCAGTCTTGAAGAGCACTGACATATTTAATATTCTTTCTTCATGTTTCATGTTTATCTATCTGGATAGATGTTCCTTGGGGATTAGGAGCATAAACTATTTTTTAAAAATCCATTACAGAGCCTAGCACAGGACTGAAAGCAAAGTAGGTGTTCTATGTGTGTTAGTTCAGAGGACAGGTAAAAGCATTGTGTCAGTTCAGTCATGCTGGAAATGCTGTAATCTGGTCATTTGCTCAGAGGAGGGAACTAAATGAGAGGAAGTATGCCAGCTTTTGGAGACAGATAGATCTGGTGTAAACTTTGGCTTTGTCACTTACCAGCTATTCATGTTAAGCCAGTTTACTTAATCTGAGTCTGTTTCCTCATCTGAAAAAGATGTATAATCATATCTGCTCCATAGGCTTATTATAAGTTTAAAAGGAAGAAATCCAGTAAAACCCTGATCCTGGGCATCTGGTAGGCAGTCAATAAAACATCAATCTCTTTTCCCATTTTAAATTCAAAAGGCAATGTGGTGTGATGGGATGGATATGGGCTTTAGAATCAGATAGCCCAGTGACCAAACTCTGACTTCATCACCTCTCTGCTTGACTTCTCTGAGCCTGTTTGTTCACCTGTAGAATGGCATACTAGCTCCTGCATTTGAGGAGCTCTGGGAAAATTAGGTGAGATAAATTGTGTTGAACACCTATCACATTCTAAGGGTTGGTAACCATCAACCCAAACCTTAAAAGTCCTATATGTTTTAGCTACTTGCCAAGAGTATACGCATGGGAGCTCTGCAGTATTTACCTAGCCATGGCAGCTGATCAATAAACATGTGCAGTATGATTGTCTGATTCTAAGCACCATCCTGGGTGGAGGTGGAGGGCAGGAGGAGGGACAGGTAGTGAATTCTGAATTGTGTGCTGGTGACACCAGGTGGCTTCTGGATGGCTTCCAGGACTCTGGGTCCAGGACACTGCCAGCCTCTTCTCTGTGACTTTGCTCCGTTGGGTTTTGGTGGGACCAACCTCCCCTTTCTTCCCAAGAGGAGCTTGCCACCATATGGTTGCATCTTCATCTGGACTAGAACCTGGGTGAAACCCAGAGGAAAGCAGCCAAGTGTGCCTGCAGGGGCCCCTCAGAGGCAGCTGCTCCTCTGTCACATCCCAGGCTGCAGAGGCTGCCCCAGTCTGCTGCCAGGTCTCCTTGCTTCCCTTACATGAGCGACTGGCTCTCCCCTTCCTGGGGAGACGGGTGGCAGCTGCATGGCCTAAGTGCCTGCTCTACCTCTCTGCCTCCCTGTTAGCTGCCAGGGCTCGCCTTCCTGTAGTCTTGACAAGTCAGAAAGAATGAAATGGACACAGTCAGGCAAGAATTGATGATACTGGATGTGGCTGCTATCCCTGGTCTTGCCTCCACCTTTGAAAGGAAGGAGAGAGACAACAGAATGGCCTGCAGATGGGAATAAAACTTAGAGAAGGGCTGGGCACGGTGGCTCCGCCTGTAATCCCAGCACTTTGGAAGGTTGAGGCGGGTGGATCACAAGGTCAGGAGATCAAGACCATCCTGGCTAACACAGTGAAACCCCGTCTCTGCTAAAAATACAAAAAATTAGCCAGATGTGGTGGCGTGTGCCTATAGTCCCAGCCACTTGGTAGGCTGAGGCAGGAGAATCATTTGAACCCAGGAGGCAGAGGTTGCAGTGAGCCGAGATGGCAACACCACCCTCCAGCCTGGGTGACAGAGCAAGACTCTGTCTCAACAAACAAACAAACAAAAAACCGAAAACAAAAACAAAAACAAAACAAAAAAACCTTAGAGAACAGGGCAAGAAATTAACTTTTAGGGAGTGTCTACTACATGTCTGGCACTTTCCATAAAATAGCTTTTGAAATTCTCACAGCCAATTGTGTGGCTAATGTTATTATTTATATTCAGATGAGGAAACCGAGACCCAGAAAGGTGAACAGATTGCCCAAGATCGCAGTGTTTCCATGTGGTGGAGGCAGGATTTCAACTCAGTTCTGTTTATCAATCTATGCTCATTCCACTGCATTAGGATTTCTCCAACTTGAGTAGTGTAGGGATGTATTAAATGAATATAATTCTCATGGCACCGCAGGATGACAGAGTTTAAAAAATTCTGAGGTTTAAAATGTAAAAACATTATCACGAGGTGCAAATTTCTTACGCTCACGCTTACAGCTCTCATACAATTGTCAAAATTACCAAGGAAATACAGAGTTGCAATACTAATAGAAGTCAAATGAACAATGTTGATTGAATGCGATGGGTGATGTTTTGTCAGAGTGTCTGTTGAGTTCACTCTGCTTTGTCCAATATGTACCAAGTGTTGACTCTGTTTGTCTGCTGATGTTTTCACTTTGAATTATCTTAAGACCCTCCTACATAAAGACCACCACAATGTTATTTGACATCAGTTGACAGTAGCCCCATCATCCACCTTGCCTCTGTTCTTCTCTCATCACTCAGTGATAATCAAGGCGGTAAAGTTCCTGGCCAGTGATGCTTGCCTTTGTGATGTAAAATCAAAGTCTCAATTTGTCCAATAACTTAAGAAGTGAAAGTGTTATTCTACGAGTCTCACTTTCCACTGACACAGACTGCAAGAGAGAAGTTCAGTCTTCCTAAGGTAAAAGATTTTAATCTGAGGGTCGATTGTTGTCACTTGAAATTTGGACATACATGCCACTCTAGTGGCAGCTGGACATGTTTATCAATCTGTTAAGAGTTAAATGCTGTCACTTGGGGTCATCGCTTTGTGTAAACACAAAGGCAAACTCCAGCACTGAAATGGCGCAGCCGTGCTGGGTTGGAAGGCGCCTCTGCAGATCCTTACAAGCCAGTTATGCTTAAGTGGATTTTAAAAGATTATCATCAACTAGAAAACACATTCAAGCGTGTGCATACACACACACAGTGCCTGGACTGCTGAGTCTGGGAAGGACTAATAGACTCTGGGAAATCCTTTCCCATCTTCTGTGACTTCGCTCAGATTACAACAGAGCAGGCCAGCAAAGACAAGTAATTGGACACCTCACCTTTCAGTACAAATCTTCCAAATCTGTTTGCAGAGGGAAAGTGGCTCAGAGAGGCATTCCTTTCCTGGCATAAGAACTTAAGGCAGGTGGTCCTCTGGGATGCAATTGAATGACTTTCCACTAAGTGATAGCAAAACTCATGCCCCAGAGTGATGCCTGCTGTGCAGAGAGAAATGTGTTCACATGGATGCGTTTCGAGAAAAAGGATTCTAATGGTTTCTTTTCCTTTCCTTCAAATAAACAATCACCACATAGAAAATCTGTTCTGCTTCTTTTGTCAGTTCACTTGTTTTGGGATACGGTGGAGTGTTTAAGAGCACAGACTTATGAGTAAGACTCCCCAGATTTGAATTCCAGCAATATTATTGACTGTGGGCCTTGGCCAAGTGACTTAACTTCTCTGCACTTTTTTTTTTTTTTTTTTTTTTTTGCTCATCTGTAAAATGGTGCTAGTGGTAATGTGTGACTACCTACTGGGTTTGTTACGGAGCTCACGTCAGACACACATATTAAATACTTACCACGGGGCCTTGCATCAGAGCGTCTAGAGCCAATGAGAGTCACGTTTGCATTATTTACCGGGTTCTCTCTTGAATCTGGCCTGAGGCCAGTAGGAGCTCAAAAAAGAATAAATATTTACTATTCCAATCCTTATCCTTCAAGGCTGATTTGAGTTGCACCTCCTCTGGGAAGCTTTCCCCACTCCTGGAAATCTAGCATCAGAGCTGCCAGCACCTAAGCAGCCTGCTCCTGACTGTTAGGTTTGACAGTGCAAGTCTGTCTGTTCCGGTAACAAACTTTGTGTTTAGAACTGTTACACTGTATGAGATGGGAGCAATTCAAGGGCAAAAAAAATGACTTGCTTTTGGATTAAACTTGCTGCCTGGATGAATGACTAATAGATCTCTTATAGGTATTGAACTCATTCTTGAAACTGCTAAAGAAATCAGGAGAACAGAATGAATTTTATCCCTAATGTCCATAGGTGGTTTTTTATTTAGGAAAACAAAGATTGGCCGGGCGCAGGAGCTCATGCCTATAATCCCAGCACTTTGGGAGGCCGAGGCAGGCGAATCACCTGAGGTCAGGAGTTCAAAACCAGCCTGGCTCACATGGCAAAACCTGTCTCTACTAAAAATACAAAAATTTGAGTTCGAGACCAGCCTGACCCACATGGCGAAACCTCATCTCTACTAAAAATACAAAAATTTGCCAGGCGTGGTGGCACATGCCTATAATCTCAGTTACTCGGGAGGCTGAGGCATGAAAATCGTTTGAACCCGGGAGGCAGAGGTTGCACTGAGCTGAGATGGTACCACCGTACTCCAGCCTGAGTGATGAAGTGAGACTTTGCCTCAAAAAAGAAAAAAGAAAAAAAGACAAACAAAGATTAAGTATGAGGTGTGTGTATGCGTGTGCGTGCATGCACACACACACATACACACACAAACACTACTGGAGCTTCCCTCTTGCCTTTCTGCTGCATGCACACACAGGCACTGTGACGCATACTCCCCTGTGCTCCCCTGTGTCCTCCCCTGCCAGTGCAGTCTCCTGGGTACAGTGCCTTATTCACCCTGACATCACAGAATCGAAAAGGTGCTGGAAATAGTAGTTGCTCAATAAAGATTTCTTGACTAGCGCTGCATTAAAAAGACAACAGGAGCTTCAGCCAGTGAAGACAAACTTGCAGGTTTGCAAGACAAGCCATACTGTTTTCCAGCAGGTTGGTTCATGTATTTGCCAACGCCGACAACAATGAAACAGCAGGTGACATTTACTGAGTGCTCCCTATCTGCTGCTCACTCTGCTCAAGGGTTTCTATTTACGATCTCATTTAACCCTCCAAACACCATTACGAAGAAGGCACGGCTCTCATTCCCTGTTTACAGATGAGGAAACCGAGACACAGAGATGTTAAGTGACTTGTGCACGCTTGCTTAGCTAGTCAGTGGAGGGGCAGGATTCAGACCTGGCCAGCTGGCTCAACCGACATTTCCTGAGCCCCCAACTATGTGCTAGGCACACGCTAGGTGTGGCACAACACTTGAAATCGGCAGTTCTCAACTGTTAGTGTGCCACGGAATCTCCCGCGGGGCTTGTGGAAATGCAGACTGCGGGGCCCTATGCCCAGAGTTTCTGATTCAATGGATTCGAGGCAACACCAGAAAATATGCCTTCCTAACAAGTTCCCCAAAGTGCTGAGGTCCAGGGATGGCAATTGGAGATCCATCGGTTTAGATCTTACTTCCTTACCTTTGGAATAGGAAAGGAGAGTTTAGCAACGTATGTAACACAAGCCATCTTGCAGGAACAGAAGCCAAAATACGCCCGGTGAAAGCAGACATTCGGCTCTGGACCTCCGTGGGGAGGGTGGGAACAATTTTTAGGTTTCTGTTATATGCCAGCCATGCTCTGACACTAAATTACTTAAAACATAAGACAAGGGCCGGGCGTGGTGGCTCATGCCTGTAATCTCGGCATTTTGGAAGGCCGAGGTGGGTGGATCACCTGAGGTCGGGGGTTCGAGACCAGCCTGACCAACATGGAGACAACCCGTTTCTACTAACAATACAAAAATTAGCCAGGTGTGGTGGTGCATGCCTGTAATACCAGCTACTTGAGGGGCTGAGGCACGAGAATTGCTTGAACCCATCACGCCATTGCACTCCAGCCTGGGAAACAAGAGCAAAACTCCGTCTAAAGAAAAAAAAAAGAAAAAAAAAGAAAAAACAAAAGGTAAGACAAGTCCTCTTTCTCATTCAGTCTTCAAAACATGGATTTTTATTTATTTTTATTTATTTATTTATTTTTTTTGACAGGATCTCACTCTGTCTCCCAGGCTGGAGTGCAGTGGCACGACCTTGGCTCACTGCAACCTCCACCTCCTAGGTTCAAGAGATTCTCCTGCCTCAGCCTACTGAGTAGCTGGGATTAGAGGCATGCACCACCATGCTGGGCTAATTTTTGTATTTTTAGTAGAGATGGGATTTCACCACATTGGCCAGGCTGGTCTCAAACTCCTGACCTCAAGTGATCTGCCTGCCTCAGCCTCCCAAAGTGCTGGGATTACAGGCATGAGCCACCACAGCCAGCCCAGAATGTGGATTATTAATGGAGGCATAACTCTGGAGAAGATACAGAAGTGTGATGAGTGAGTGTTGCATTTGGCATCCATATGCTGAGGCCAGGCAGCCTCGACTAAAACCACAGCTCTGCCCCTTCCTGCTGGTGTAATCTTGGGCATATGGTTTAATTGTCCTGTGCCCAGTTTCCCTCTCTGGGAAATGAGGGAGCAGGAATATCTACCTGATTGCACTCATTGTGAGCACCGAGTGAGTTAGGACAGGAGTGACTGGCCAGAGTCTGCCCCTGTGACTTCATTAGCTGGTAATTGACACAGAAAGACTGAGACTGAAGAGTGAAGGTTGAGCCACTGAAAGGGACTCAGCTGAGTGTCTGGGGGGGAATTGCTTAAAAACTGACAATAATGATGATGATGACGACGATGGTAATAAAAATGATAATGATAACTACTATTAGTATAATTCATTAAGACATTTGTGGGCCAGTCAGTGTGCAAAATGCTCTACTGCAAAATTTCATTGAATCCTCTCATCATCCCAATTATTATTTCTGCTGTCAGGATGAAGAAAGACTGGGGTTCAGTCTCATTAACCCCAATAATGCTCTGTATGACCTTGGGCAAGTTGTTTCACTTCTCTGGGCCTCCAAGATGGGGTTGGTCCCAAAGTTCTTGAAGGGCCTTTTGGTTTGCAGATTCTAGACTGTACAGTTCCTAAGGGACGACTCCTCACCTCATGTCATTAACATGCATCTGTTCTTACAGCCTTGGGGATCCCCAGAGAGGGGACCTTCTTGCCTTTGAGCTTCAGATATCAGGGGTCCTGGTTCCCTGGAATCCATGATTTGGAATTCTAGAATCATTTCTAAATCATGCAACACCAGCAAATCCTAGGAGTCTGTGTGGGAGGCAGCAGGGATGGCCTGAGGCAAAGCTGTGAACCAGGCAGAGGCTTCTCTCACCTTCCCAGCCCACTCCTGGTGGTGAGAGCAACGACAGTCCTTCGTACGGTACTGACTGAATGCCAGGTACCCCACATCATCCCCCTGAGCGCCCTGAGCCCTGTAGCAAACCTATGAGGTAGGGATGAGGTAGGGGGATGCTCTCTTTTCCACATGAGAAAACAGGCACAGAGAGGTCAGCCTGCTTACCTACAGCACCCAGGCTGAGGGTTGGAGCCCGGACTTGAACCCAGGTCTGTCTGACTCCAAAACCTTTGCCAGTGAAGACCAGCCTAAACTGTCTCCCTCCCTGCGTATCTTTCTTTCCCTTTTTTTCCTCTTTCTGAATTCCCAGTTGCCATTTCATCTTGCTGGTCCCCCCTCCAAACCTGCCCCTAGTTCTTTGGGAAAGGTCCGATGAACACCTTCAAGGTAGCTTGAATCATCCCCAACCCTAGGGCCTGATTCTGTGACTCTGGGGTGAGATACCCCTTGATTAAGAACCATAGATTAGGCCGGTCACAGTGGTTCATGCCTGTAATCCCAGCAGTTTGGGAGGCTGAGGCAGGTAGATCACAAGGTCAGGAGATCGAGACCATCCTGGCCAACATGGTGAAACCCTGTCTCTACTAAAAATACAAAAATTAGCTGGGCGTGGTGGCGTGTGCCTGTAATTCCAGCTACTGGGGAGGCTGAGGTAGGAGAATCGCTTGAACCAGTGAGTTGGAGGTTGCAGTGAGCTGAGATTGCGCCGCTGCACTCCAGCCTGGCAACAGAGCGACACTGTGTCAAAAAAAAAAAAAAAAAAAAGAAAAGGAAGAAAGAACCACAGATTAATCCTTGGGGTCCCTTCCAGATGTAACATTCTTTGAGGTTAGGATCCTAACATAAAAGGTGTCAATAAGGGATCTCTGAGGCTCCACCAGGCTTTGTGCAATCCCCAGCAGGGGAATGTAGCACGTTTCAAAAATTAAAGTTTATTCTGTATACAGAGGAGAGAGCACTGGATAGAGAGTCTGAAAACGCAACTTGCTGTGTGACCTTGGACAAGTTGCATCCACTCTCTGGGCCTCATTTCAATTGACGGTTGGATGAGATGGCCTTTCTTCACTCTATAATTTGGTGATGACATTCTGCCTTGAGATTGCATGTCCTCCCACCCACATTCTCTTGTTGGAGGGCAGGGTCCTTCAGGGCAGGGCACTGGTACCCCTTCTTTGCCTTGGTTGGTGTCCCCATGGTCTAGATAGCACCCTCACAAACTCTGAGTGCAGTAAGTATTGTCCAATGAATGAAGGATGCTTCCAAGTAGGTACTAGGCTGCTTGATTCTGCAAACTGTAATGTATTACATCCAGATCATCACCGATGATAGCAGCTAATCTGGGTTTTTAAAAGGAAACTGTATTATGCTTTGCCTGACTTGATAAAGTAGCTCGGCTTTGGAGAAATCGTGTTTATCTTTAACTGCAGTTTAAAAAAATATTTTTTAGTAAAACCTTCTGAAAGTAATTGACTATATGTGCTTTTCTACCTCTAGTCATTTTCTTGGAAAAAAGCAAAAAAAAAAAAAAAAAAAAAGAGAGAACAAGTGCTACTCAGAAACAGGAAATGCTACTTGGGAATTTAAAGGCACAGGCATGAAAAATTTAGCAGATTGAGCTAGCTACCTTAAAACCTGGTTTTGCATTGACACCTTTTTTCTGTTTGTTTGAGATGGAGTCTTACTCTGTCACCCAGGCTGGAGTGCCGTGACGCAATCTCAGCTCACTGCAACCTCCGCCCCCTGGGTTCGAGCAATTCTCCTGCGTCAGCCTCCCGAGTAGCTGAGATTACAGGTGCTTGCCATCATACCCAGCTAATTTTTGTATTTTTAGTAGAGATGGGGTTTCACCATGTTGGCCTGGCGGGTCTCGAACTCCTGACCTGAGATGATCCACCTGCCTCAGCCTCCCAAAGTGCTGGGATTACAGGCGTGAGCCACCACACCCGGCGACACCTTTAAAATTAGTATCAGTTGCAGACTAACTGTGAGCTCAAAATTCGAATCCTATTTCTGATGCTGACTTGTTTTAGTCTCTGAAGGAGTCACTTAAATGCTCGATCCAAGCTTGCTTCTCTGGCAAAGGATGACAGCATCGACCTACCTCATTCTTGACTACTGCTTCTTTTTATTTCCCCTCTCTTTTGAAAGAATCATCTGATCCATACCAGTATTTATTTTTATCCTCTTCTTCTTCCTTCCTCTTCCTCCTCCTTCCCTCTCCTCCTCTAATAATTGAACAAAATGTAAGATCGGAGAATAGATACTGTCATGGTTTCATTGGTCTGTTCTCTTCTTTATCAATGAACACAATATTTATGACATTTTTGTGGATTTCCCTGCAAAGACAAGCTGAGAACCTTAAACAACTAAGGGGGAGCTTTTTAAAGAGTTGAGTCATGTTTTGGTTTTTGTCTCTTCAATGGTTTGCTTTTGGGAGATTTTCCGGTTCCAATGTTAAAAGGTGTCACTTTATTCAAGCAGAAAAGTCCCAGTTGATTAAGAGTCTGTAGCTATACATGGGGAGATCTTGGCCTCAGTCTTGGCCAGAGGAAAAACTGACAGCTTTAGAGTAAAACAAAGACCCCAAAGATGGTCAGCGCAGTATGGGGTGACAGGCATTTATTCGGTGCAAGCCGACTTCGTTTAGTCATGGTATAATCCTGCAAACTGGTTATCCTCATTTTATAGATGAGGAAAATGAGGCTCAAAGAGGCTAAGTGACTTGGCTGGGGCCATATAGATAGGAAGTGACAGAGCTCTTCTGATGCCAAAGCCTGTTTCTGTCAAAGTCTGTCACTCCTCTGAGCAGGCATCCTGGCATCAGGTTTGAGACAGTAAACTAGAGCCAGATATGAAGAGACTGGGGGATCAGATGAAAGCTCCCCAACTCCCACCCCTCCCGTCCAGGACCTGGGGGAAGGAGGAAGGAGTGGGCAGGGGTGGAGCCTGTGTGCCTGGAATAGTGGGAAGTGAAAGTGGGAACTGGATGAGAGTGGGGATGTGTGTGTGTGTGTAGAGGGAGAGAAAATGAATGAGAGAATCAGGGTAAATACATAATTAGGTGTTGTTTGCGTTCAAAATGAACATAGTGTTACACTTTATTTGTGATTTTAAAAGCAGGGCATGCTCACGGTAACACACACAGTCTATACAGAAAGGAACAATAAAGAAATAAAAATTGCTTGTCAACCCACTAGCTAGAGGTAACGGTGACCCACAGCTGGACTTTGAGTTTTACATTCTCAGGCTTAGCTGCCTTCTACTCACCTCAGTCTTGCCTGTTGGCAAGTTGCCATGGAGACCACTCAAAAGCAGTTAGCATGAATGACTTTGATATTTTCTTTCTTTCTTTTCTTTTTTAAGAAGCTGGAGTGCAGTGGCACCGTCATAGCTCACTGCAGCCTCGAACTCCTGGGCTCAAGCCATCCTCCCGCCTCAGCCTCCCGAGTAGCTGGGACTACAGGCGTGCACCACCATGCCCAGCAATTGACTCTGATTTTCGAATTTTAGACTCACTTGTTACTTCAGGGTAACTGTTGTCACCTGATAACGTCTTTGGTTTTATTTTATCTAGGATGGATTTTAAGGCTAACAAAATATGATTATATTTTCAAAGTCATGTTTCAAAGATTAAGGACTTGGAAACATTTCGATATGGTATTAAGAAAAAAAGAGAACATAAAATTGTGTATACAATGTGAACTGAATCCTCATAATACATATGTACATTCACAGAAAAAAGACAAATAACTTTCAGTATTTCTCCTAAAGTGTTATCAATGATTATTTCCAGGCGAGAACGTTATGAATTATTTTAAATCTTCTATATACTTTTCTGTACGTACTCAAGTTTTTATAATAAGCATGTTTTGCTTATACAATCAGAGAATAATGTGTGCTATTTATAAAAAGGAATAGATATTTGGGGACGAGATGTTTTTGAAAGGTACACAGTGACTAGCATATGCAGAGAAAAAATAGAGCAAAACATAAAGCCATTTCGCATTGACCTTAATCAACACGGTCGCCCAGATGGATATTAGAGAGGGAGTAAGGGTAACTGGAGGAAGGAATGTTCGTTTGAGTTTCTGAAATATTCTTTTCCTGCAAATGCTTCTGCTCTGCACCATGTGTGGAAACACTAGTTATAATGGGCAAGGGAAAGTTTCTCTCTGTAGAAGCCCCAGAAGTCCTCTCTTATTTATATTTAGGGTTCTGCTTTCCTAGTGGAAAGTGGTGGTTTTATCCGTGGACATCTGCCAGAAATCAAACAGAAGGGACAGGTAGGAGAAAATGGTCTGTAATTTTGGCTCTAGGGATGTATGCCATATAATAAATGTCCTCAGCTTGGTGTATGTTTCTGGTATGAAACTGTCAAGAACTCCCCTAGAAAGCTCTGATTGTTTGGGTTCATTGGCAGGAAAGCGTGATCCTGCCGTTCCTCCCAGGTGGATATGATAAGCCCCTCCAACCCCCACTGCTCTTTCTTTTTGAAATGAGGGGTAAAGACAACAATAAAAGCCAAGAATCGTTAAATCTCAGGAGAGAGTGGAGAGGTGAAAGAAGATCTGTTTTATGGTGCACCTTCAATAAAAAAGATTTACAGGTAAGTCATTTTCTCTTCTTTCTAGGCACTCGATTGAGAGGATTCGGGAAACTAAACCCCAGGGAGAGCTTGGCATAAATAAAAAAAATCTGACAACTGTCAAAACAAACAGCAACCAATCAGAAATACAATGTCGAGGGAGGCTCCAGTTCCAAAATGATTCAGAGACAGTGTTTGCTTGTTACAGCGAGAATACGGACTTAGAGGAACATTGGGAAGGAATTAGGATGCTCTTCAAAATCCCAAACTTGGAGACCAATTGAGTGAGGTGGGTAAGACGGATCTGATTTTATATCTTAAGGAATAACCAAAGCCTTAAATATTGGTGAAGAATATGTTCATTCTTCATTCATTCATTCGTCATTCATTCATTCATTTATTCACTCAATAGACACTCATCCAGTGCCTTCCCTGTGCAGGCTGTGAGCTGGTGAAGGAGATGCAGAGTGGAAGGACATAGCTCCATCCCCAGGGAGCTCAGAGCTTGGGGGAGGGACCATAACCATAAGGCAGAGTGTAACATACAGTAAGCAGTAAATGCTGGGTGTTATTGTGGGAGATAGAGGAGAGGGGAAAAACTGTGTATGTGCGTGTTTGTGTGTGTGTGTGTGTGTGTGAGAGAGAGAGAGACAGAGAGAGAGAGAGAGAGAGAGAGAGCAGAGGAAGACAGATGATCAGCAGACCTGATCTTGAAGGATATGAAGGAATTAGGCAGGTAAAGGGGGCCAGGTTGTGAGAAGAAAACAAATCAGACAAGTCATTTGTCCATTCACTCACTCACTCCATTCATTCATTCATTCATTCATTCATTCATTCATTCATTCATTCAGCATATATATTGAGCTCCTACCGGGTTCCAGGCACAAGTTCCCAAGGTTCCCAAGGACCCAGTGAAGAAGATAGAGAAAGTCCCTGCCTTCAGAGAGCTTATATTCTAGGGGAACAGAGAATGAGCAAGTAAATAAACAAATTCACAAAGAAGAGACTTTTAAATGGTGATGTGTCACAAAGCCTACAAGAAAGAATTATGTGATCTGAGGGCATGGGGGCGTAAAGGTGGCCAGGGAGCCCATCTCAGAGAAATCACCTTCCATGCTGCCCCCTGAGTCAGTCATACAAAGCCCGGGGAAGTGCATTTTGGGGAGAAGGAACAGCAAGGCTTTTAGGCAGAGACAAACTCGGTGTCGACGAGGACCAGAAGAAGGCAGTGCATGAGGGAGACCATGGGAGGAGGCAATGTGGCCACAGAGGTAAGCAGGAGTCAGATGACATAGCACTGTGGGCTCTGGTGAGGACCTGAAGAATTGTTTGTAAGGGGTGGCAGTGGGTAGGTAGACCAGTTGGCCAGGTATTGTGGCAGACCCAGTGGGAAGCCATGGTGGCGTGGGTGGAGGTAGAAGCTGTGGGTGTGGACAGGAGATGGCAGTTTGGGATCATGTTCTGGAGGCAGAGTCAACCTTATCCACAGAAGGATTTGATGTCATGGGTGAAGAGAAGAGGAATCAAGGATGACTCTCAGGAATTCTGCCTGAGCACCACATGGATGGTGACCATTTTTCCAGGAGGGGAAGAGGAATTTTGTTTGGAGTCAGGAACAGCAAGCATTTGGGAATCAAATATACCTCAGGATGGCATAAATCCAGGTTCATGAAAAAGGTAGGGGATAGCTGGAGGGGCAGGTAGAGGTCATGAAGGACCCTGTTGGCCCCGAGAGAGCTGAACCCAAACCTTGAAGCTTCAGGTAGACCCTGAAGGCCTTTACAAAGCGAAGCAACACTGTTAGGTATTATCTTTTGAGACGTGAGCTTCCAGTGTAGATGTTTGCATGGAAGGATGTGGTGAGAAGCAGAGAGATAAAATGAATTGAGATGCTGCTGTAATAGCCCAGGCAGAGTTGGTGATAGCCTGAGGAAGGTGGGAGGGAGAGATGTGGACAGATTCTTGAGCTATTTATTTATTGAGACAGAGTCTCACTCTGTCACCCAGGCTGTGTGCAGTGGCACGATCTTGGCTCACTGCAACCTTCGCCTCCCGGGTTCAAGTGATTCTTCTGCCTCAGCCTCCCAAGTAGCTGGGTCTACAGGTGCCCGCCACCACACCTGGCTAATTTTTGTATTTTTAGTAGAGATGGGGTTTCACTGTGTTGGCCAGGCTGGTCTCGAACTCCTGACCTCATGATCCAGCTGCCTCGGCCTCCCAAAGTGTTGGGATTACAGGCGTGAGCCACTGCGCCCGGCCCTCTTGAGATCTTTAATGGGCAAAAGATGCAGGATGCAGCAACGTGGTACACGTGTGAGATGAGAGAGGCGAGGACGAAGGAGCTCCTGTTTCCTGGGTTCTGTAAGTTCGCAGATGGTGTTTTCATCCACTCCAATTCAGCGGAGGAAGGTGAAGAAGGCAAGTTAAGTTATGGACTCAGATGTAGGAGATGTGGTGTGTCACTTCCCTAGGGTCCATGTGACCCTTCCTCCCTTCTCACAGGACACTGATCTTGTGAAACTACTGCCTGTCAGCCCCCGCCTCTGTGTCAGCAGTGTCCTTCAGGGGAAGCTGGCCCCACCCTCGCCCCGGGATGGTCTTCCTGTCCAGGCAGGTAACCTATCCTTGACCAATGATTAGCATGAGAGTGGTCCTGTGACCCACTTGGGCCAAAGAGACAGGAAGAAAGGTTTTGTGGGGTCTTCTGGGAAAGTATCTTCCTTGTTTTTATCGAAAAGCATCCAGAAGTGACCCTTTCTGGTCCTTTGTGGATGTGTGGCCCCAAGACACTGTCCTGTCCATTCTCAGCCTCAGGATAGTAAGAAAAACAGGTGAACGAGGTAGAGCTGCCTGGTTATGTGAGCAACTCATTTATTTATTTATTTATTTATTTATTACTGTGAAGCCAGTTTGGGTTGTGTTTTCTTACCTGCAACTCAAAGCATCTCAACAGATATGAGGGCCAGCGGGACAACCAGATGGATATTCCAGCAGGGACATGGGCTTTCTGGCTAGGGCTGGACTTCAGGCTAGGGTCTGAGATGGAAAAAGGACTCCAATGCTCGTGCCCTTCTGAGAGTTGGATTCAATAGGAATTGGAATCATTTTCCTATTCAAAGAAAAGTTTTATTTTTAACAAGGAAAGAAGTGGAGTAATGCAAGGAAGAACTTCCTTGAAGAACACGCCACACTGTGTGGTCATGTACAGGGGTGGATTATGGAACCTCTGTAATTACAACTCGAAAGGAGAGATGCTAATCATTAGAGTGATTCAGGCACTGTTCAAAGGGAAGCTGAATGACCTATTTTCTGACTTTTTTTTTTTTTTTTTTTAAAGTGGGAATCCATTTTATGTTGGCTGCCCCAGATGGCCTCTGGAAGACATAGGCTGCTCGGAGGAAAGAAGAGGGGAACTCTCAGGTCTGGCACACAGGAAGACCAAGTCCAGCTTTCACACGTAGGAGCTGTGTGATCCCCCTGGGCCTCATTTGTAAAAAGGAAAAAACAACTGACTGTCCCCCTGCAATCAAGGTGGTCCTGTGAATTAAATTGGGAAATTCATGTAAAGAACCTGTGCTATGCCCAGCTAATACTAGGAGATTCTCTCTCTCTCTCTCTCTCTCAATCCCTTTTGTCTCGCTGCTTCTCTCTCTCTCTCTCTCCCATTAGTTTTTCACCTCCAGCATCCTCTCATGACTCATGATATGTTTACCAGTGACCTCTGCTTGTCAGATCTGATGGTCAGTTATCTGTCCTCATCTTACTTGACCCATCGGTGGCATTTAATTGGTTGCTCACTCCCTCCTTGAACTCCTTTCTCACTTGCCTTCGGGCACCCCATCGCTTGGTTCTCTTCCTACCTCACTTGCTACTCATTCTCAGTCTCTTTGTGGATTCCTCCTCATCTTCTAGACCCCTAAATGGTGGAATGCCCAGGTCTTCATCCTCAAACCTCTCTTCTCTAGATATCCTTACCCTTCAAGGCTGCTTATCTCAGCCCAAGTAAAGCCCAGCATCCTTTGCTGGGCTATAAGACCTTACCCAATCTATCCCTCTTCCGAATCTTCTTTGCTACCTCTCCTACCATTCACCCCTCCAGCTCACCCAATCTACTTGCTGTTTCTGGAAGATGCCAAGCATATTCTCCCTTCAAGCCTCTTTGCTAACTGTTCTCTCTACCTAGAGCCTCACTACCTCACTTCTTCAGGTCTTTGCTCAAATGTGAGAGTGACCCTCCCTAGCCACTGCATAACCTCACAACTTCCTACCAGATCATTCTGCATCCTTCTCCTTACTTTATGTGTCTTCAAAGCACGTATCAACACCTAACTCATTTTATATTTATTTGTGCATTCACTCTTTCTCCCGTCAGAATGCCAGCTCCATATCTTCAGATTCTATAACAGTGTTTGGCACTAAGGGGGTTTCCAATAACTATGTGTTGAATGAATGCATTCATGGAGGGTAACTGCTATTGTTCTTCCTAATGTCATTATTTTTCTCAACTTTAAGATTCCAAGGTTTATGCTTACAAACCAAGGGGTAGAGCTAATGACTTCCCAAGATCCCTTTTGGTTTTCCAACCTCTGGATCTATAACACAGCAGATGTAAATTGCTTACATGGGAACATGTCCAAACAGAATTACTGATGCTCAAGGGCTTCAGGATCGCCACACTCCTGGACGTCCTAGACTTCCTAAAAAGTCATTCTGAGCAATATGGTTAGACAGCTATTTAGACATGTCTGTTTTGGAGGCAGTTTGACCTATGGTGAGAATGTCAAATGAAACAAAAACATTCTGACATTTTAAGAGCTTAATTTACTCACGATAAAAGGCATAGCATCTGAATATGTCAAGTTTATAAGACGTGGGCTTTAGAACAGGAATATGTACCTCCGTACTGCAAGGGCATGCCCGTGAGTTGATTGACTTGTTAAAGGAGCAAGCCAGTAACACGTTGGAAATAAACGGAGGATGCATCTGCAAAATACATTTGAAAGTTGGTTTCGGTGGATCTGTCGCTCTCACTGCAGTTTGGAGTTGGGTTATATGTGAAATTAAACAGTTGCCAAGATGATTCAAACAGATGCAGCTCAGAGGCCACCCCAGAAGGAGAGGACCCCAGTGATGGTTGCCAGTCAGTAGGATGTGGTGAAAACAGCATAGACTTTCGAGCCATACAGACTTGAGAGTGAATTCTAATTCAGTTGTGTATAAGCTGAGTGATGTCAGGTAAGTTACTTAGCATCTCTGGGCTTTGCTTTCTATCTTCATGTGGCAGAGACTACTATGAACCACCCAAGGCTGTTTTCCCTATAGTCTAGCACTCAGCCTGACCACATTTCTCAACCTTCCTTGTGGTTGGCCTGACCACAGGCCTGAGCTCTGACCAGTGGCTGTGATGAATGGGATGTATGTCACTTCTAAGCCTACCCATAAGAGCCTCTCCTAGATGATCTGCCATGATTTTTCTCCTTCTGGTTTGAGGCAGGGGATCATGGTGACTTCGGAAGCTGTGTGTTGGAGACAGTGGAGCTGTATGACTGAAAGGCATATGTCCCCGAATCAATGCTTGGAGGACAGCTGCCTGTTTTGGACTTAAAGTGAATGAGAAATAAACTTCTATGAATTGAACCACTGTGATTTGGGAGTTTATTTATTATATCAGATACCATTACCCTGATACCTTTGCAAAACAGGGGTAAATTTTTTTTTGGGAGGGTTGAAATAGACTTTGTTTTTGGAGCTCCCAGGACAGGTCTGGTCTGGTATGTAGCAGGCGTTTAATAGATTAGCTCTTACTATCCTCTTGCTTAGTTAGTTATCTACAGTAATCGTTACACATAGACCTTGTGCCGGGTTTTACTAGGCTCTGCAGAGGATTCAAGAAGTATAAAACATAGTCCCAGATCTCAAAAACTTATAGTGGGGAAGACAATTATCTTTCATGTGTGTATATGTCCTAAAATATCAGGCTTCTGAAGGACAAGATTGGAGTGAATGTCTCTGGGATTAACCATGAGAATTCAGAGGAAGAAGGTCACTTTGGTTGCCCTGGTTAGGGAAGACTTAATGAATCACCCAGACATTGGAAGAAAGAAGTTACACAGGCCATGATGAAAAATGGTCAATCAAGGCGGGGCGAGGTGGCTCACGCCTGTAATCCCAGCACTTTGGGAGGCTGAGGCGGGTGGATCACGAGATCAGGAGATCGAGACCATCCTGGCTAACATGGTGAAACCCCGTCTGTACTAAAAATACAAAAAAAATTAGCCAGGCATGGTGGCGAGTGCCTGTAGTCCCAGCTACTCGGGAGGCTTAGGCAGGAGAATGGCGTGAACCCAGGAGGCAGAACTTGCAGTGAGCTGAGACTGCACCACTGCACTCCAGCCTGGGCAACAGAGCGAGACCTCGTTTCAAAAAAAAAAAAAAAGAAAGAAAAGAGAAAAGAAAAATGGTCAATCAAAAAAAGAATTTCTATTTTATTCTATTCCTGGGAGAATGAGCATATATATTTATTCTCTTAGCAGGTATTCATTGCTAACCATGTTAGTAATATCAGCTACTTAGAGAGTTAACCTAGAATATGGAAAAAAGCTATAAATGAGGACAAAGATGCTTGTTACTGGGCCACTTATCGTGTTAAAAGACAGAAACAACCCAAACATCCAATAGTGGGAGAAGGGTTAGGTAAATTATGGTGCATCCCTTTGATGTCATCTGTCCCTAAGAAATCCCAGGAAACTGCAGCTTCAGTTAGCACCCCCATATCAGTGACTCCCACATTTATAACTCTGGCCCTGATATCTTGAAACTCCCTGCAGGCAGTTTCCCGTATCTCCAACTCACTACAAGTTGTTGCCACTTGGCTGTCTCCAATGCACCTCAACCCGAGCTCATGATCCACTCCCTTTCCCATGTCGCTCATCTCCCATCCCTCCAATGTGGTCTTTTCCCAGCATCTCCTGCTCACCATCTCCAGTTGTGAGAGTCAGGATTCTGGGAGTCATCCTGGATATTTCCTTTTCCCTCATCCTCACACACAATCCATTAGGTCCTAAATATTTTTGAAATCCATCCTCTTCTCTTCATCTCTGCCGCTGCCTCCTTGGCCTAAGTCACTAACTCCTTGCATCTCATTCTCTGGTATAACTTCCCAACTGGGTTTTCTGCATACCCCCGAGGCTTTTCTCCAGTCAGTTCGAGATCAGATCTGATCATTTCACTCCTGCCGTTTCTCACCCTCAAAACTCTTCAATGACTTCCCACTGCTTTAAGAATAAAAACCAACATTCTTAACATGGCCCACTGAGTACCTCATTGTCTGAGCCTTGCTTCTCTCTCCATCTTCATCTCATTCTATCCCTTTCCACCTCCTTCTCCATAATCCAGTCCCGGGATGTTGCATAAGCTGTTCTCTCTGCTCAGAATGCACTTTACAAGCCCGTTCCTTCCCCAACCCCCAAATGTACCAGTGCCAGCTTCACACCCACATACCCTCCATTTCTCATAGACTCAACCACCTCAAGGAAGCCCTCCATGATTTTGCGCCTAGATCAGGTTCCCTTGGGACTGGCTTCTGTGGCATACATACAACCTGGACAGAGGGAAAGGTGGCTCAGGGGTGTCCTAGAGGGTGAGGCAACAGATGTTAAGAAATTGTCACTGATAATGCAGAGTGGATATTCTACTTTTAAACAACTGAGTCATTGAACTGTACATCATAGATCTGATATTGAAGTTGAATCAGGACTAGCCATTCATGCCAAAAATCTTTACTCTGTGCCAGACACTGTGCTATTTACCCTACCCTCGTAGAACTTCTCGTTTATTTAACAAGTCTCAGAAATCTGCGTATCGGGAAAGCAAATCTGTATTGAAGGAGTTTCCATGAATGTCTTCTATTTCCTTGAGAAAGACGTTTAATTTTCTAAATCTCAGTTGCAATCACAATCCTTAAAACTGACTGCCCTGTGGTGGTGTGGGCAGGCATTCACAAGGCTAAAATACTTGGAAATCTCAGGCCTTGCTTGTAATGCAGAGAAGGAGCTGGGCTTTGAATCTGACCAGTTAAAAGTGTGGCATTCCCAAGACCCGTACTTGATCCCTCCAGAGGACTTGTGTTATTAAACCAGAGAGCAGAGCAGGTTCTGGCTGGCAAGGACCCAGGGATTAACGTCCAGGGCGTTAACATCATAATTGGGCCAGCCTTGAAGGCAGCAACATCTGCTGTGTGAGGCTCTGGTGCCAGAGCCCACGTTGCACCTCCTGGCTGGCCAGGGCCTTGGTCTTGGGAGGCGGCCGAGGTGGCCTTAAGGCTGCATTTTCTTAGCACATACTGAATAGCTACTGTCAGGTGGTGAAAAGCTCTCATTAGGGCCAAGAAATTGACTTGTGTCCTGGGCTTCTCAGAAAAACAAGGGGGACTTATGGGAGAGGCTTTGCGCCTGAAGGTGCCCAGGGACTGGTAATTGAGTTACTGTTCAAGTGATGAGAGACTGTGGCCACTGACAAGTATTAGTGGAACGAGGTTGGCAGGCTGTTGCAAGCCTTCCTACCAAGGCCAGCCTGCATTTTCTCTTTGGCATGGAGTATAAGGGGATTCATTTTCTTTAAAAATGTTTACATAGGCAGTAGAGCCCAGTGATCAGGTGGGCAGCATGGAAGCTGGGCTATCGGTATCTGGAGACGGCAAAGGGATGTTGGGTTGTTGAGAGGGGCTCACTGCACTCCACACTGTCATATGCATCATCTCATTCAATGACAAGGGTCCTGGGGAGGTTGATTCTCTTATTTTCCAGTTGAGGAAACCAACGCTTTAAGAGGTCAGTGACCTGCCTCGAACCACACAGCCATGAACGATAGATGATGAATTAGAATCTTATCTGTTTCCTGGCCAGGTGCGGTGGCTCATGCCTGTAATCCCAGGACTTTGGGAGGCCAAGGCGGGCAGATCACTTGAGGTCAGGGGTTGGAGACCAGCCTAGTCAACATGGTGAAACTCCATCTCTACTAAAAATACAAAAATTAGTGGGGCGTGGTGGCGGGTGTCTGTAGTCCCAGCTACTCAGGAGGCCGAGGCAGCAGAATGGCTTGAACCCGGGAGGCGGAAGTTGCAGTGAGCCAAGATCGTGCCACTGCACTCCAGCCTGGGCGACAGATCGAGATTCCATCTAAAAAAAAAAAAAAAAAATTCTTATCTGTTTCCAAAGTCCATACTGCCTTTACTCCACTGTGGGTTCATGTGCGGACATGTCTGAGTTATGTCAATATCATCGGTGCTCCATATCCTGCTTCCAAAGGGATCTCGCATCCACCCATTTCCCATCACCGCCTGTGGCCCAGGTGTCTCCCATCTGGATGACGGCACTGGCCAGTCTCTCTGCCTGTTTCTTGCTTCCTTCTTTGCTCGCCCTGCCCACAGAACAGGAGCAGATTGACGCGCGTCCCTTCCCTGCTTCACACCCTTCAGAGGCTTCCCATGGCCCTTTGGCTGGAATCCAGAACACTTAATGAGGCCCACGAGGCACTGCATCTTCTGGTTCTACCTGTGTCTCTAGCTCTGTCTGCTTCCATTGCCCCTGCTCTTTGCTTTGTCCATGCTGGGCTTCTGGTACTTTCTGGAAGACTCTAAGCTCTTAGTCTTTCACTGGTGCCTTTGCATGTGCCATTCCTTCTGCCTGGAACACTCTCCCCTAATTTTTCTCTGGATGACTTCCATTCAACCTTAAATATTTCTCACTGGGAGAGTGTTCCTGGCCCCCTCTGTCTAACCACACTCCTCTCTTTAGTGCCCCACACTCTCTTCTTCACTTTTTAAATACTTTGCAAATACATTTCCATTTGTGATATTGTTGACTGTTTTCAGTTTTTCTCCTCCTCTATTTTATGCACTCTTGAAGGTTAAGGACCAGGACAGTTCTGCTTCCCACAATATCCCCAACGTTTCACACACAGTACATTTCCAATAGGCACTTTTTATATTGAATGAATAAATGGTTCTCAAGAACTGTTAGCATTGTCTCTGCAAATGTAAGTGCATGTGAGCATATTTATAGACTCCAGTTCATTATAACTCAGTTTTCATCCATTTATTCATTCATGAGTCATTCCCATCAATATTTACTAAGCACCAACTGGGCGCTGAAGATGCAAAAGTGACTGAGAAAACGTGCCAGCCCTTCCGTAACTCAGTTGGGGTGGGGTAGATACGTAAGGGCCTGAGCTTCCGAGGCAGGTGTTCCAGGTTGGATCACGGATCCTCAAGTTACTCATCTGTGTGACCTCAGGAAAGTCACTTCACTTCTCTGAGCTCTAGATGTCTCCTCTATCAAGTGGAGCTAACCACATCCATCTTGTGGGGCTGTTTTGATGCTATGTTGACATAAAAAGTACATAAAAACAAAGTTCAATAAAAAGATCTTGTTGTTGTTTATGACGATTACTCAAATGGGGCATAAAGGGAAGGTAGGTCAGTTCTTCCTAAGGAGTGAGGGGTTTTAGGAAAGGTCTTATAATTGACTGCCATGGAGGCATCTGGACAGGAGGGGAAAGCTTTTTGGGTAGAAGGAAGGGTGAGAACAAAGAGGGACTTATGTGTGTCTAGGATTGTGGTATTTTGTGAATTTGTGTCCTCCATTTCTCTCTCTCCCTTCAGGGGCACAGAGCACCCTCTCTTCTTCCCAGAATGGTTCAGTTTGTCTTTTGGGAACCCCACCTTCTCTGTCTACTCCTCCCCACTGTGTCATCTCTGTTTGTATCCTCATCCTCTCCATGTAAGCCTGTTCCTCTGGTTACCCCTTTCCCCTCAAAACTGGGAGGGCTGAAGGGTTGGGAACATCTCAGTCATCCATCAAATGAAATTGGGAGTTGGCAGCTGTGGTTTCATTAATGACTGCTCAACCCTTCTCTCCCCACATCTGGAAGGCTTGTGCCCCAGGATGGATGAGCCAGTGATACACAGTGAGAGACGCACTGGCTCCCTAGAGACAGATGGGAACCCTGAGGCCCTGTCATCTGTCTCGTACCCTGGGCAGGAAGCCCCCATCAACAGATTTTTTGAGGAGGGGCCATTTAGGCCCCACAGGGACATTCTCCAGTGTCTCCTGAGTTCCTGTCAATGGGAGTCAGTTTCAGTGTGTATCAGCAGCACGAGCCTCAGTCTCCAAGTCCGAAATTCAGCACCACATCAAAAGGGAGCAGCTCTTCAAGGAAGAAATAGTATCATATCCAAGAGTTGGGACTCTGGGACCCAGACTTCCAGGGTTCATATCCCAGCCCTATCATCCTGGCCAGTTAATATTGCTGTGCCTCAGTTTTCTCATGTGTAGAATGGGAACGAAGATCGTGGCTCCTTCACAGGGGTGGTTGTGAGGAATCTTTGCAATGACAAGCGGGAGTGACTCAGAAGCCTGCTGCGTCCACAGAAAAAGCCTGTGAAGTGTTGACGATCGTTATTTCCTCTTGACGGAACCCTTTCAAAGCAAAGGCTGGAGTGAGATTACGAGGGCCCAGAAAAATCCTCAGTCTCCAAAAATCCTTCTTCCTGCTCTCTGAGAAGTAAGATCCCTTCACGGAGGAGCAGTGCCTCTCTTCGCATGGTCATGGGAAGCTTGTGGCAGGGGCTAGGAGTCCGGCCTCTGCAGCTGGGCAGCCTGCAGGGCTCAAGCTTGGCTGCTTACTAGCCAGCTGGCCTTGGCTGACTGCCTACCCTTTCTGCATCTCGGTTTCCTCACCTGCAGGATGGGAGCCATAAGACCCACTGCAGAAGGCGGGGTCTGAGCCTTCAGCATCACCTTCCCTTACTCACTCCTTCCCAGGTCACTGAAGTTGTCTCCTAAAGGGCCTCTTTGTTTCCACGCTTGTTACTATGCAGCCTGTCCACCCAGCAGCCAGAGCCAGCTTCTGAAAACCCAAGTCAACGAAAGTCGCTCCTTTGCTTAGACCCTCCAGTGGCTCCTGATGTCCCTCAGTGTAGATTCTAGAGTCCCCATCCCCATCCCAGCCCACAAGCCCTTCCGTGTCTGCTCTCCTCTTCTTCCCTGCTCCTGCCTCCTCCATTTCCCCACCTCATCCACGCTGTCCTCTCCCATCTGTCTCTTTCTTGGGGCACACCAAGGACTCCCAGGACCTACGCATTTGGTGTTCTCTCGACCTGGAGTACTCCCCGCCCCGCCATGCCCTGCCTTCAACATAGCAACATGCCTTTTGGCTCATTTTCTTCAGGGCTCTGTTCAGTAACCGCCTCCTCTGAGAAGGCCTCCATGACCACCCTATCTTCTACAGTATCCCTTTCTATTACTCTCTGTCCCCTTGCCCTGCTTTATTTTTCTGCAGAGCACTTATCACCACCTGATAAACATTTATGCATTTGTTAGTTGATTGCCTCTTTCTTCCTATTAGTCCGCAGAGCTCACGAGGGGAAGGTCTTTGTCTTTTTTCTCTCTGCTGGATCTCCAGTACCTAGCACAGTGCCTGGCTCAGTGCAGATAACCAATAGATGTTTCTTGCACAAATAAACAAGTTTCCAGTAGGCAGTAAGGATGAACAATGCTTGTGAAAATGTGCTTGGTCCATGGTAGGTATTTGAAAAATGTTAGTTTTTAATCCCCTCCTTATCAAACTAGAAGGTTCATTTAAAAAGCAAACATCCTTGGGAGGGGCAACACATTGACCTTAATTCACACCGGATTCCTGTACAAGGAAAAGGTCTAGTTGGAAGGGCAGAGGAAGGCAAGTCAGGGGCCCTGTAGACAAACTTCACTTGCTAAGAAATTTTGTCTCTGGCCAGCTCTGTTTAGGTCTGTGTCTACGATAATTCTCTAGGCAATTGAATTGCATTACCCTTTTCATTCTAATAATATGAACAGAATTCAGATGTGGTATTTGATGATGTCTTGTCTATTGAATAACTTCAGGACTTGCCTGGCACACGGCAGCAAATTACTGTCAACTTGAGGGCCGCCGGACCTCTGCCAAAGTACCAATATTTCCGTGGAAAATCCTGGTCGTTTACAGTTTATGTCTCAAAAATGAATTTTTATTTCATTGGCTTAATCTTTAGCGTTATCAGAACATGTGCTGATTCCCAGGGAGACTTCCAAGGTGAGATCCTTCTAACAAGACCAGAGCTGGGAGAGCTCCTGAAGGGAACAAAAGACAAGCGCTCCTTGCCTGGTTGGAATTGCTGTTTGTACGATCCCTGCTGAGAGAGAGAAGAGGGTAGACTGGACTCCTTCCAAAAATCAGAGGGGAAGCTGATTCTGACTTGGGAGGGTATAAAAATCTCGAGGCCAAGGCTGTCAGCTCGAGGGAAGGAGGTTGGGGAGACAGGGGCACGTATGAGCATCTTTTCCAGTTCTTAAAAACAAATGCCTGGAAATCGGACACACCCAACAATTCTCTGGCCCTGGCACATAGTAAGCACTCAACACATGTTAGTTGAATTCAGCTGGAGAGGGTTTGGAAGCTGTGTTAGCTGCTGTGCTCTGGATGGGGATTCGACCAAGTCTCTTCCACTCCGCCCCCAGTGCATTCGTATTGCCTAGTAATCTGTCACAAATACCCAGCAGTGCTGAAGCCTTTGGCTGTGTCAAAGGGAAGGATCCAGCCTTTCCCAGGGGAATTTCCCCATTAGATACATGGTACAGCTCCACCCACACACTGGGTCTCTGAGTCAGAAGGGCATGTTTCTGCTGCAACTAATTTTACTACTGTTGTTGCTATTGCATCAGTAAAGCCCTGTTAGCGTTTAGAGAAGGATCTGCACCACTGAGATCTCGAGATTGGTTATTTTGATCATGAGGAATTTTCCTAACCAGTCTCCCTCGCTGCATCCTCATCTGTCCTTAGACATAGGGGAAAGACAGACTACACTGTGAGAAGCATCATCACCGAAACTTCTCCTGCAGCTTGTCTGCCTGGCAAAGACTTGTGTAATCATGGATAATTAGGATAGTGGTAGCAGACAGCTAACCCAGCACCGATGCAAAGCTACTGAGTTAGTGACTGTAGTAAATTTAAGTAAAGAGATTATTTTGAGCATCAGTTATGGGCAGATGTGACAAGTAAGAAGGGGTGTCTAGTGATCTTTTCAAAGCGAGCCATGAAACAGTTGTGTGGTCAGATGATAGAAAGAAATTGGCAAGAGAGATCCCTCCTTCCTTCCTTCCTTCCTTCCTTCCTTCCTTCCTTCCTTCCTTCCTTCCTTCCTTCCTTCCTTCCTCCCTCCCTTCCTCCCTTCCTCCCTTCCTCCCTTCCTCCTTTCCTCCTTTCCTTCTTTCCTTCTTTCCTTCCTCCCTTCCTCCCTTCCTCCCTTGCTTTCCTTCCTTCCTTCTCTCTCTCTTTCTCTGTCTCTCTTCTCTCTCCAATAAATATTTCCTAAGCCCCAGCTCTATGCTGTGCACTATCCTAGTCCTTTGGGATATAGCAATGAACAAAACAGACAAAACTCTTTGCTCATTTGGGACTTACATTCTAATGATCTACATCTATCTATCTAACTATCCATCGTGTGCAGTGACCTTAAATTACACAGACAATACAATCACAAAACAAACAATCAAAGAATATGCCAATCAGAAGGGAAGGTCAGGACCAGAGGAGAAGTAAAGAAACACCAATGGGCAGGCCTCAGCATCTTAAAGGGTTTCTAATGCTACTCTGTGCAACCGAAGCTTCCTGACAGCCAAAGCAGAGAAGGAACGTATGTTAGTTACATGAATCTTATTGTTCAGGAAGGGGCATCACCACTGTCCCTATTTCTTCTCATGATAAAATGTGTTTTCTAACCATATTACCTTATTTAAGCCTTAGGACAACTTCAGACTCAGTTACCATTATTAGTTCCATTTTACAGATTAAAAAAACCTGGGGCTTAAAAAAGCTAAGCACCTTGCCCAAGGTTACATCTGGAAAGTGGCAGAGTTGAGAGAAATTCTCAAGCAGTATAAACTCAGAGCTCTGTTCTAACCATGCACTTCACTGCCCCTGCTATGGGCAAACTGAGAAAGTACATCAATGGTCCCTGGGTAAAAGCCCAAATGCCCTGGAAGATAGTCTCCTGGCAGGGATCTGGGAAAAAATAATAAGACAGACACACCCATATGCAATGAGAGAACTAAATATTAAGTATAAAGTTCATCTGCTTTTAGGCCCAAGACATCCCAATAGCCCAAGAATGGGAAAACCAGAGCTGTGAGGTCCCAGACTCCAGCTGAACCAGGCTAAAACTGGCCTGAAAATCCTACACCTAATTCTGTCATCACAAAAGCATGATCTTTGTAAGAGAAAGGAGAAGCAACAATCCCCATTAGCTTGACGTCTTCCTGTTCTCAGCCTCACCCCTTTACAGCAGAACCTCATTAGGTCTTTGAGAGCTGTGCTATTGTCTTGGCCAGTAGTTGGAAGATGCTCTCCAAGGTGATGAAGCAAGTGGGGCTTATTTTTCTTCTTTTCAGATTGGCTTCTTGCCTCTGACTCACCACTCCTGGTAAATCACATGAGTGTTCTAGCAGATTGTGAAGACAACCTGCATGACCAAACTGAGAAAATGTGCCAATTTGTAAGCGTTCAAGTTTACTACCAGGTAATGCTAATACTGAGAGGTAGCATGGCTGAATGACTGGCAAATTTCTTAAACTTTCTATGTCTCAGTTTTCTCACCTGTAAAATGGAAATAATCATAATAAAAAATAATACTGACCCCAAAACGAGTTGCTGTGAGAATCAAATGAGCAACTAGGTGCTTAAAACAGCACCTGGTGAATAAGACCCATATATGTATTTTTTTCTTTTCTTTCTTTCTTTTTTTTTTTTTTTTTTGAAGTTGGTTATATTCCTTAAGGCAAAATTGCTTGGTAATGGGGTCATCTCTGGGATGATGAACCTGGCAGAGTTACTTCATGCCGTTGGATAAGTGGGGTCCCAGTGGATGCTATGATGACAGATGACACAGAAAACAGTATCCCTCTATTAAATTCACATAACAAGACCAAAGCTTGCACCACATCCAATTCTCTGTTGCATCTCAGAATTCTAAGTCCTTCATTAATGTTCTAAAATGTTGAATTCTGTGTGCTATGCAGTTTTTAAGCAACATCTGTTCATCAACCCCAGAGGTGACAGCGAGTCAGTGTTGGGGGTTTTTCAAAGCATACCCACGTCTCTTGGCTCCCTTGCAGGAATGTTAGGGGGTCTAATTAATTACTGTTTGCAAAGCAACCGAGAAATTCTCCAGTGAAAGTTGCTGTAGAAATGCAAGTTTCTGTATGATTATTACACGTGCTTATAATTGTTTCCAAAGTTTACTTATTGGGCAGGGAAAGGGAGAATATATTTTCTTCCTTGACGGCAATGGATAATGCTTTGTAAATTGGCATTTATGAATGCTAAATCACTTTATGGAAACATTGTATCTCTAGAGCTACAGGAATCTCATAATGGGAAATGCACATAAAGGGTTTCTTCTTTCACTTTCGCACCCTCCCCTTCATTCAACTCCCATTTCCATAAACAAATGTGAAAAGAAACATTATAAGAAGCAACCATGTGTATCCAAACTTTAAAAGCTCAAATGCATATTTTAATACAAAATTACCTGCATAGAGTCAGGCTTTTTTTGGATAGCACATCCTTCGCATTAATTTATGCTAAAGATTGAGCAACATTAGGTTGAAATCAAAGCTTGAAACAGATGCAAAGGAAGTTGGGGATAGACATAAGCTGGAACAATTAAAATTATGTGCTAAGCTCACCCACCTCAAAAGCTATAGAAAATATCGGCTTGCCTTGATTTTGTAAAGATTTGTGTGGAATATCTAAGAGCAAGCCTATGTCTGGGAAATATCTTTCCGTGGTTATATATGTATTTCTTTTTTTCCCATTTCATGGAGAAATAACTGTTTTATAGGTATAGTTGAGCACTAGCCGAGGAAACTTACTCCCGTCTTTTAATGTTTCTCTTTCCTAACTCAAGTTTGAGATAGTGACATTACTCCTGGCATACTGAAAAAAAAAAGTTCACTGGAATTAAAATTTAGCAGTACACAGAGGCAAAACACAAGACCTTGTCTGCTAGCTGTTCAAGTGGTGATGAAATCCGAATTAGATAAGAATGCTATCGTTGCTCCTATCTGCAGCTCCTCAGCCAAGTTTTATCTATAGCAGCACAAAAATTGATTTGCAATCAGTTACATTTGTTTTTTAAAATCCCATCAAATCCAAGAAGCCTATTTTAGTCTGTAAAATTGAGCAGATAATTGCCTCCTTTATATGAATAAAATGTAAAACCCGTATCTGGAATAACAGCCATTTTCTTATTCCTCAACAGACGCTTTGGGCTCCAGTCACACCACACCTCCTAGATTTTCTAGTTTTATGCTCTTTTCTTCAGCTTGGGATCCTCATCAGCTCTCCCCCAACCCTTTTCTTCCCCCGGGCTCCCCACAACCCCACGCTCCCAGCTGCAGACATTGAGCTTCTCTCCTCTGGACTCCCATAGTATTTTTTATGTTTTGAGATTTCTCACATAATAATAAATGAAGGAAAGCCTAAATGAATGAGCTAGGTCCTGCTTACTTAATGAGGGCCCCTTCCTTAATATTTTCTCATAGCCTGTGGGATGGCAGTCTGATCACAGGGGTAGGCAGTGACATTCTTGATTCAAATCTACAGTCACTGCCAGCCCACAGCTCCGGAGGGCTTTCGTTTCTAGTGGATTAGCCATATTGCAAATGGTCAGTCAGGCCAATGATTCTGGCATATCTTGATTTTAGGTGCTTATGGATGCTGTCCCTTACAGAGCTGCATCTGTCCTGTTCATTTACTTCGCAAAAAAAGCCTTCCGCTTCTCTCTCTCTCTCCTCCCCATCCTGGTCCAGGCCACTGTCATCTCTTATCTGGACACCTGCAGTGACCTCCTCACAGGTCTGCCCTCAGTCTTGCTCCTCAAATTTTTATTGGTATCGTAGCCAGAAGGGCTATTTAAAATGCAAATATGGGCCAGGTGTGGTGGGTCACACCTGTAATCCCAGCACTTTGGGAGGCCAAGGCAGGTGAATCACCTGAGATCAAGAGTTTGAGACCAGTCTGGCCAACATGGTGAAACCCCGTC
This sequence comes from Papio anubis, assembly GCF_008728515.1. Classification (NCBI taxonomy): domain Eukaryota; kingdom Metazoa; phylum Chordata; class Mammalia; order Primates; family Cercopithecidae; genus Papio; species Papio anubis. The sequence continues at coordinate 14,054,728 of NC_044991.1, read as the reverse complement.
TCTACTAAAAATACGAAAATTAGATGGGTGTGGTGGTGGGCTCCTATAGTCCCAGCTACTCAGGAGGCTGAGGCAGAAGAATCTCTTGAACTCAGGAAGCAGAGGTTTCAGTGAGCCAAGATCATACCATTGCACTCCAGCCTGGGCAACAGAGTAAAAACTCCGTCTCAAAAGGAAAAAAAAATGCAAGTCTGATTACGTCAATTCTGAGCATCTTATGTAGCTACTCCGCCTTTCTTCGTGGTCCATCATTATCTCAATTTGCTGTCCCACCTCAGGACCTTTGCACGCCCTGTTGCCTCTGGCTGGAGTGCTCTTTCCTTGCTCCCCTTTTACCTAGTTACCAGGTTACACACTCTCCTAACTCCCTGTGCTTTTCCTTCACAGTGCATAGCACAGTTTGTAGCTGTTGTTGTGTGTGTGTCTGTGTGTGTATGTGCACGCATGTGCATACGTGTGTATATGTCTAAGCTCCATGAGAGCAGGAACTGCATTGCTTTCTCTCTACTCTTTCCTCAGCGCTTAGGCTCCTCAGACATGAAGTAAGGATTTAAAAATATTGTTGAAATAATAAATGATTCTTGGATAAATGTCAGATCTTTGTCTAATAAAGCAAGAGCCAGAGGAGAAATGTTTATGCTCAAACATGTATTTTCCGGCTCTGGGGAAGGTGCGCATCAGTCAGTTAACAGCGTTGCCCAGCTCAACTACCAGCAAGTCCTTTTCATCAACCTGAGAAATGATGCAATCTTTTACCCAGTATAAATTCAGCCCTTTATAAAATGATTCCATCAAGTCATGGCAAGTGTCCAAGAGAAGCCCATAATGAAATGCAAATAAAAAATTTAAAAAGAGCATATGCTCTGCAAATTAAGCAACAGAAAAAGTAATATCGTATACTGCCAATTCTTTATCAGTGAAATCACCCAGAATTCAACGTGGTAGGTCCTAGACACCCATTGCTCTGGGTAACATGAAATAAACGGCCCTGTCTCGCTAGGTTCCTGCCGGCATTTCTAGCTTGTCTTGCCCTCTGGCTGTCAGTTCTCCTATTCCAGCACAACCTCACTCAGAATGCCTAGGCAAGTCTACACTGGGAACATGTGGGGTTGTCTCTGCCTTGAACTATCTACCTTCTCACCTTCCACTTCACCCTTCTATCTGCAGGGCCTCTGAGTGAACATCTATTCACTTCCAGCTCAAGTAGCCTTATCCAACAAATATTTCTTTATCTGATTGACGTTTTGATTTTCCCTTTGCCATCTCAGTAAATGGCTCTGCCATAACCCTCTTTGCTCAAAATGGGAACCTGGGAATCTTCTTTGCTTTTTTTTCTTCTCTCTCCAATACCAATCATATCCCATCCATCAGTGAGTCTTGTCTTAACACTGCCCCTTTTCTCCAACTCCATCATCCTCATCTTAACTCCTATCTCTAACTCCCCGTGCAAAGGCCTCTCACTTTCAACCCTCCCATTACATCCTTCTCTCAATGGTCAGTGTAGTCTTCTGAAAGTAAATTAGTTTGTACCTAAAACTCTTCTATGATTTCCCATGTCTCCAAGAAAAATATTCGAACTCCCTTCCATGACCTGGAAAGCCCTAACGAGTTGCCTTTTGCCTTTCTAATTTAGATGCTGCCCTCACTTGGGGTTTTCCCAACTTGGCATCATCACTTCAGGTGTCTTAATGATGACATGTCCTCCGCTGAGCTCCCAATCTCCCCCAGTCTCAATCTTCTGCCACGGCAGCTCCATCTTTCCAGTGGCTCAGACCAGAAAGCTCAGAGTCACCCTTGACTCTTCTTGCTAATTCACATCCTGTTTCCAGCAAATCCTGACAGCTCTACTTTTTTTTTTTTTTCTTTTTTGAAATGGCGTCTCTCTCTGTTACCCAGGCTGGAGTACAGCGGCATGATCTCAACTCACTGCAACCTCCATCTCCCAGATTCCAGCGATTCTCCTGCTTCAGCCTCCCAAGTAGCTGGGATTACAGGCACCCGCCACTATGGCCAGCTAATTTTTGTATTTTTAGTAGATATAGAGTTTCACCATGTTATCCAGACTAGTCTCAAACTCCTGACCTCATGATTTGCCTGCCTCAGCCAGGGCTGGGATTACAGGCATGAACAACCGCGGCCGGCCAACAGCTCTACTTTGAAACTGTGGTATGGTTTGGCTGTGTCCCCACCCAAATCTCTTCTTGAATTGTAGCTCCCATCATTCCCACGTGTTGTGAGAAGGACCCAGTGGGAGGTAACTGAATCATGGCGGTGGGTTTTTCCTGTGCTGTTCTCATGATAGTGAATAAGTCTCATGAGGTCTGATGGTTTTACAATGGGCAGTTCCCCTGCACATGCTCTCTTGCCTGCTGCCATGTAAGACGTCCCCTTGCTCTTTCGCCGCGATTTTGAGGCCTCCCTAGCCATGTGGAACTGTGAGTCCATTAAACCTCTTTCCTTGATAAACTACTCAGTCTTGGGTATGTCCAAGATACCCAAGTGTGAGTATGTGTGAGGACAGACTAATACAGACTGTGTCTCAAGAGAACCACTGTCCACTTCTCACTTCTCCTATGACTATCCTCATCCACGCCACCACCAGCTCCTGCCTGGACAACGGCACTGGCCTCCTCCTTTGCTTTTCTGCTTCTGCACTTGCCCTCTCTTCCCCTGCCACCAACCTCTCTTCACTCAATTCTCAATTCAGCCTCTGGAAGAATGATGCCAAAATACAGGTCAGGTTGGGTCACTTGTCTGCTCAAAACCCTACAGTGACTCCCACCTTACTCAGAGGCAAAGCTAACGTCCTCACAGTGGCCTATAAGGCCCCATGATCTCCCTTCACCCTGATACCTCATTAGTCTCATCATCTACTCCTTTCTGCTTAGCTGGTCTCGCTCCAACCACACTGGCCTCCTTGCCATTCTATTTTCCTTTATTTTCTTGAGGCAGGGTCTTGCTCTGTTGCCCAGGCTGGAGTGCAGTGGTTTGATCATGGCTCACTGTAGCCTCAACCTCCCAAGGCTCAAGAAATCCTCCTGCCTCGGCCTCCCGAGTATAGCTGGGACCACAGGCATGCGCCACCACACCCAGCTAATATATATATATATATATATATATATATTTTAAATAGAGATGAAGGTCTCACTGTGTTGCCCAGTCTGGTCTCAAACTCCTGGGTTCAAGCAATCCTCCCACCTTGGCCTCCCAAAGTGCTGGGATTGCAGGCGTGACCCACCGCACCCAGCCCATTCTATTTATTGTTATTTTTTTTGTAGAGATGGGGGTCTCACTTTGTTGCCCTGATCTTGAACTGATCTTGAACTCCTGGCTTCAAGTGATCCTTCCGCCTTGGCCTCCCAGAATGCTGGGATTTTAGGCATGAGCCACCGCACCTGGCCCTCTTTGCCATCGTAAAACACAGCAGGCACACTCCTGCCTCAGGGCCTTTGCGTTGGCTGTGTCCTCTACCTGAGGCACCTTTCTCTAGATATCTGCTGTTTATTGTTCTTTAGATATTATTTTCTCATTCATCTCCTTCAGGTATTTAGTCAAATGTTACTTTCTTCCTGAAGTCTTCCCTGCGCACTCTATATAAAATTGCAAACTTCCCTTCCTAGAAACATTCTAGTCCACTTTCCTGATTTATTTTTCTCCTCAGCTCTTGTCTCTAGGTAGCATACAGGGCTGGATTCTAGGCCATACAAACTGTGTGGTCCCATAGACCCTGTGCCATTCCCCACTGGTTACTGCTTTCTTCCCAGGAGCCTAGGATGAAGGTCAAGGTCTTTAGCTCAGTCTCCAGGCCCTGCCTACATCTGCAGCCCTCCCTGTCTGCAGTGCAGTCTCTCGGGCCTTCTTCTCACCCTGCAAACATGTTTTCTGTTTTTTGCAAGCAAACCCTTCTTCCTCTATTTCCAAAACACCCTTCATCCACTTTAGGTCTTGCTTACCCTCAGGTCTCAGGCTCTTTCTGAATCCCTGAATGAAATTTCCCCATGATTCACTGTAAAATGGATCCACATACCTGTTTTCTGTGGATGTTATCATAGTAGGGACTATGTGGTTATCAATGTGCTGTTTTCATGGATGACTCTTTTGCCCATGACACTGTAAGGGCAGAAGGGACCACGCCTATGAGATTTTTGCATCCCCATTTCCCAGCACGCTGCCACCAGGCACATAACAGGGGCTCAGTAATGTTGCTTGGTGGGGGGAACGTGTGGCAAGACACCCTGTGAGCAATTAATTTAGGTTGGGTCTCCACTGCTCTAGTTAGTTTTCACACCCCTTCCCAAGGAGGCAGAAGAGCTCTCAGGGCCATGTTAATAGCATTAGGACTGTAGGGCTAAGATGCAAAGTTGCCATCAGAACACAGTCCCCATGCTGGAGTACCCCTAGGCTGTAGGCAAAGACAGAGATGTTTTGTTTGGCAAGCAGAATTGGCCTATACATTGTTGTTGTTATTTTAAAATTCGAGCCAGGTGCGGTGGCTCATGCCTGTAATCCCAACACTTTGGGAGGCCAAGGCGGGTGGATCACCTGATGTCGGGAGTTCGAGACCAACCTGACCAACATGGAGAAATCCCATCTTTACTAAAAACACAAAAATATTAGCCGGGCATGGTGGCATATGCCTGTAATCCCAGTTACTCGGAAAGCTGAGGTAGGAGAATCGCTTGAACCTGGGAAGCTAAGGTTGTGGTGAGCTGAGATCGCACCATTGCACTCCAGCCTGGGTGACAAGAGAGAAACTCGGTCTCAACAATAAAAATAAAAAATAAAAAAATAAAAATCGGATGAGTTGCTAACATTGAAAAATTGGGAGGTTTCACATAAAACTTTGAGTATTTGGCTTCTTTCAAAAAAATCAAACGATCTAGCAACCTTAGCACTGCAGTGCCTCAGTTGGCTGCAGCTGACCCGGGGCTGCCTGGGCTGGGGCCTGTATGTGCTTCAGTTGCCACATGGAATTCTTCCTCCATCACGCACCTGCCTGGCTGCTCTGGACACCAGAGGCTGTGGTGTCCAGCCTTGGCTTATAGAAACAACAGAGCTGGATGATCTGAAGTAAGAAGAGTTCCAAGGTTGGGAGGGGTCAAGGGAGCCAGTCTGAAGAGGCCAGAGGTGTCTGCAGACAGGGATGGCTCTGAAATCTCTGGGAACCCCGGCACTGGGTTCCCAGCCTGGGACAGTCCCCTGTGTCCAAGCTTGTGGGACCTTCAGGACCAGAAGGGCATGGCCAGGAGACGACTTGAAGAACTACCAGCCCTTTCTTGGAGGTTCTTGATGGTGTAAGACCTCCACGATTCCCACATTATAAGAGAGAGAGGAAGAGTCCTCTTGAAAACATGACAGACTTTAGATTTTTTTTTTTTTTGCTACTCCAGTAAGTACAGTGTGTGTGTGTGTGTGAGTGTGTGTGTGCGTGCATGCATTTGGGGGGTACTTTCAGAGTTAGAGTTAATTGATTTCAGAACAAAAAAAAAGAGTAACGCAGCTTTCCTACATGCAAGCACTGTGGACAAAATTCACACCTGACTCAAATAAATTATATTCCCTATATTCTCAAGAGAGTCAATCTTTCTCTTTGAGGAATGTTTTTTTTATCCCTCTTCAATCTGTTTGTATGAAGAATGTGGGTATACTTTATTCCATGTTTCTCTTTCTTCTTGTAGTTGTGTGTGTGTGTGTGTGTGTGTGTGTGTGTGTGTTTCAAGACAAGGTCTTACTCTGTCACCCGGGCTGGAGTACAGTGGCTTGATCACAGCTCACTGCAGCCTCAACTTCACAGGATCACTTGTGCATGTCACCACGCCCGGCTGATTTATTAATTTTTTTTTTGTAGAGACAGAGTATCCCTATGTTGCCCAGCCTGGTCTTGAACTCCTGGGCTCAAGCGATCCTCCTGCCTTGGCCTCCAAAAGTGCTGAAATTACAAGTGTGACCCACTGTGCACAGCCTCTTTTGTAGTTTTAAAGCCCATATTTATAAGAAGTTCATTATGACACTGCTCATTGGCACATATATTTTGAAAGACTGCGGGAAAAGCTGCGTCTCTTAAGACTCAAAAGTCAAAAGCCAGATGTCACAGGCTATTGAGAAGAGCTGTTTTAACTTCAGACTCATAAAAAAAGTTCCAATTTAATTCAGACTTCTATGGCGTCAGAGCAATCTTCATCTACAAGAGATTCATGAGGATATTCTAGAACTTCAGATTATTACATTTCTTTTCTAGTTATCGAAAACAAGCTCTCAGTTCCTTTAGGCAAATGTTATGGGACATATTCTTGCTATTCCTATCCCAACTTAGATTTTTGCCAAACTAGTGTCTGAATCTTTGCTTTGCAGACTCAGGAAAAGTGTGGAGAGGAGCAGAGAGGCATTAAAAAAAGGGAAAGGATGATGGAGGAAACCCAAGTCTGTCTTGACTAAGGGGAGCTGTGATTTGGGAGGGGGGAAAAGAGAATGCTGGGGCCAGGCTGGGGAATTTCGGCATTTGGTGGAGGAAGCTCTAGAAGTGAGAAATGTCTCTGTGGGCTAGAAATTGGGTCCTTTTCAGTGTTCTTATAAGTAGGGTTTGGATTGGAATTCCTTTATAATTATTATTTGACTTCTTCATACGTGACTCTTTGCAGAACTGAGCCACTTGGAGCTCTATAATTTGTTAGGGTTACACAAATGTAGCCTACCGGGCTTATGGCAAAATAGTTTCTATAAGGAGAATATCAACTTTTCTACCTGAGATCTTGGTTAAACAATTAAAACCTGGATCAAGCCTCACCTCCTTGGGTGAAGCCTTTACTCCTCTAGCAATTAGCTAGCTTGTTGATGTGCCCACCTTAATTTCTTCATAGTTCTATTTTAGTACTTACCCCTCTGTATGCCAATTTGTTAGTTTATATGTTTGTGTACCTTCCATGGCCACGGGGTTATGCAGAATAGGGACCAATTATGTTTTATTGCCCTTTATAGATTCAGCGCACAGCTAAGACTGCGGCAGCTGGCACACATTAGGTATTTAGTAAATGTTTGCTGAATGAATAAATAAGACTACCAATGGGTGCAGTTCACTTAAGACTTTCTTTTCTTCCCTTTCTTTCCTTTCCCTTCCTTCCTTCCTTCCTTCCTTCCTTCCTTCCTTCCTTCCCTCCCTCCCTCCCTCCCTCCCTCCCTCCCTCCTTTCTTTTTTCTTTCTTTCTTTCTTTCTTTCTTTCTTTCTTTCTTTCTTTCTTTCTTTCTTTCTTTCTTTCTTTCTTTCTTTCTTTCTTTCCTTCTTTCTTTCTTTCTTTCTTTCTTTCTTTCTTTCTTTCTTTCTTTCTTTCTTTCTTTCTTTCTTTCCTTCTTTCTTTCTTTCCTTCTTTCTTTCCTTTTTCTTTCTCTTTCTTTCTCTCTCTCTCTCTTTCTCTCTCTCTCTCTCTTTCTTTCTTTCTTTCTTTTTCTCTTTCCCTCTCTCTCTCCCTTCCTTCCTTCCTTCCTTCCTTTCTTTTCTGACAGTGTTTCACTCTTGTTTCTCAGGCTGGAGTGTACTGGTGAGATGTTGGCTCACTGCAACCTCCACCACCTGGGTTCAAGTGATTCTCCTGCCTCAGCCTCCGGAGTAGTTGGGATTACAGGTGTGTGCCACCACGCCCAGTTAATTTTTGTATTTTTAGTAGAGACGGGGTTTCACCATGTTGGCCAGGTTGGTCTTGAACTCCTGACCTCAGGTGATCTGCCCTCCTTGGTCTCCCAGAGTGCTGGAATTACAGGCGTGAGCCACCGCACCTGGCCCACTTAAGACTTTCAAGTATCTTCAGGTTCATAACCAAGGGCTACTGAAGACATTCAGATAGTATAGGATGGAACAATCTAATAAACAGACTCACCTTATGACTTCTAGAAACTGATTTAAGTGAGGAAATGCATGTTTCCAAGAAGTCGTATTGGGTCCTTGCAGTTATGGTCCTAATGAATGATTTGGGGAAGGGGAAGACTGTGAATTGGCAAGTTAGTAGAGGATTCTAAGCTGGCCTACAAACACAGGCTCATTTTGGACTCCTGTCTTTTTCTAATGACCCATATCCAATCAATAAACAAATCCTGTTGGCTTCACCTTCAACACACAGCCCGAATCCAACCACTTCTCATCACCACCTTCACCACCCCTAATTCAAGCCACATCTTCTTACACCTGGATGGCTGTAACGGGCTCCTAACTGGTCTCCCTGCTTTCACCCCAGCCCCTACAGTGTGTTCTCTACCCACCAGCCAGAAAATGACTCTCCTCCACTCAAAGTCCTCCAACAGCTCCCATGACGCTCAAAGCAAAAGCCACAGTCTTCTCAGTCTGGCCCCTGCTGCCTCCCTGACCTCACCTGCTCCAGGGACTTTGGCCTCCTTGCACCTCCTCAAATGCACCCGGAGTGTTCCTGTTACTCTTGCCTTGAGACTTTGCCCCAGACGTGAGCATGGCTCTTTCCTTCACTTCCTTTGGATTTTTCCCAGCGAGGCCTCCTAGGCTTCCCCGTTTAAAATGGCGGCGTTCCTGGCCAACGCTCCCTGGCCCCCTTCCTGTTTAATTCTTCTCTGCAGCACTCAGCTCCAGCTGACCTATATTTTGCTTTATTTATTGATCGGTTGTCTGCCTATCTCCAGTAGAATGAGGGCCCTTCATGAGGGCCAGGACTTTTGTTTGCTCTGTCCGTGATTGGATCCCAGTGCCCGGAAGAGCATCTGGCACACAGAAGTGCTCGACAGTGATTTGTGGAGTAAATGCAGACAGCTCTCTCAGGCAGTGGGTGGGTCACCTCCATGTGGCTTCTGATGCTTGCTAGGATCGTACTGGGATAGTTGTGTATATGTGTGAGATGTCTGCAGCTTAATCATTAAGGATTAACATAGACTTTTTGCCTTCTTCTGGAGAGATCCAGTGGCTCTGGGCATGGAAGGGTAACTGAACAAAGAGAACCCAGGCATCCAAGGAGTGAGACAAGTCTTCAGTTCCACAATGGATAGAAACCAGAGGAGATTATAATTTGTGGTCAAACTTAATAGAATCTGGCCTCAAAGGAAAACAGTCCCAGCCCTGGAAAGCTCATGCTACTCCCATGTCAGATAGAGGGGCCTGGCCTGGACTTGGGAGGGCTCTGCCTGGGTGAAGAAGAGGTGTGCACGTGGCTCCAGGAGCCCAGCTGGAGGACACTGGGGCTGGAATTGCTTTTATTGGATAAGTCTTCTCTCGATTGAGGAGTTCATCTTAAGAAATTTTGATTCCTATGCTGGATAGGGCTGGACACTGGATTTACACTCTGTGCCTATAATTTTTAAAAACCTGTACAGAGTTTTTGTTTTTATAAATCTTAGAACTTTTTTTTTTTTCTGGACACAATAAGATTGGCCTGCAAATGGACAGTGGTTGTAATGAGCAAAAGCGTCATGAGGTCTGTGTGTTTCCTTTGCTGTGGCTTAGGGAGTGGAGGCTTGCAGTTCCAGAATATTGAGTAAGCACAGAGAGCTCTGGAGCCCCAGGGAGCCAGGCAGGTTGTAAAATCCCAGTGTGGTTATGGTGCTGGGGCAAAGAAAAACTCAAGTCTCCATTCACTCCCAAGCTCTTCAGAATGTCTGAGGCTCTAGAGAAGCTCACTGAGACTGTGAAGTAGGCACAGGCTTTGTGTCTTGGGGGATGAGCCTAGAGACTTTTCACTTCTGGGGGTTTGTCCAGTATGTTCCTCTAAGGTTGTCATAATAAGTGTAATACCAAGTATTACAGCAGGTACTGGTTTGCATCAGGGCTGCTGACATTGTCAGTGGGCATCGTTAATAAGCCAGTCTGAAAAACAAAACTGAACAAAGACCTCACAAAGCCACAGAGGAGTGAAAAAAAAAAAAAAAAAAAGGCCCATGAACTTGAGTGTGGGCAGGTATAGAGGGAAATTATGCTAGTCTTTATTTGAAGGAAGATTGCCTGGAGCTGTGAACTTCAGACCAAGACAAGAACCCAAGATCAAGGCAGATTCTACCTTAGTATTAAGGGAAAGTTCTCCTCTCGCCAACAAGGGCAGGGAGTGACAGGCATTAGAGAGGCCATGGGGCCTGGGAGAGGGAAGAGGAGCAGAGAGAAGCATGCACTGCATGCTGGGCTTTTCACACATGAGAAGGCCTTACAAATAACTCTCCAGCAGATACTACTATTCCCATTTTCTAGATGAGGCTAATACAGCTCAGAAGCGAGGTAATTTACAATCTCAGGGCTTCTAAGTGTTGGGGTGGGATTTAAGCCTGTCTTCCTCATCCATCTCTTTTTTAATTCCTTCCTTCCTTTATTCAACGCATGTGTATCCAGCCCTTGCCCAGGTGCCGGGTACCCTGCAGGGACCAAAACAGGAATGCTCCTGCCCTCAGGGAGATTTCAATCTATGGGCATGATGACAGTGAACAAAGTAACACACCATAATGTAATCACAGATGGCAATAGTGCTCTAGGGGGAATAGGCAGGGTGTGGGGACAGGGCAAGAGTGTGGGGGGCAGGGACCCCTTAGGTTGGGTGGTCAGGACTGGCTCCCTGCAGAGACTGAAGATAAGATGGAGCTTGGTATTGGGGTGGGGACAGCAATGATGCTGGGAGGGAGGGAAGGGGTGTGCAGGTTATAGGAGCTGAGGGAGTGCCAGACGGTGGTTCTCCGAAGTGTATGTATGCCCTTTCACTCCAGCATGTGGCTTGGCAAGAGAAGCATTGGAGTCAGAAGAGGAAATACCACATTACACAGTGGGTAGGAAACCGACGGCCCTTAGAAGTCTAAGACGGTGTGGGCTGAAAATACCAACTGCTTCCCGCTAGGTGTAGGCACAGGCCTGCTGAGAGATTTCTATGGCATTATTAAGGGAAAGCGGGAGGGTGGGGGCTCCGTCCTCTTGTGGGTGAGGGCCTGGGTAGCAACCTGTCTTCCCATAGCACAGGCTCCGATCCTGCCAAGTCATAAAAGAGGCTGGGGTAGGGCCACGTGGAGTCAGGGAATGGGGAGAGGGCTGTCCCCCATGGCGACCCTGATGCTATTTCTCAGGGAGGAGAAAGGAGAGGAAGGAAGGCATTAACCAGGTCAAAGGCTGCTCCACAGTGAACACTGTGCTGTTTCATATGACTTATTTCATGTGGGGAAACTGAGGCTCAGAGAGGCAAATTACCTTGCCCAAGTTCACGAATCCAGTTTTGGAGTCTTCCTGGTTTCAAAACCCAGGTTCCCTCCTGTGAACCGGGCTGAGGGGCAGCAGATTACCTGGCCCCCCAGGAAGGAGTGGGGCCAAAGAAGCAGCACCTGGGGTGATTCTGGGGCCAGGGGAGGGAGGGGATGGCAAGGGTGGGATGGTGCGGGGACACAGGCACACAGGTGAAATGCTGATGTACTGAGATAGGCTTTGCTTGGGAGATCAGAAAGACCTGCGTTCAAATGCCAGCCTGTGCCAACTGCTGGAATTTAGCAGCCAGATGGAACACCTTGAATATCTGCGCGGCCCCTCCCCCAGCCTGCCACCCCCGAGAGGAGGCCCTCACAGCTCCTCTTGCCTCTGGCTGCCTGAGTAAGCAGTCCCCTAGAAGAGCCTGACTCATTCACCTTGGCTTCCTGCCACCAGAGCTGCAGGGAGGACAGTAGCCCAGTGGCCGGTACCTCCCAGCTTGCACTGACTGCCCAGCCTCCTCTGGGGAGCAGATGGGGACAATCCCCCCACGACTCTGCTCCTGGTACCCACACAAGCCCGGACCTCCCAGGTCAGCTCTCATTCCCCAGCACAGACCTGTCCCACCTTCTTGTATGTGGTTCTGTGTTTATGTGTCATTGTCCCTCACTAAGCTGTGAGCTCTTGCAGGGCAGGGATGCCTGAGTCATCTCCCGTCCCCAGTGCTCATGACAGGACTTGGCACCATCGAGGGGCTGCTCAGCAAATATTTGCCGAATTCCCTTCCAAATCGAACAGGAAATCCCCCTACCCTTGCCGGGGGGCAGTTGCTGGTGGAGCCGGGCCCCTGACCGCGGCTTCTGTGGGCTGCTCACCCAGCTGCAGCCCTCCGGTGCCAGGCGCGTACAGGCATATGTCACATTTCAGCATTGTTTTCCTTCCGATGCTGCTTTCGATTGCTGGTTTTATTCCAGCCCATTCTCACTTTCTGTCTTGGAAAATCACAAGGCAACTCCACGCTGCTCCTGGAATTCTTGCCAATATGATTCAAGAGGAATTGAGCGCACGGCGCTGAGCTCCCCCCAACACAAAGATGCTGCTACTTTCAGTGTGGTGGCCTTCCTTCCACCAGCCTGCCCAGGTGAGGGCGGGGCGCAGCGTATGTGCTTGGCTGGCTCGCCCAGTTCTCACCCACAAAGTGCCCCCGGTGAATAAGCCCAGGGCTGGGAGGTGTGGGTTGTTAGATAAACATGGAAGCAAGGTTGCCCTGTAACAGCCCAGACCCTTCCCTCATCCCAGTCCTCACTCACAACCTACTCTCCTAAAGTTTTTAAAATCATGACTTCTTTCTAGTTTCTTACGAGCTATGAGCTAAATGACTTACTCTCCTCTGGCCTCAGTTTCCTCAACTGAAAAATGGAGATGATTGTTACAGGATTAAATGAGATATAGAGGCAGTACCCAGCACAGGGCTGGGTGTACTGTGGGCATTCAGTGACTTCTGGCTGTGATGCTGATGAACTGTGTGTGTGATGAAGTGTGTGTCAGTGCTGGCACACACTTTCTGAGTGCAGGCCTTCGCCGGGAAGCAGGTTCCTTGGTGCTAACCCCTATTACTGTGAAATCAATCAACTCAGTGCTTGGACCATCCCAGGCACACTGTTTGAGAGCAGGCTTGGATTCGGTCTCCTATCGGTCTCTGGAAGAGTCCGGAAGTGGAATGGGGAACTGAGGCTGCCATGTCAGAGGCAGTACCCGACGGGGTATAACTCTCTACAGCTCCTCTGAGCAGGTTGGGGAGTGACATTTACATGCAGGCTCCTGAGATCACATGTTCGATGGAATCATATTTATTTCCTCCTTAGTCGGAGATTACATGGTGAAGTGGGAGAGGTGTGGACTTGCCCTCCCATCATGGCCATTTCTGAGTTGAGTGACATAGGACAAATCATCCAACTTCCCTCACGCTTATGGGACTGGGATGTCAGGAGGTTCGGTGTGGACCTGAGTGTAAGGGGCCCGCGTGGGGCCTAGGGTGTGCAACTGAAAACAGAACCCTGCTCTGCTCCTAAGAGCATCGACCTTATCAAGCGATCCTGTCATCCCAAATCTGTTTTGTCGGAGGCCTCCTTGGTGAAGGGCCACAGCATCTGAGGCGGAAGGCAGAGTAGTTTTTGTAATTGGCTCCACTGCATGTCATCAAATGAAAGGGAAACCGAGACTGACAGTCCCCTAGCTGTGAGGGGACCTCGTCCAGAATGTGTCACAGGATAAAACCTCTGGAATTGGAGGCAAGGTGGCCTCATGGGCCTGGGAAGCAGGCTGACTGGATTTGAACAATGTCTCCATCCTCACTCCCATGGGACCTTGGCCAAGCCTCTTAACGCTTTTCTGAGCCTCAGTTTCTTCACCTGGAAAATGGGGCTAGCAATATTCCCTTGAAGGCAGCTTTGTGAGTCTGGTGTGTCGATAACAGTTCTGCTTCCCATGGACTCGTTGCCATTCTTTTTTTTTTTTTTTTTTTGAGGCGGAGTCTTGCTCTGTCGCCCAGGATAGAGTGCAGTGGCATGATCTTGGCTCACTGCAATCTCCACCACCGGGATCAAGCAATTCTTCTGTCTCAGGCTCCCTAGTAGCTGGGATTACAGGCATGCACCACCAAACCTGGCCAATTTTTTTGGTATTTTTAGTAGAGATGGGGTTTTGCCATGTTGGTCAGGCTGGTCTCGAACTCCTGACCTCAGATGATCCGCCTGCCTCATCCTCCCAAAGTGCTGGGATTACAGGTGTGAGCCACTGCGCCTGGCTGACTCATTGCTGTTCTAAGCCATCTTGTGAAGTGGTTACAGCGATCACATCCTCACTTCACAGATGGGGAAACTGAGGTGCAGAGCGGTCAGTGATCTGCTGGTTCATTCACTCCTTCATCCCATTTTCTGACCTGACCCCTGCTCCCTTCTCTTCTCTTATCTGCCACCCACCCACACATTGGAATCATGACATGAATTACACACATGTCCCCAAACTCGCCAGGCTAACTCAGGCTTCTGCCTTTAAATTCCCTCTGCCTGTAAGGTCTGTCTCCTTGTCTCTGCCTGACTCAACTGTGTGCGTCCTTTAAGGCTCAGCTCAGGTGCCTCCTCCTCCAGGAAGACTTCCCTCCTAAGCACTATTGGTAGGTTCTCCTTTAGCCTGGGCTCACCTATACCTGGGTGTGATCACCTCACAGTAACACCTAACACGGAGTAAACTGACTCCACACTTTCTGTCTCCTGGGTACTGTGCATGCCCCTTACAAACACTCTTTCATTTAGTTTGCCCTACAACTCGCCAACGTAGATGTTATTTTTTTCTGTGTCATGGTTGAGGAGCCAGGATTTGAACTCAGATGAGTCCTTTTTAGCTCTCCATGGGACACCTGGTTATGCACTTCTCTTTACTCATCTCTTTTACTGGACCTTGGCGTAGTTATCTCTGTATCACCGGGGCCCTGCACCACACAGGGATTCAAATAATAGTTGTTGAATGAAACCTGAGCACTCACGATATGTTTCTAGAATAATAAGAGTTAAAAAAAAAAAAGAGAGAGAGAGACAGAACTCAGTGAGGTACCTCAGGATCCCATCCTCCTCCATGGTTTAAGACAAGTTCTCATCAGGAGCCCCAGTTCTTTGAGAGGAGACAGACCTTGCCCAAGTCGGTCTACGGGTGGGTGCCTGGTCCAGTGCCTGGCATGGAGGACGTGCTGAGAAAACACGGATTTGACCGGTAGCTGTTTTTCTCCTTTGAGTGTGATCACTTAGGCAGTTCTGCTTTTTTGTGAACCAAGACTACTTGGGGACCTCCGAGTCAAAAGTACCCTTTGGTTTTCGCCAAGGGGTACTTCGAGGAAAGGGCCACCTCTACCCTCTATACTCAGGGAAATTGGATTTCTGATGATTGCTGCACACATAAGCAAGCAATAAAATGACAAAGCAATATTAAAGTTCAAGCGCTCAGAATACCCATCTTCTCCAGGCATCCTGAGTTTTTTTTTCTTTTTAGAGCAAAACCCTGTAATATTAATAAATGACAGAGAGAGAAGGATAGAAAAACGACTCTTTCCCTTTGACATGGTGAAGATCACAGGGACTAGAAGGACCTTTAGTCTTTATTAATGCGTCGCGAGGGGGCCTCTCCCACAAGCTGTGGGAAGCAGACATACAAAGAGTTTGCAACGCTCGCAGTCCTCAGCATCCCTGGGCGCCTCAGATGACTGCCTGGTACTGTTCAGAGTCTAGCAGGACCGCGTCATGGGGACCCGCTGTGTCCTGGGCAAGAACAAGGCAGCCCTAACCCAGCTCCCATCTGTGGGGGGCTGGAAGACAGGGAAATTCAGGACACAGGCCTTGATCACATGGGCCTGTTTCTAACCAAGGGCACTGATGCCCTGAAGAGGCTCGGAAGGAACCAGGCTGTCAGTTGCAGGGACGAGCACAAATCACGGCTAAGAGGGGACATCCCTGAGTTCATTAAGGACCGCATCCAATAATGAGCACCTTTGTTTTTATACCTTCCTGCTCCCCTCTGGACCACCTGGCTAAATGCATCTTCCCACCCTTCCTCCCCTATGGCTGGAAATAACATGAGGGTGGCTGGCAAAACCTATATTATGCAAGCCTAATTCCACTGACTTAGTGAGTCAGAAATTGCAAGGTACATACAGGAGAGAGGAACAGGATTGAAGTTTATAGTAAGGATTTAAGAGCCAAGAGGGTCAGACACACACACACACACACACACACACACACAGAATGAGAAATGGAGAGGCATATTTTGACATTTGTCCATTCATCTATCTGCCCATTCATTCATTCAAAAATGCTTATTGATCACCTACTCGATGAGACGCGCTGTTCTAGCCACTGGGGCTCCAGCAGTGAACAGGATGACCAAGGTCCTTGTTTCCCTAAAGCTTACACTCATTCCACTAGAGAGCATCCCTGGGTGCCAGGCCCATCACAGGGTTAATCACACTAAGGATGCATTATAATGCAGAGGATGGACACCACCCACACCCTTTCCGGGCAAGGGATCTAAGCGTCAGGGAGATCAACCTGTCCAAGACCTCACACTGGGTTGTGGACCTGGAATCTGAACCTAGATTTGAGGCCGACTCTCTTTCTACTCACTGCTCAAAGCTGACTGACAAACCCGAGCTGAGAGCAGTGGTGCAATCGGGGAGGAAGCATCCAGCTGAAGTGTGCTCAAATAAGGCATCGTCTAATTCGATTATGCTTGCTAGACTGCAATGTAATAAAACAGAGTTTTCATATAAGCATCATCTCCTAATGTTTACAGAACAAGAAAGCAAAATTAAGAGAGGAATTTCCAGGGAAAAAAGCATGTGTTTTAGGCTGATGTAAAGAGAATAGACCCAGAAGAAATTGATTTTTGAGTTTACAACTCAGCTCTGATGAGGGGATGCCTGGTGGATTGGGAGGGTAGAATCCCATGAAGGGCCAGGCTGGTGCCCAGAGGGAGCTGGTGAGAGTGGGAGGGCCTGCTAGAAGGAACCCAGGATGGAGGAGAGAGGCTGACAGGGACAGGCTTGTTAAAAGGAAAGAGGGCTGGTGAAGGCAGCCCACAAAAGACTTGGGTGGCCTGTAGGATTTATTTCCTACACCTCCTTGCTCCTCTCCAAACCTCCAGCTTCTCTTCCCAGTGTCTACCTTTCACAAGCAGCCAGAATGACTTTTCTAGCAAAGTGGAGCCTGATGACGAGTATGTGGGCCCTGGAGCCAAGCTGCCTGGGTTTGAAGCCTGCTCTGTTCCTTCCTATGTTGTGTGACCCTGGGCAGGTTACCTAACCCTTCCAGACGTCCCTTTCCTCATCTCCAAGTGGGGATTGAAGTAGTGCCAGATTCACAGGGTTGTCACGAGGACTGATGACCAGTGTACATGAAGCAAGTACACAATGCCTGGCACATAGTAAATGCTCAGTTAGCATGAGTTAGAATGAATCGCTTTCATTATTTTAAATCTGCTCAGATGACTCCTGTTTTTAAAACCCATGAGTGCAAAACCCAACAACTCAACACAAAAATGGGCAAACAACTTGAACAGACATTTTTCCAAGGAAGGTGCTAGTTAAAATGACCAATAAGCAAGCACATGAAAAGATGCTTAATATCATTAATCATTAAGGAAAGGCAAGTCAATACCACAGTGAGATACCACTTCACTCCCATGGGATGGTAGCTATCAAAACAAAAACAACAACAACAACAACAACAACAAAACAAACAAAAAAACAAGAAAATAACAAGTGTTGGTGAGAATGTGGAGAAATTAGAACCCTTGTGCATTGTTGGTGAGAACGTAAAATGGTACAGCCACTGTTAAAAATAGAATTACCACATGATGCAGCCATTTCACTTCTGGGTATCTACCCAAAAGAATTGAAACCTGGGTCTCAAAGAGATATTTGTATAACTATGTTCATGGTGGCATTACTCACAATAGCTAAAACCCAGTAGCAACCCGTGTCTGTCAACAGATGAAGGGATAAGCAAAATTGGGTATATACATATGGTGGAATATTATTCAGCCTTCAAAAGGAAGGCTGTTATATGCTACACCGTGGATGAAACTTGAGGATATTATGCTAAGTGAAATAAGCCAGACAAAAAGATAAATATTGTTGGGTGCAGTGGCTCAAACCTGTAATCCTAGCACTTTTGGAGGCTGATGTGGGAGGCTCACTTTAGCCTAGGAATTTGAAACCAGCCTGGGAAACATAGTAAGATCTCGTCTCTACAAATAATGGAAAAAATTAGCTGGGTAAATAGTGGCGTGCACCTTTGGTCCCAGCCACTTAGAAGGCTGAGGTGGGAGGATTGTTTAAGCCCAGGTGGTCGAGGCTGCAGTGAGCTGTGATCATGATGCTGCACTCCAGCCTGGGTAACAGAGCAAAACCCAGTCTAAAAAAAAAAAAAAGATAAATACCGTATGATTCAACTTATATGAGGTCCGCAGAATAGTGACAATCATAGAGACAGAATACAGAAGCATGGTTGCCAGGGGCTGAGGGGCAGGGGGGAATGAGGAGTCATTGTTTGATGGGGACAAAGTTGTAGTTTTACAAGATGAAAAGAGTTCTGCAGATAGGTGGTGGTGATGGTTGCACATGAAGGTATCTAATGCCACAGGACTCTACACTTATAGATGGCTGAGATGGTAAAAGCTATGTTATGTGTATTTTACCACAATAAAAAATAGAAAAAAAAATAAAACCAGCAAGCCTATGAGTGGAGGCTCTTCACTGCCTTCAGAGGGAACCACACTTCCTAACTTCCTAGCCTGGCACACAAGGTCTCTGTGGCTCTTCTAGTTTCTCTATCACGATCACCTCTCTCCTTCCTGTCCCCCACTAGACCGGATGGCCCACTTCCCCTGCCAGGACCTTACTCTTTCATATTCCAGGCCTTGCTGTTCCTTCTTTCTCTGCAAGAACTGCTCCCCAACCACCCCACTTGACCCACATGCAACATGGGATCATCTTTTTTTTTTTTTTTTTTTTTTTTTTAGATGCAACCTTGCTCTGTCACCCAGGCTAGAGTGCAGTGGCGCAATCTCAGCTCACTACAACCTCCACCTCCAGGGTTCAAGCAATTTTCCTGCCTCAGCCTCCCGAGTAACTGGGATTATTGACACCCGCCATGACGCCCGGCTAAGACGGGGTTTCACCATGTTGGCCAGGCTGGCCTTGAACTTCTGACCTCGGCCTTCCAAAGTGCTGGGATTACAGGCGTGAGCGACTGTGCCCAGCCGGGACCCACTTTTAAGATACTGCTCCCACCTCGGAGAGAACATTCCTCACCCTTTTCCACCCTGGAACTTACTACTTCCTCTTTTGTGCTGCACTGAGCCCCTCTCTGGATTTTGGCCCTAACCCCTCTTGATTTTATGCTCTGAGCTATTTATATGACTGTTCAGCCCCCTGGACAGTGAGTGCCCATGTCTTGCACTTTGTGACCACCCCTTACTCCAGGCCAGCCCAGTACTTTGCACCCAGCTTCAGTGAGTAGCTGCTGAATGGATTTGGCTCTCAGAAAAGAGGAAGTGCAGGCTGGATGGGGACTTATGACCTGTTATTATTACAAAGTAAGCATATGCCTAGGTGATGGGAGATACGGAACCCACACAGAACCTTGAAAGGCCGTTTGGTTTATTTCCCTGGTGAAAAACCCTTTGAGACAAAGAGCCTGGGGAGGGAAAGCTACATTTCCCCTTCATGTCGCCTCTGAAGAGAGAGGCATAAAGCAAGGGTTCGTGTTTCTCCTTCGAGAAATTAGGTCACTGGGTGTCGTTAAGTGTGCCTGACAGAGCTATGCTAATCAGTTCTCTTCTGGCCTAAATATCTGGTAATTATCTTGGTTTTTCGCTTTGCCAGACTTGGCTTCCTAAAACAGTTCATCCACGCTGTTACTTCTCGGCTCAAAATCTTCAAGGATAACGTTCACCACCACCATCAAACAGCAAGCACGCTCCGCTCTTGCCTCATGCTGGGCACTGTGCTAAACGTTTTACCTGCACGAACTCTTCAGACACCACCACAGTCTCTGAGGCAGGTGATACGATTAGGTCCAGTTCAGAGGGGAGGGGAAGGAATGGAGGCTCACTGCTTCCGGGGCCTGCAGCTCCGCATCCTGACGCCTCTGCCGGGCTCTCGGCCCCTCTCTCCCTCCTTATCCTTGTTTCTGACTCCTGGCTGTCAGTCCTAACCCTGATCATGCACGGCCCATGCTTCCCAGGACAAGCCAGAGCTGCAGGCCATCCAGGGTCCCTGCCTTCTCCCGTGTACATCCCCATCACTATTAGCCCGGGTTCTCCCGAGAAACTGAACCAATAGGATATATGTAGAGAGATGCAAGTGGAGACTTATTACAGGAATTGGCTCATGCTATTAGGGAGGGTAAGAAATCCCACAATATGCCATCTGCACGCTGGAGAACAAGAAAGCTGGTGGTGCAATTTGGTCTGAGATCAAAGGCCTGAGAACTAGGGGAGTGAATTTTATTTTATTTTTTTTGAGATAGGGTCTTGCACTGTTGCCCAGGCTGGGGTGCAGTGGCACAATCACCACTCACTGCAACTTCAATCCCTGGGGCTCAAGCAATCCTCTTGCCTCAGCCTCCAGAGTAGCTGGGACTACAGGTGTACACCACCCCTCCTGGCTAAATTTAAATTTTGTGGTTTTTTTTTTTTTTTTTGGTAGAGGCAGGGTTTCACCATGTTGCCCAGGCTGGTCTCGAACTCCTGAGCTCAAGCGATCCACCTGCCTTGGCCTCCCAAAGTGCTGGAATTACAGGCGTGAGCCACCGGGCCCACCCAGGTGTAAGCATTGGTCTGAGTCCAAAGGGTGAGAACCAGGAGCACCCATGTCAGAGGGCAGGAGAAGACGGATGTCCCAGCTCAAACAGAGAGGGTGAATTTGCCCTTCTTCAACCTTTCTGTTCTATCTGGGCCATCAGTGGATTGGATGACGCCTGCCCACATTGGTGAGGGCAGGCCTTCTTTTCTTAGCCTGCTGATTCAAATGCTAATGTCTTCCGGAAGTGCCCTCCCAGACACACCCAGAAATAATGTTCTACCAGCGATCTGGGTTTCCTTTAGCCCAGTCGAGTTGACACATATATTTAACCATCACACCGCCCACCCTAGAATGCCTGCCTGCGTCAGTTCTGTATCTCCCAGGCATCCTTGAAGGCATAGCTTGTGTCTAGACTCTGCCAGAAAGTCCTCCCTGAGGCCGGGCGCAGTGGCTCACTCCTGTAATCCCAGCACTTTGGGAGGCTGAGGCGGGTGGATTACCTGAGGTCAGGAGTTCGAGACCAGCCTGGCCAACATGGTGACACCCCATCTCTACGAAAAATACAACAACAACAAAAAATTAGCCAGGCATGGTGGTGGGTGCCTGTAATCCCAGCTACTTGGGGGGCTGAGGCAGGAGAATCACTTGAACCCAGGAGGCGGAGGTTGCAGTGAGCCAAGATCGTGCCATTGAACTCCAGCCTGGGTGACAAGAGTGAAACTCTGTCTCAAAACAAAAACAAAAACATCCTCTCTGAACTCCTAATGCACTTGGAGTTCAAACCACCCGCTTGACTGTTTGGCTTCTCAGCGATGGTGTGTTTGTGCATGTACACGCATGAGTGTGTGTGCTCATGTCAACACTCTCTTTCCAGAGTTATTCATTTTTCTTTTTTCTTCATTACAATTTTCTCTCTCTCTCTCTCTCTCTTTTTCTTTCTTTTTGAGACAGGGTCTCACTCTGTTGCCCAGGCTTGAGTGCAAAGGTGAGATCTCAGCTCACTGCAACCTCTGTCTCCCGGGTTCAAGCAATTCTCCTGTCTCAACCTCCCGAGTAGCTGGGATTACAGATGCCCACTACCACGGCCAGTGAATTTTTGTATTTTTAGTAGAGATGGGGTTTTTTCATGTTGGACAGGCTGGTCTCAAACTCCTGACCTCCAGGCGATCCACCTGTCTTGGCCTCCTAAATGCTGGGATTACAGGTGTGAGCCACCATGCCTGGCTTCTTTCCATATTTAGATTATGAACGATTTGAATGCCGGGATCCAACCCTTTCTGTCTGTGCCTCAGCCCTGATTTAACTAACTATAAGATTCCCCTTCCAAACTTCATTCATTTAAAACATCAACAGCAGACATCTAGTAAACTTTTTACTGGGTGCCAGATACGGTGAGCAGCGTTGGGTGCTGGGCTAGATGCAGATGGACAGCTGGCTAAAGGGCAAATATGAAAAGAGAATTAAGGAAGAACCAATAGATGAGGGCCAGTTCATTTTTTGAAACCCAAGGATCCACCATCCCAACTTTTGGGACCTAAGAAGTTATGCTGTTAATTACAAACAAAATGAAATATCAAATATAAATATAGATGGTAGCTTAGCATCTTCGGGCTGATTGACTTGTCCGGAGGGGTCTACTTTAGAATTTGTATCTTTATAACCTGACATTCTCTCTGGGCTGTTACAAAAGTAATGATTATCATGATAGCCAAAAAATCGAGCTTTTGTGGTAAGCTTTACTTAAAATGTATTTAACATTGCACCTCCAGGGCAGTGTTCTAGAAGCCAGGAAGGGGCTCTAGCAGGATTTTTTGTTTGTTGTTTGTTTGTTTGAGACAGGGTCTCTCTGTTGCCCAGGCTGGGTGCAGAGGCATGACCTTGGCTGACTGCAACCTCAACCTCCTGGGCTCAAGCAATCCTCCTACCTCAGTTCTTCCAGTAGCTGGGACTACAGGGGACACCACCACAGCCTGCTAATTTTTTAAGTTAGCCTCATCATGCCTAGTTCTCTGAAGGAGAAACTGAAGCTCAGAGAATTAAAATCATCTGTCAAAGGGCAAGGAAGTCAGAATTGCAGGCCAGGTCCAAAGTCTATATATATATATTTTTTTTGAGACGGAGTCTCGTTCTGTCACCAGGCTGGAGTGCAGTGGCGTGATCTCGGCTCACTGCAACCTCCGCCTCCTGGGTTCAAGTGATTCTCGAGCTTCAGCCTCCTGAGTAGCTGGGATTGCAGGCACGCGCCACCACGCCCAACTCATTTTTGTATTTTTAGTAGAGACGGGGTTTCACCATGTTGGCCAGGCTGGTCTTGAACTCCTGACTTCATGATTCGCCCGTCTCGGCCTCCCAAAGTGCTGGAATTACAGGCGTGGGCCACTGCGCCCGGCCAGTCTCTTTATTTCCGAAGTTCTAAAATTATATACTTAGAAAGAAATGCTTTAACCTTGCAGTAATACATTCTCTTTAAGGTCAGGAGTAAATAAGTAAAAATTAATCTGACAATCTCGAAGCAGGTTGAAAAATACCACTCTGTACTCCCCTTGGATTTGTCTCCCAGAATTGTTCCACTCATTGACAGCTGATTGGCTTAAATAATTCATCCCCTTTCGTGAGGCCTATTGCTTCAAATTGGTATTTGCTTGATGAGGGCTGTGACTGATGGGTGATTGCAAGCTGAAATGTTCCACCATACAAGCAGAGAGAGGCTCCAAACGGTTACCCAGTGTTTTAAGGCAAATCTGGGCGTTAGGATCTCATTCTTCTGCAAAGCACCAAATCGCCAGCAAACTAATTTTTTGGGTATTCTGACCATCTGTGCATTCCCGACCTTCCTACTGACCGAAGGGAGAGGGTTGACCACGTTTCCTGGGACACCTGGAGACATCTGTGTTCTAAGTTACAGGTCTGGCTGGAAGCTGCGTGCTACAAGCGTCTACATGGGGCCTCTGCCTCCTTGATCTCTGTGGCAGAGCTTCCATCTCCTTTTCAGGCAGCCCAACGTTTGGGGAGCCAAATCTCTTTCTGTCAAAGGGGGACAGTTTGCTAGGAAGAAAAATGGCCAGCCTTTGAGAAGAGAAGAGAGAAGAGGTGTATTCTTGGGGATAAGAGGTTAGAGATTAGGACTGAGGATAGGAGCAGGTAAGACGGGGTAACTTTCAGCAAAAGGCAATAAAGAAAGGGAAGAAGAGACACATTGCATTCTCAGACAGGGTAAAGACATCTCCTCAGACCCATGGCAAGAGGTGAACATGGACCGTGGTGTGCTGGGGTTGCTAAAGTTACACAGATTGGGAAGCCAGGGAGGGGCCTTGGTGGAGCTACCTTTTTTTTTTTTTTTTTTTTTGAGACAGGGTCTCTCTGTTACCCAGGCTGGAGTGCAGAGGTGTGACCTTGGCTCACTGCAGCCTCAACCCCCTGGGCTCAAGCGATCTTCCCACCTTAGCTCTTCAAGCAGCTGGGGCTACAGGCGCACACCACCACACCTGGCTAATCTAAAATATTTTTTTTTAGAGACTCGGTCTCACTTTGTTGCTCAGCCTGGTCTTAATCTCTTGAACTCAAGCAGTCCTCCTGCCTTGGCCTCCCAAAGTGTTGGGATTACAGGCATAAGTTACTGTGAATAGGGGTGGGAGGGAAGGCCAGGAGCGAGAGGAAACCGGGAAACCACAGGCACTGAGGTTTCTCACACAGGCTGACTTCAGTGAGGCTTTTGCTGAGAGCAGTTACTCTAACGAGCTGAGTCTTAGGAAGTCGGATTCCCTAGCTTCTCAGCGTGACCTTGAACCTGGGAGCAATTTCCATTCTCCTCCAGTTCTCAGTTCACGAAGTCGGTTCTCCTTCTCCAGGATGCCTGCAAAGCCCATTCTTCCCAAGGCATCACAAACCACCACTGGGCACGATTCAACTCTCCACATAAACACCCCACCCAGGCCCACTGAATCTCAATCTGTACTTTAGTCACATGCCAGCTGATTTGTGCATCCCAAAGTTTGAGAAGCAAACGAGAACTGGAAGCTCCTTGGGCTAAGGACAGCATCTGCCTTGTAGCTGTTTCTATCTCTGGGCACAGGGATGGGGCCATCATGGGACTTGCATAGTATATGTTGAAGGAGGCCGGGCGCAGTGGCTCCCACCTGTAACCTCAGCATGTTGGGAGTCCACAGCAAGTGGATTGCTTGAGTCCAGCAGTTTGAGATCAGCCTGGGCAACATGGCAAAACTCTGTCTCTACAAAAAACGCAAAAATTAGCTGGGCGTGATGGTGCATGCCTGTAGTCCCAGCTACTCAGGAGGCTGAGATGGGAGGATCACTTGAACCCAGGAAGTGGAGGCTGCAGTGAGTCATGACTGTGCCACTGCACTCCAGCCTAGGTGACAGAGTGAGACCCTGTCTCCAAAAATAAAACACCAAAATGTGCTGAAGGAGTGAAGGAATGAATCTCCCAGAAAGCAGACAATGAGGCGGGGAATGGGTCCAGCAAAAGAGAAGAAGGCAATTGATCAAGCTGAGTAGGCAGCAAGGATTAGGAAAAGATGGAAAAGACTGGAAATCGAATTCTCTGAACTCTAATAACATCAGAACTATCAGTAAACCTTCTTTGTGGATGGTAGCTTGCCTGTGAAGAAAACACCTCGCAGAACATACCCATTGATCTCTTTTATGAATTCTTAAATGTTGTGGAAATGGCGCCTCCATGGAGTGGCTATTTCAGCACAAAGCACCATCAGGGGCACTGCAGGCAGGAGAGGTAGCAGGAGAGAGGACAAGGAGGAGGTCTGGGCAGTGTATGCTGGCGGGGAGCGAGAGCGGGGGCCTGCCCCTTCGCCACACTCGCGGCTGCTGAGAGCCAGAGGGGGACACCACAAGTGGGAGAGAGGTGCTTCGGCCTCTCTCTTCAGAGGTTCCTGCCTTGATACAAGGCCCTCACATGGGCAGAGCACTTTACAGTTTACAAAGGACTTTACAGTTTATGAAGCACTTTACAGTTGATGAAGCATGAGTTATCACGAGTCAGCTCTACTTGTCACTTCCAGGAAGTGAAAACAGGCAGGCAGGAGAGGCGGCAATGTGCGTCACGAGTGAGGGTGTGCCCTCAAGTGAGGGTGGCCGGGGTGATTTGGTAACGGGGTCCCCTGTGAATCTCTCTCGATAGCACGCAATCGCTGGGGGGCCACGGGCAGCCATCCCTGCCTCATGGTCAAGTAAGACACAGGCCTGGTGGTGCACATGCTTGGCCAAGTCAGCCCTGGCCATTGAAGAGGTTGCCTAGTTGGGCCCCCACCCCACTGATGGCTGCAGGCTGATGCTGGTCCCAGCTGACGGTGCCATGTGGTGGGCTCAGAGCCAGCCTGCCCTCTTGGCTCCACCACCTCTGAGAAGGGACAGGGGTGACCATGGGAAAGTGACTTCACCTCTCCCACCTCCCACTTCCTCAGCATGGACTGGAGATAAACTCATTCCATTCTCATTTAATTCTTAAAACACACTGTTTTTTGCTTGCTTTTTGATTTTTTATTTTTTTGAGACAGTCTTCCTCTGTCACCCAGGCTGGAGTGCAGTGGCGTGATCTTGGCTCACTGCAACCTCCACCTCCTGGGCTCAAGTGATTCCCCTGCCTCAGCCTCCTGAGTAGCTGCAATGACAGGCGTGCACCACCACGCTCAGCTAATTTTTGTATTTTCAGTAGAGACAGAGTTTCACCATATTGGCCAGGCTGGTCTCGAATTCCTGAGCTCAAGCAATCCGCCTGCCTTACCTCCCAAAGTGTTGGGATTACAGGCATGAGCCACCACACTTAGCCCACACCTGTTGATGAGGACTCTTTTTATCCCCATTTTACAGATGAGGAAACTGAGGTCTAATGAAGAGCACTGAAAGAGCTGGATTGAACACAGGCAGTTTGAATCCCGGGACCCTGTTCTTACCCACTGTGCTATGCCACCGGGAAGAGGGAGGTAGGGTGCACAGTGGGCACCCAAGCCAGACTTGAGTCCCAACTCTCTACTAATTGACTGTGTCCTTGAGTAAGTTACTGAATCTTCGTGGGCCTCTGTTTTCTCATCTGTAAAGTAAGTTTGATTATATTACCTGCCTCAAAGGATTGTTGTGAAGATTAACATGAGATGACAAAAGTAAATCGTTAGAACAATGTCTGGCACATAGTAAGTGTTCAATAAATCCTGCCTCATTATTCACAGGGTTAGTGAGAGCATTAAACAAGGTAATTTATTTATTTATTTTTTTTAGCATGCTTATGAGGTTTTATAAATTCTTTTTTTAATTTATTTTTTTAAATTAATTAACTTATTTTTTATTATACTTTAAGTTCTAGGGTACATGTGCACAACGTGCAGGTTTGTTACATATGTATGCATGTGCCATGTTGGTGTGCTGCACCCATTAACTCATCATTTACATTAGATAGTCAGGAAACAACAGGTGCTGGAAAGGATGTGGAGAAATAGGAACACTTTTACCCTGTTGGTGGGACTGTAAACTAGTTCAATCATTGTGGAAGACAGTGTGGCGATTCCTCAAGGATCTAAACAAGGTAATTTATTACTTTTTGAGACAGGGTCTCACTCTGTCGCCCAGGCCCAGTGCAGTGGTGTGATCATGGCTCACTGCAACCTCGACCTCTCAGGCTCAGGTGATCCTCACGCCTCAACTTTCAGAGTAGCTGGGACTACAGGCATGTACCACCATGCCCAGCATTTTTTTTTTTTTTTTTGTAGAGATGCAGTCTCACTATGTTGCCCAGACTGGTCTTGAACTCCTGGACACAAGTGATCCTCCCGCCTCGGTCCCCAAAGTGATGGGATTGCAGGCATGAGCCACCATGCCTGGCTTAAATAAGGTAATTTATGAGGTGGGCGACCAGTTATAAAAAATGTAAGTACTCTCCCCTCTTCTCCTTTCCTGATCCAACATTCAAGCTCTGGTCAGTTTCCAAAGCCCAGTGGGAGTGGATTCCATCCTGCAATACACATAGACCTCCTTTTATGTCGATTTTTCTCAAAGAACTGGGAGTACTTCCAAGATGGCAAGTCTCATATGGGTAACGGTCCTTGGAACTATGTCCCATTCAACAGCCACAGAGCCTGCTGGGCTACGTTAAATTTCCAATGTCACCCCACCGGGGGACGGCATGGCCTGTCCTGGCAGTGTCAGGGCACTGGAGGGCCCAGCTCACAGCTCCCCATCGCCGTGCCTCTCTCCTGCCTCCAGCCTGTTAACCTGTTATCGTAATATCCCGCTTTCATCCCTTCTCACTTTCTGTAGGGAGATATTGAGAAAGAGAGAGAAGGAAGAAAAGAAAGGCTGATTTTACTATTCAAGTACTACCACCAGTGACAGCAACTAGAACAACAATAGTAAAGTGATTATAACACCTTCTGTTCAACAGGCTCCACCATGACAGCCCTGCCTGTGCTATGGTATTGAAGCCTCACGATGACCCTATGAGGTTAGCATGGCTGCCATCCTGAATCTGTAGAGGGGAAGTAGATTTGCGGCCCCAGGGCTGGTGAGAGGTGATGCTTATACCAGTCACACCTGGCCCGTGTGACATCAAAGCCTCCTGTGTGGTCCCGCCCCACCCCTTGTGGAGCAGGCTCCCCACAGCGCTGTCTCTTAGGAGGGCCAGCCTCCCAAATATCCCAAATATCTCTTGGGGGTATTTGCCGCCCCAACATGGGTTTTCACAGACACATTTGATCTTGCCGTCTCTGTAGCTGTGACCACACACGCGTACTTTGCACTTTGACCTTTCTTTCAGTACCAGTGACTCAGAAGTCCCTCTAAACCTGAATCTTACCGGTGGCAGAAGATCATTCTCTGGTTGGAACCATGGCCCTCTCTTTAGGAGAGTGGAACTTGCCACCTGGAACTAATGCAAATGACTACTATTGATGGCGTACCCAGGATGCAGCACATAGCCCGGTTTAGGATCTCAGTTAAGTGCAACATCACTCATTTTGCAAATGAGAAATAGGAGGCTCAGAGACGCTAAACAACTGACCTAAGGTCACCCGCTGGCTCCTGTGTTAACTCGTTCAATTCTCAGAGCCACCCTGCGAAGCACAGGGCTTCGAGTCCATACTACCTTCCTTGTGAGGCTGCTATGAGGCTCAACTTGCTACAGCTTTGCTGGCTGTGGCTCACTGTGAAAATGTCAGCATTTTCCTCTTCCTCTGTTTTACAGAGGTTCAGAGAGGTTAAGGGCCTTGACCAAGGTCACAACGCTCAGAAGCAGAAGACACAGACAGCCTCTAGCCCAGATTCTCTGCCTCCATATCCGGAGCTGTTCCCTCTACCCCACTGCCTGGGAACATCTGCTGGATCAGCCTCAGCGAATGCCCTGGAAAAATGGCAGGGACCTAATTTCCCTGAGCTGCTTGATGGAGCTTGCCTCTCTTTCTGCTTCTTCTAATATCGCGCGTGTGTGTGTGTGTGTGTGTGTGTGTGTGTTTCAAAAATCTTTTGTCAGCAGCAAATTCATCTGAAATTGCAGCAAGAATAATACTTCGGTGTCACCTTTACTCTTCTCTGGTTCTAACAATCTTACGGTATCAAACAATCCCTGCTTCAGAGGAAAAATAATAATGAATGACTTAAAATAACTCTGCTGAAGAAAATGAAGGTTTGATTTGAATTGCAGAGGGAACGACTCCCTTTTAGCCCCCCTCTCTCTTCATTTCCTGGAGAAGGCTTTCAGAATCTGCAAGATCCTTCTGCACTCAAAGATTCTGACAGTCAAGAAAAACCGGGGCCAAATTATTTGATCTGAAAGTATATTTATCCCCATCATTCCAAAATACCACCAAATATCACCTAAGGAATAGGAAGCATTGGTGTGTCCGTCTCTATTCTTCTCTAAGGAGCCTTAAGCATTCTCGGGTCCACCGGAAAGGATACGGTTTCCCCACCACTGCATTGCCTGGATGGGTGTCTTCCTCTGGGGCAGGTCAGAGAGGTTCATATGCTACAGAAGCCTATTAAAAGCTTATCTCATTAATCACAGTGATTCATGCCAATAAAAAAGAATTTTTGGGAGAATGCAGATTTAACCCATGTGGCCTTATTGGATCAGATTCATTATAACTCCATGTCTAGGTTCTCAAAGGAGATAGCAGGTCACAAGTGTATGCTTCAACCGAAACCCTCCTTAACCCACATGGGCATAAATGAAGCTGAAATTACCAGAGAAATACACACTGGCATGTGCTGAGCCTGTGGTGCCGTTCAACCAAATAAAGTTCCATGGTTTAATACATTTCTCCGTAGAGTGTCACAGCAGACAAGGTTGTGAATTACACATTCCATTTTTGCTCTTTGAGAATGGTTCTATTTAACCCAGTGGCCAACAGGAGTTCAGCTGATTAATAAAAGTACATTCTTTTTAAGTATAATTTTGAGTATTGTTGTGGTTTGACTGACCCATGATTGCACAGATTTCAACAAAGCCAGCTTGGAAGCTGCTAAAATGAACTTATTACTCAGCTTTTATTTACAAAACGTACTTTGAGGCTTCAAGTCTTGCACTGATGCCAGTGGTCGCAAAGGAGAGAGAATTGGTATTGAATCTGGTGGTATGCTGAAACGCCAAGGGGGGGCAGCTGCTCACCAGTCTGGCTTTCTAGGTAAAATGAGGCCACATAAAGTGATGGAATGGTTATCTTCCCAAATGCCAATCTGTGTTGGTTTGCAAAGTGCTGAAGAATGAATGACACTCCGTCCTGGCTGAGATTTATGTCACACAATTTAGGGTAGGAGGAGGAAAGCCTATTTTCAGTCTAATGTTACAAAGGGGCAAGTCAATGGAATTGGGAGGAAATGGCCGGAACCCAGTAGCTCAATTTTTAACCCCAGGGTGAATCAAAACAGCTTCCCTGTTCCCCTTCCCCTCTGACCTTAGGGATCAGCCCACTCTCTCTATTACCTTCTACTACCCTCTCTCTACACACATTCACATTTGACCCAATTCCCCCTTCTAACCAAAGACTCGACCCAATTCTCAAGCCTTCTCCCCCACAGTTCTGACCCAATTCTCTCATCATTTCCACAAAGACGTGACCCAATTTGCCTCCATCCTTCCCCCGGCACATGCGATAACATTCCCCCTACAGCTCCCACACTACGGATATGACCTCATTTCCACCTCCATGCCAGTCATTCACACCTGTTCCCCCTCCATTTCTTCACGATGGCCAGGAGCCACCATGGTTACCTTCTCCTCTTCTTGCAGTTAGGACACCACCCCCTTTTCTAAAAACACCAAGGACACAGCCTCCCTTCTGCAGTAGCTTCTTCTTTCCCCAGGTATATTCACAGGGATTTGACCCAATTTTCCCACTTCTCAAACCCTACTTGGCTCATCGATCTCTTTGCACATCATCTTCGCAAGGACACGTGGTTTGTGTCTTTGCTGGAATGTCAAGTCCTCCGACAGAGCCTATGCTCCCAATCAACGCTTGCAGCACAGCACTGAGTAGGTAGTTACTGCAGCCCCTGGCATGGCCAGAGGAAACTTCACAGTTGGCTGTGCCTTAACTGATACTCAGTTATTAGGTTATTATTTAAAGAAATCATTTTGTGGGCAGCTGATCTGCCAGCATTTTGGATTCTCTTTCTTTCTTTCTTTCTTTCTTTCTTTCTTTCTTTCTTTCTTTCTTTCTTTCTTTCTTTCTTTCTTTCTTTCTTTCTTTCTTTCTTTTTCTTTCTTTCTTTTTCTTTCTTTCTTTCTCTCTCTTTCCTTTTTTCCTTTTCCTTTTTTAAAAAAGGAAGCACAATGAGTGCTGGTGAAGTGTGGTAGGGCTGTCAGTCAGGGGCTAAAGTCCTTCATATAAAAACATGGGCAGGAGCGAACCGGCCACTGAATGCTGCCCTCACTACGTCAGTAGGGCTCCTGGAGAGGTTATAGGAGATGGCTCTCTGAGGGCCCTTCATTCACGGCTGCTACCTAATTAAAAAATAAATATGTTTCAATTATCACAAATGATTTTTATTTATCCACTAGGAACCAGATCACAATCAGTTATGCATTTTATGAAAGCTATTAAACAGTTTTCAGGTGAAAGGGCATTAAGTTCTATCAATGTTGGGGACTGATTTGGGTGAATAGCCTTGGAGGCGATTGGTTGAGGGAAGACTGGAGAGGGCTTTTGTAGCCTTGCCCTCGTTTTTGTAACTGTTCCTCCCTAGGTCACTGCCCACTTACGTGTGATGGAGAAAGAGCCCACTCCACCACTCCAACTCTCCCTGTTCTCTGAACTTGGCTGAGTTTGGATGACACTCAGGGTGGAACTCAATTCCATTCCATTCCTTCAGATCCATGTTCATCTGTGTCCCTTCCCTCCTTATCCACTACCACCATCCACAATCCGTTATCCACCCTTCCTTCCTTGATCCACCACCACCTGCACCATGGCTATAATTACTACCACCACCACCACCATCACCTCCACCACTATCACTACCACCACCGTCACCACTACCACTACCACCATCACCACCATTACCACTGTCACCTACCACCACCATCACCATCATCACCACCACCACCGTCACTACCACCACCATCACCATCATCACCACCACCACCATCACCATCACCACCATCACCATCACCACCTTCATCACCACCATCTTTATGACAATCATTATTACCACCATCAATCACCACCACCTTCATGATCACCTGCCTGCATCATGGTTACAATTACTACCACCACCATCAGCACCACCTTCATGATCACCACCACCTGCATCATGGTTACAATTACTACCACTACCATCAGCACCACCTTCATGATCACCACCACCTGCATCATGGCTATAATTATTACCACCACCACCACCACCACCACCACCACCACCACCACCATCACCATCACTACCACTACCACCACCATCACCATCATCACCACCACCAGCAGCACATCTGAAAAACCCTGATTCTGGCCTTTATCTCTATAATTCTTTTCTTTTTCTGTCAACTTCTTTATTTATACATTTATCCATTAAAAAGAATGAGAATGAAAAATAGAAAAATTATTCCTTTTATTATTTTAATAATTTGTATCTTTTTCATGAGTGAGAAGGTAAAGATCTATCTATCATCTATCCATCTGTCTGTCTATTAATTGATTGATCATTTTCTTTTGCTTGTTGGTTGTATTTCCATGGCTCTTCCCTTTTAGTTTGTCTTCATCCCTCCACCTTCTTTTAGTTGGTTTAGCGCTTGGGGCCTAAAAGTAACTGATGCAGCACTTTAGAATATAGAGAATGCTTCCAAGCCCTTGCAGAGACTGGACTTTTCCTACCTAGTGATAGCATAGAGAAGAGCAACTACATGATTTTATCTCTTTGTGGGAAAAGGGGTACATCTTTTTATTCAGAGTCAAAAGTTTTTAAAAAGGAAGAAGACAGGAAATCTGAATCTTTGGTCCGCACCTGGCGCTTTAGCATAATGATCTGCACATTGTTGACATCCTGTAAATGCTTACTGAATTAAATTTGAGCATCAGCCTTTGGGCAGGAACAGAATTAAATCCATTTTTTTGGGGGCAGCCACTTTTATTCCAAATATCTTTTTGGGTTACATTTCTTTTTCTTTTTTTTTTTTTTTTTTTTTTTTTTGAGACGGAGTCTCGCTCTGTCGCCCAGGCTGGGGTGCAGTGGCTGGATCTCAGCTCACTGCAAGCTCCACCTCCCGGGTTTACGCCATTCTCCTGCCTCAGCCTCCCACGGGTTACATTTCTAATTTCTCCCACCCTTTCCTTTTGTCTCTTATCAAAACTCATGACACTGATGCTGAAGTAAAGTTGACCATTTGTGTTTGGAATTCATTGGATGGACTAGGGTTTAAATCCCTGCACCACCAATGACTGACCTGAAAAAAAAATCACTTGACTTCTTTTGGCCTTAGTTCTCTCATCTGTGCAACCACCCTGCAATACAGGGTGGTTGTGGGAATTGAATGAAAAAATAAGGACTATACAGTAGATCCCAGGGGATCCAGCCCATGGTAGCTGGATGCATGGCATGTGTATGTTTCCTGTAGATAATTACTTCCCCTACTCTCTATTGGGTCCATTTCTGGTACAGCCAAAGGATGCCAAGGCTGCATGCTCTCAGGGACCAACTCCCCCTCTACCATCAGCCCATCTTCATGATGCTCAGCCATTAGGAGACTCGGAGAATTGAACTGGGGAAGTATAACAGCAAACTGGGAGGCAGAATTCCTGTGTGAATTTCTGTTCCTTTACACACTGCAGGAATGCTACGAGACAGCTCATTTCTAAGCTGCGGAGGGTTCCCACAGCTTGGCTGAGACTTGGGGGAGAAGACGCAGGGCTTGAAGGCCCTTGCAGGAGTGAAGCCAGTGAAGAGAGGGAGTCCCAAAAAACCCGACTCCCACCTCTACCCCTGTGAGCTGTGGGACTCTGGCAAATCACTTAATCTCTCAGCGCCTCCGTTTCCTCCTCTGCAGAATGAGGATAAGAAGCCTAAAACAGATTTTGCATGGTGGTTGTGGGGATAAAATAAAACCTTTGGCATACAGGAGGGTGCTCAATAGGTAGTGTTTTTCTTCCCTTCCTTCCCTCTCCATCCTCTCCTTCTTTTCAAACACTTCCTTTGTATCTTGTATTCCACCCCCCTCCCGACTTCTTCCCAGGTTTCTTGAATCAAATTTTCAGATATGCTGGCTACTCAATGGTGGCTTGTATACAACCTGAAGTTCTTAGGAGGATGGACACTAAAGAAGCCAATAAGTGATAAACGTTTGACTGCATAAACAAGAATAATAACAACACAATTATTTGGGATCATTATTAAATCGTGAGACCAAATGAAGCCAACATAATCAAAATTGAATCGAAAGTCAGTAGAGAGTCACACCCTCTAATTTGTTTGAAGATGCTGCCCTGGTTTATTACTGATGCTCAATCATACAGTTATTTAAAGGACATCTGGACTGACAATACTAATAATGGTGACAAATCTTCCCGGCATGGATGGCTCTCACTTTCTTTTAATTGAAGGGAAGCTATGGAAGTGTTTTCCTTCATTTAAAAAAAAAAAAAACTTCCTTTTTTTTTTTCCTTAGGCCATCTGTCTGGCTATTAAAATCCCATCAGCTTCATTGCGAGAACACTTACTTCCCCCACGCCTGCCATCCCAAAGGGGGCTCTTACAGTCAACTAGCTCATGATCGCTCCGGGCCTTCCAAAGGGAAAGTGCATTTGCTCCCAGCGCTTCCTTTGCAGGTTCCTGTCTTTCTTTCCTGGCATCTCATTGCTGTATAGACAAGATATTTTGTGATTTATTTCCACGGCCCCGCATTAATACCCAGAAATTAGTTTATATCCGTAACTATGTGTTAATTCATTCAACTGTATAAGAAGTAGCTATGCCTCTTCTCAGCAGTTTAGGGTCTAACAAGACAGTGCTGGATCTCCCAAATAAACACTCTTGGGTCAAAGTGCAATACTTCAGGATTAGATGATGGTGGATGAAGTCCTTGGATCTAAGAGATTGAGTCAGGACTAAGAGTCAGGAAGGAAATGCCTGCATTCTCTCTGACCCAGCACCTGGGTTCCTCAAACCTTACACTATTTCTCTTAGGCTTGTGAGTCACATTATCCCATCCCTTCCTATATACCCCAAATCCTTTTTGTCCTTATTGTTATGGGAGACAGTCATTCCTGTTACGACAAAACTGCCTTTCCTCTCACACCCAGGTATGATCATTACGGAGAAATCTCACCGCTTCCTCCAAGCAAGCACCTCTTCCGACCAGAGGTAAATCCTATACTTGGAAGGCTCTAGGGTGGAGAAAGAAATTCCTTCCCTGCTGATTGACAGGGAGAGCTAATTCCTCTTGTTCTGATGGTGTCTTGAGAGGGGGCATCTCCTGAACACCCTGGAGGAAACCAAAGGGAAAATCCTCCAGTACAAATCGGTGTGTCAACAAGGGAGGCAGCATCTCTCTCTCTTTCTCTCTCTCTCTCTCTCCCCCCTCCCCGCCCCCCGGCTATCATCCACACCACCATCCTTTCTAGATGGAGGGATGGGTCAAATTGTAACTAAGAACCGAGTGCTCCCGACGCCTCAGAAAGGCCCTTGGATTCCAGGCGACTTCTGTGAATTGGCCTCTGACCTTCTTTTCACTTTCTATGCCAGTGTCTCTTTTATCACCTAAAGAAAAAAGCTGATGAGCAATGGAGCTGAAGAGCCGCCCATCTCTCCACATCTTTCAAACATGCTTTATCAGTAGGAACGACGCTTTTGCAAAGTGAATGGTGGGCCATTGTGGTATCTGAGATGAATTTAGGCAGTATAGGGATGAACATTTAAATAGGTTTAAGCTGAGTATTTTGAAGGCGTGTTAAAAATATAACTAGTGAATCGAACCAGTGGTTTCTTGGATACTATTGCTTAGGATGAGGCTCGATTTAAACAGGGGATCGATTTAAAGATACGCGTTTGAGGCTGTGTGCAGTAGCTCACACCTGTAATCCCCAAAATTTGGGAGGCCGAGGTGGGTGGATCTATTGAGCTCAGGAGTTCGAGACCAGCCTGGGTAGTGTGGCGAAACCCTATCTCTACAAAAATACAAAAAAAATTAGCCAGTGCGATGGTGCACCCCTGTAGTCTCAGCTCCTCAGGAGGCTCAAGTAATAGGGTCCCTTCAGCCCAGTAGGTCAAGGCTGCAGTGAGCCAAGATTGTGCCACTGCACTCCAGTCTGGGCAATAGAGCGAGACCCTGTCTCAAAAAAAAAAAAAAAAGTAAAAAAAGATATGTGTTTGATTAATAACAGTATGGGTGGTGGATTTAAAACAACAGCGCTATCTTTTGATTTAAAATAACAGCACTATCTTTTGAGCCTCCACTCGGTATGCAAGTCTTTTATACAGATTTTATTTTAATTTTTATAACACACTGCTTGAGAAGCATTTTTATTTCTGTTTTTGTGCGTGTGTGTGGCGGACAGGAAATGGTGGTTCAGAGAGGTGAAGCGCCCTGCCCGAGGCGGCAGAGCGAGTCAGGATTCAAACCCAGGCCTGTGTGATGCTCAAATCGGGCTCTTTCTGCGGGATCACGCTGCCCAATCAATCTGGGAAGAAAGTAGGGCAGGAGGTGGTTGGGTTCTAGGGAAAATCTATTGGTCCTGGGCTGCGGTGGTGTGTGGTCCTGCCGTCTGAGGCTCTGGTCTGTAATTTTAGCCTAGGCTCCAGCCACAAGCTTTGTGGCTTCCTCTCATCACTCAGTCCACAAATATCCATGCCCCGCCTGGTTTCTCTGTGTTCTCTGTGTCTCACAGAGCTCTCCCT
Organism: Papio anubis; assembly: GCF_008728515.1. Classification (NCBI taxonomy): domain Eukaryota; kingdom Metazoa; phylum Chordata; class Mammalia; order Primates; family Cercopithecidae; genus Papio; species Papio anubis. The sequence continues at coordinate 14,017,877 of NC_044991.1, read as the reverse complement.
GGGCAGCGTTTCTGGGGGCGGCAGGGGTGTCTCTCCCAGCTTGGGGGCGGGCAGGCCTCTCTCTGCATCCTGCTGCTGTTCCTCTTCGTTCTGACCAACTGTCGTGGACCCTCTGGGCTCCAGCATTCCATCTGCTCTGAGAGGGGCCCGCCCGCGCCCAGGCGGCTTCCATCTCTCCCGGGGGCCTCTGCCAGCCTTCTCACGCTCTCTCCCCACCCTGTGCCACCTCGCTATGCTGAGCTGCTGCCCACCATCATCCTTTCCACCAACCCACCTCTGGCTCCCGTCCTCTTGTGGTCTGCAAAGCCACTGACTTAGACCCGGGATGGCAGCTGGCTTCATTTACCCCCATGGCTCTGCCCCCACCTCACCCACACCACGCGTTCTGCCTCTGGCCACGTCCTGGTAACCCTGGTGTCAGGTACCTCGGCTGCCGAGGCCCATTGGGAAGCCCCAGAGGCACAATGTTCTCAAGCCGGAGGACAGGCCCTTTGAAACAGACCTTTCCGGCCGGGTTCTTATGTTCTTCTGTGAACTCAGTTCTCAGGGGAAGGATTCCGTTGTTCCGGCACCGAGGCTGGGAGAGCCGCCTACCCTAGAAGCGGCTGATTCCACTGGAAGCCAAGGCACAAACTAATGTGTTCCTCCCTTCCTCCGTCCATCTTTCCATCCTTTCTCCTTTTCTTCTTTTGTTCATAATTACTATCATTATTTTTGCTGAGATCCTACTATGTGCCAGACCCTGCCTTAGCTATTTAATTCCTACTGATTGGACTATCCCCATTTATTCACCAAGAGTGTGAGGTGTGCCAGGCACTGTGCCGGGCAGCCGGTCACAGAGGTAAATGTGACACCATCCCTGTCTCAAGGGCTTTACCACCTGGTTGAGGAGACAGAGACTTGAAAACAGAGAAGCATAAGAAAGTGTCTGCATCTTTGCCGGCATCTGAACTGGCAGAGGCTGCAAATGTCTGAGGGTGGAGCCCTTTGGCTTTGAGGCCAGCAGGAGAAAGGGGAGAGTGGCCACCACTCCTGGCATGGATGGGCCCCTGTCTAATCCCTTCACTATGTCAAAACGGACACCAAGGCATACCGAGACAACAGCAACAGCTCGCTGCCACAACCCTCCCCAGATATAAAGGCGCATCTCTAAGGAGATGACCCTGTCATAGAGCAAGTCCAGAAGAAGGAAAAACCTCCCTTTCTCGGTGCTGTTTCAGGCTTCTCTTTGGCCAAATCCTGCTGCTCTTTCAAGCGGAAGGGCCCTTGGATTTGAAGACTTTGTGGGACAGATAGGGGAGCCCAGAGCTCCCCTAAGGGTATTAGCTGGGATGTAATGGGGAGGAAGGCGGATAAACAGACACAGGCTCGCAATGGTCCTGCCTCCCAGAGGTAGGCATTTTATCCACCCTCAGAGAGGCAGCAGCAGGGACTGTGTCCCGGAGGGAATGTTGCGGTGGTAGAATGGCACAGTGCCTTCCATCCCACAATTATGAGTGAGCTGCTACTACGTGCTAGGCACCGTGTCGGGTGCTGGAGACCCCACACTACTTGCTGCCTGGGACCCGGGCACATGGGTTCTAGTCCCTGCACTGCCACTTGCTGACTCCGTGGCATAACCAAGTCCCTTCCTTTTTGGGCCTCATGTTCTTCAAAGTTAAGGTGAGGATTTGGACTAGATGAGCCCTGTGGAGTCGCCGCTAGTTAACTTCCCTCTCTCCTTTTCCCATAACAACAGAAACTCGTTTTCCTCCAGGCATGTGGCCACCTAGAATAAAGGTTATCTTTTCCAGATTTCCCTATAGCTAATGTATGGTCACGTAGCAAACTTCTGCCCAGTGAAGCTAAGGCAAAAATGTTGTGTGATACCTTCCAGGAAGCCTCCTTAGGAGCCAGGTGACAGGTGCCCTTTGCCCTTGTCTTTTTGTGCCATCCTCCACCTTGATCCATGGGATGTGAAGGCAGTGGCTGGAGCTCTGGCAGCCCTACTTGACTGTGAGGTTGAAGGGCCCACTGTGGGGATGATGGAGTGGGGAGCGGGCAGGGGTCTGCATTGTTAACCGGTTTGTGGAGGCTCCAGACCAGCCTTGTACTTTACACCCCCAGATTTGTTTACTTGAAAGAAAGAAACTTCTTGCTTTGTTTAAGCCACCGCTAATTTTATTTTTCTGTTACTTATCATCAGATCTAATCCTTCTTGATACAATCTCTAAAAATCTCTTCCAGGTGTACTGTTCCAAGGTTGTGACACTAGGTTGTGAACAACCTCTTTGTCTTATTTAAACCACTGTTAGTTTTATTTTTCTGTGACTTATGGTCAAATTGAATCCTTCCTGGTACAAGCTCTAAAGTCTTTTCCAGGTGTGCTGTTCTGAACTTGTGGCATTAGGGGAGTTCTTTGGGTAGTCATTCCCTGTGGTTGGCAGAATAGCAGCTTCCCAAAGATGCCCACATCCCAATTCCTGTAACCTGTGAGCGCACCACATTGCATGGGAAAAGGGATTAAGGTTGCAGATGGAATTAAGGCTGCTAATCAGCAGACTGTAAGAGAGGGAGATTATCCTGGATTATCTGGGTGGGCACGTGGTAATCCCCAGGGCCCTTAGGTGTGAGCGGGGAAGCAGGAGAATCACGAGAAGGACTCTGTTCAACAACTCTCGCTTTGAGGATAGAGGAAGCAGCTATAGGCCAGGGAAGGAGGCAGCCTCTAGGAGCTAGAAATGGCCAGCAAGTAGATTCTTCCAAGGCCCTCCGGAAGGGACACAGCCCTGCCCACAGCTTGATTCTAGCCCAGTGAGACCCAGGTTAGACTTCCAACATCCAGAACAGTCAGATAATAGGTTTTTGTTGTTTTAAGCACCAAGTTCATGTAATTTATTACAGCAGCAATGGGAAACATGCACTCCCACTGTTGCCTAATGGGTAAAATGAGAATCCTAACACCCGTGTTATAGAGTGCCATGCAGCTAGGGGAGGTGACAGACACGTGGTCCTCAGCCCAAGGCCCAGCACACGCAAGACTTTCAAACAGTAGCTCTCGGGGAAAATCACTGTTTCTTCTTATACCTCTGGTCACCTCCTTTAACCTTAAATGATAATATTAGCTGAAATGGGGTGGGTGCAGTGGCTCATGCCTTGTAATCCCAGCACTTTGGGAGATTGAAGTGAGAGGATTGATTGAGCCCAGCAATTTGAGACCAGGCTTGACAACATAGCAAGGTCCCATCTCTTAAAAAAAAAAAAAAAAATTAGCTCAGTGTGGTAGTGCACACCTGTAGTCCCAGCTACTCATGAGGCTGAGGTAGGAGGATCGCTGGAACCAAGCAGTTTGAGGCTGCAGTGACCCATGATTGTACCACTGCATTACAGCCTGGGTGACAGAGTGAGACCCTGTCAAAAAAAAAAAAAAAGTAGCTGAAATGAAATGGACTGATAGAGGTGCTGGGACTGAACTAATGGCTTTCCCAGGTCTGTGCACTCTGAATTTATTAGGTGCCTGGGAAGAAGGTGGTTATCCTCATGGAAGAGGCAAAGAAACAGGCCCAGCCCGCCAGTGGCAGGGGTGGGATTTAGATCCTTGTCTGCCAGAACCCGCTGGTCATGCTCTGAAGCCTTGCATCTCAAACTGTGGTCTGCAGACCTGTGGCATCAACCTCACCTGGGCACCAGAAACGGAGTCTCAGCGCCCACCTGGAGCCCCAGATCAGTATCTGCATTTCAGCAAGATCCGCAGGTGATCTGTGTACACATTAAAATTTGAAGGTGCTGCTCTAGACCAAGTGCTCTGCTCTCTTCTTAACCTCATCCTTTTGGGAACAGACTTGGGTGATTCCATTTTCTTCATCTGCTTTGGGCCTATCTCCTTTGTTCTACTGTTGGTGAACTCCTATTCATCCTGCAGAACCCACTGCAGAGGGCCCAGCCTTTAGGACCTCTTTCCTGACCTCCTCAAATAAAGTTGCTCTCTTTTCTCCCCTTTACTTGTGCCTTCATCGAGTCCCTGAGCTCACTGGTAATGGTTTTGGTGTCTGCCTGTCTCTTCTAGGCTTTGATCTCCTTCAGAGCAGGGGTGGGTCTTCTTCCACCCAAAAAACATTTACTAAGCACCTACTGTGTGCCAGGCACTGCTCTCAGTCCCTGGGCTATGGCAAGTCAATAAGACAGACAAGGACCCTGGTCTCATGGAATTCACATTCCAATCAGAAATAATACATACAGTAGACAAACAAATTCAGAGAGCGTAAAATCCAACAAAGAAATTAAAATCGGCAAGAGAGACCGGGAAGAGGAAGGGCAGACTCCCTTCGGCAGCTGATTTGCTTCTGTGATCTGTGAACTAGCACAGAGCCTGGCTTACATTAAACATTCAAAAATTATCAAGTTAAATCAGGTCTGACCATTCTCTGAGATTCAAACGACAGGTCTTTAAGTTACTATTCTTTCTGGGCAATTACTGGGCAATTTTTCCTCCCCAGAAAACGAAAATTTCTCTCTTCTCCATGAAGCCTTCCAAGGTAGAAATGAGAAGTAGTAAATCTCTCCGTCCTGCAGCAGGTCTCCCTCCCGTCTCTCTGCAGCCAGCACCAACAGCGTGGCCTGTCGCCCTGGCACCTGGCATTCAGTTATTGAATAAAACATGCCACGTGGCTGGTCACCCCAACAGGGTGTGCTTCCCGAACTGGGGTCAAGGTCAGAAAATGTCAGCCTCTGAAAGGGAAGCTGCCAAGGTGGCCTAAAATGGGTGAGCATCTCTCTCTTTAAAAGCAACAACTCACCCTGGGGAGGTTGTTTAAAAGGGAGTAGATGAGGCTAGCCTTCCACCTGAATCTTATCAGCAGGCCCTGCTCAGGAATGTGGGATAGTGATGCATTTATTTACAGATGCATGGCTCTCTTCTTCCCTCTGTCTGTGTGAGCTGCTACACCCTGTCTGCGCTGGTGTCGTTTTAGTTCTGTCTTCAACTGTCAAAAGACAAAGACTCTACCTCTAATTTGCCACAGGCGTAGAGGAGGATTTGCAAACTTGGACGCCTACAGAGGCCAGGCAACGGCCATGCATGGTGGAGCGGAGCAGCCATGTAAGCCACGTAAGACACTCGGGAGCGGTGGGGACTTGGGGGGAAGTGCAAGGCACCTGCCGCACGGAAGAGACATCTGCTGCCCAGATCTTGCTGATGGCTGCCAAGCAGGGATAGGGCCCAGGGTTACACAAATCTTTTTTTTTTTTTTTTTTCCCAAGGGAACCAAAAATGTGGATTTTTATGGGAAAGTTTTCAATATGTAGAACATTTGAGGGCCAAGCACAACTCGCTTGCCAATCAACTGCTAGCATCATAAATAATAAACACACCACTGGTAATGACAGCACCCGACATTTGTCAAATGCTCGCTATGTGCCGGCGCCTCGGTAAGCACTCTATGTGGAGCATCCCACCAAAATTTCACAAGTAATTCGGGAGGGAGGCACAATGATTATCCCCATTTTACACGTGAAAAATAGACTTAGGCTATATTCCTTGTCCAAGGGAGCATAGCTCATAAGTGACAGGGGTGGGATTTGAACCCAGGTTGTCAGATGTGAGCTGACATGAACTCCAGGCCTGGCTGGGAGAGAATGCATCTTTATAACAATGATGACGATGATGGGAAAAATCTGAGATTAAATATGCATCATAATCCCACATGTCAAGCTTTTTCTCTGTATTCACTCACTCATTCATTCAACAAACGCTGAGCAATCTCACCATATAATCATCCCTTTGTGATGAGGTCTCTGCGCAGTCTCATCCCTCGTTACTAACACCTTCCCCTACCTCCTCTCCCGTACCTGGTTCTCCCACAATAGTATAAACCTCAAGTGGTCCCCTAAACACTTCATGCTTGTTCACACCTATTCCTCAGACAGCACCTGGTACATGGTAGTAACTTGGTAAATTTTGTTGAAGAAATAGATGAGGGAACTCATGATCTAGAGGAAGACACAGGAATGGAAACAAGCAACATAAAAGGTATTAGATGCTGGGATCTGGAGGGAGCTGACCCCAGGTGGGAGGGAGCAGGGTGGGAGGCAGCAGACAGAGGTGACAACTTCACTAAGTCCTGGAGATAAAGTAGGATGTGGCTGGGAAAGGGGCCTTTTGGCAGAAGGCAGGGGAGAGGGAGTATCTGTATTCACTTCTCCGCCTTCACAAACTGCAAGGAGACCAATGTCCTTGCGTTTTGAAGGACCGTCTGTTTTCAAAGCAGTGAGGAAATCTGGCAGCCCCATAACTTTTCCCCACTCTGCCCTGGGTAAGGAGCATATCCTAATCTAAGCTCAAAATGCTGAAGACTTCATCATGCAAGGAGTACAAACAGCCTTTCTGTTCAGCATTGCCCTCAACATCTGAAAGAAATTTATTTATAGACTTGGGGGCCAATGGAAAATGAAAGATATAATTAGTGTCATAGAAGGCTGTACACAGGTTTTGAGGTTGGACAGGCTTGGGTTGGAATCCCAGCTTTGCCATTTGCTGTGTGACCTGGGGCAAGTTACTTAACATCTCTGAGCCTCTTAAGATGGAGTTAATGGGTATCACAGCACATATCTTCAGAATTGTGAAGATTAAATAAGAGCCTCTGGAGAGCATCTAAAACAGTGCTTAGCACAAAGGAAACGCTCAGTGAATGACTACCTATGATTATTGTTGTTAGTATTAGTACTGAAGTTATGGCAGAACAGTTGTTTTGCAGGATTACCTACTCTGCAAACATGGTGGAGGAAAACTGGAGACAAGCGCTATCAACACTAGGGAAAAATCAGGAAGGAGAAAGGATAAAATGTGTCCCTTAGCAGAGATAGAGAGATCCAGGTTGGGGGAAAATATGATAGAAAAGAGTGCATACATCCCTTAAGCAGAGAAAATGAAGGAGGAGAGCCATGGGGCAAAACTGGGATAAGAATCGGTCTAGGGGTTGGCAGTGGCTGGTCGCCAGTGAGTTTTGCCTAGTGCAAGGTCAGAGAGGCTGGCACTGGGGCATTGAAGTTGCGTGATGGAGGGGCTGGCAAAACGAGGGGTGGATTCTTCGTACAACGAGGCTCCAGCAACCGTGCACCTGGGATCTTGTACCTGATCCTTGGCATGCTTGTTAGCAGAAGGAAGGCTACCCAAGGTCAAAGAAGTTCAGGAGAGAGTGAATGAATATAGTGAATGAATATGTCAATAGTGGGACGGCACTCTGCAAAGGCAAACCCAGTGCTGCTAAGTAAGTGCCTCTGGGCCCGGAGGTAACTAACAAGGATTGCAATCGAGAGAAAAGATGACTGCTTCCCAGAAGGCAGTGACTTATCAGCTTTTATGGCAAAGCTGGGGCCCAGGAGGCACCCCAGAGGACCTCCCAGGTTGCAGGGGAAACACCTGCTTGTTATCAAGGGTTTTTCAGCATGTGGTTTCAGCCAAGCTTAGGAGAAAAGACTGGTCAATGGATGCCTGGAGTTTTTATTTAAAAGCCCATCTCCTTCACTAGGTGGGCAACTCCCTGAGGCCAGGCACCATCTCTTTATTCGTTCATTTGACACCTAGCTCCCAAGCACTTTCTTAGTGCCAGACATTAGACAAGACTTTGGGGAGATGGTGATGGACAAGGCAGACATTGTCCCTGCCCTCATGGGGCTTCCAGTCTTACAGGGGGACTCAGGTCAGAAACATGTATGTGCTAAAAAAATAAAAACAGAAAATTAAAAAAGAAGCCAGGCGCAGTGGCTCATGCCTGTAATCCCAGCACTTTGGGAGGCCAAGGTGGGTGGCTTGCCTGAGGTCAGGAGTTCAAGACCAGCCTGGCCAACATGACAAAACCCCGTCTCTACTAAAAATACAAAAATTAGATAAGCATGGTGGCATGCACCTGTAATCCCAGCTACTCGGGAGGCTGAGGCACAAGAATCGCCTGAACCCAGGAGATGGAGGCTGCAGTGAGCCGAGATTGCACCACTGCACTCCAGCCTGGGCAACAGAGCGAGACTCTGTCTAAAAAAAAGAAAAATAATGTTAAAGAGGGGGACAGGACTGGGGGGGCTACTGTAGACAAGGTGGTCAGGAAGGCTCCTTGAGAAGGTGATATTTGAATAGAGGCTTTCTGTAGCCACATATTTGTAATGGCAGGGCCTAGCACATAGTATGTGTTCAGTCATGCTTGTTATGCTGGGAAGTGAGAAGAGAAGGGGGGACAGGACGTCTCTCTATTGTACATCGCTTACAATCTCCCTTCTCCCCTTTACTCTCTGTTTACTACGTCTAACTTAGTGCAAGTCACCTGGTCACTGCAACCACCTTGTCACCTGCTCAGCAAGTCTCACCAGCCCAACCCACTCCTCATCCCATCCATTAAGCCCTCAACAACCAGTGACCTAGACAGTCAAAAAGCCAGTTGTGACGATCCTACCTGGCTTCCTACCTTTCTGGGCCTCCCTTTTCTTTCATGCTGAAACACAAATGTCTCTGTGAGGCATTTCTGTGCCTTTGGGGTCATATCTATGCTGCCTTCCAGCCTCATCCCTCTCTGCTTTCTACCTTCCATGGGACCATTGGCATTGCCAATGCCCAACACATGGGCATCTGTTTCTGCACATGCTGTTCCTGCTGTCTGAAGTACTCTTTCTTTCCTTAGCTTGCTCACCCATACTTTGCATCCTTGAGAACTTAGTCCTCCCTGGCATCCCTTCCTCCCCAATCCCTGTGCTCCCAGAATCCCCTGTACGTACATTTCATGCTCTGCAGTTATCATCGTCTGTTCACTGGGGTATCTCCTCTACTAGACTAAATTCCTTGAGGGCAGAGATTGAGTCTTTCAACTCTATCCTAGAGTCCCACACAGTACCTGGCAAAAACTCGGGAACAGTTGTTGGAAAAGAGCAACCATCACCCTTTTCCTCCTCAAGCAAGTTGCTGGTAAGGCCACATTCTGCTCTATGCTGCTTCCTGAGTCACGGGGCAGGCACCAGCTGCATGCTGGAGAAATCCTCTGGGCTCTCTTAGCACCCTGCCTACGTTTCTTCCTGCTAGCAAGATAGCTGACCGTCTTCTTTTGATTCTAAGGCATGTATTTTAAGTTGCAAGATTTTTGAAATTAGAGTGTATTTTATAATTAATGTGGAACATTAAATTTGTCGCCCTCTGCCCTGAAGGCTGTTTTTTGGTAGATAGGTCATTTTACAATCAGCTGTGTCTTAGAACTGAGCGAATACGGAACTGGGAGAATAAAGCCTTTTATGTACCCAGGAGAAAGGACTGGGGACTGGCTAGGCCATCGCAGTTCACCAGCAATCCCACAGCTGGTGACACGCATTTCCTAGCATTGGGGAGCACAGTTAACATCTCTCTTATTCCTATTTTCAAAAAGTCTGGTGTTATAACTGAGCCTCATTCAAATTGCCACTGAAATCCTCAATAATCCTAACTGATTGTAAAAGATGCCAAGAATCTCTGAATTTGTGGGAGGGTAATAAGAAGAGGTGGCACTAGGCTATAGGGCTGTCTCAAATGTCTAGGATGAAACAGCACCGTTTTGCAAGATTCTTTTTCTTTAGGGTCCCTGCTAGGCCTCCCCTGGAGGGTCTTGGAAGCAGGGTTAGGAATTTGTTCACCACTGCCTACCTAAGTTTCACACAGGGTGGGCATCCACTATCAACACATTTTAAAATTTAGTTGATTGAAAGTTATTTGAGTCTATTTCCACCCTTCTCTGAACTGTCATGGGTAGTTGAGAAGCCTAAGAAACCACTGTATTCAGATCGGTGTGGAAGCAAAAGCAGCATGGCAAAGAAGGAAAGGAGCTGGGCACGGTGGCTCACGCCTGTAATCCCAGCACTTTGGGAGGTCGAGGTCGGAGGATCACTTGAGGTCAGGAGTTTGAGACCAGCCTGTCCAACATAGTGACACCCAATCTCTAGAAGAAACTTAAAAATTAGCCAGGTGTGGGGTCGGACGCGGTGGCTCACGCCTGTAATCCCAGCACTTTGGGAGGCCGAGGCGGGTGGATCACGAGATCAGGAGATTGAGACCAACATGACGAACGCTGTGAAACCCCGTCTCTACTAAAAATACAAAAAAAAAAAAAAAAAAAAAAAAAAAAATAGCTGGGCGCCGTGGCAGGCTCCTGTGGTCCCAGCTACTTGGGAGGCTGAGGCAGGAGAATGGCGTGAACCCGGGAGGAGGAGCTTGCAGTGAGTGGAGGTCGCGCCATTGCACTCTAGCCTGGGCAACAGAGCTAGACTCCGTCTCAAAAAAAGAAAAAAAAAAAAAATGAGCCAGGTGTGGTGACTTGTGCCTGTCATCTCAGCTACTCCAAAGACTGGGGCAGGAGAATCACTTGAGCCCTGGAGTTCAAGGCTGCAGTAAGCTACGATCCTGCCACTGCACTTTAGCCTGGGTGAAAGAGTGAGACTCTGTCTCTTAAAAAAAGAAAGAAAAAAAAAAAGGCAGAAAGAAAGAAAGGAAAAAAAAAGGGAACAGCTGCTCCAATCCTTACAACAACTATAAAGGCAGATATTTTTATCCCCATTCTGTAAAGTAAGTATAAGTCACAGAGACAGAATTGACTAACCCAAGGTCATACAGCGTATAAGCGAGAAGCCAAAAAACAACAGAACGCGATGCTTTAATAAGACTAACAAAGCCCTTTAGGTCCTGATCACTTCCACTTGCCCCTCCCGCCCCATCCAGCATCACCTCCCTGCCACTCCCCCACCCCCGGCCCCTCTCAGTTTCCTATCCACCCTGGCGTTCTCTCTGTACTAGTCTCATTCCTTCCTCACCCATCTCTGGACATGCTGCCCTCCAACCTGGAACGTGCTTTCTTCCTCTCTTCACCTGGGTTAACTCCTATTCATCCTTCAGATCTTCACTCCCATCTCACCTCCTCAGGGAAGCCTTCCTTGGTTAGCTACAATCCCAGTATTGTGAGCTCACATCTCATGCATCTCCTGTGAATAGCGCTTATCAGAGCTGTAATTTATATATATGTGAGATTATGTGAATTGGAATTCAAATGATGTGAATCGGAGTTCACCAAGGGCAGTGACCCTGAAGGACGCTGCTTCCTATGATGTCCTCACCTCCTGGCCTAGTGCTTGACGCTTTATAGGGGCTCATGAAAGATTTCACCAATAAAATAAATGAGTGAAGGAATTGCCCCATCTCTGGCTGCGAGCTAACGTGGAAACTTACAATGCCTATTGCATTTGAATATGGGTTTTTGACCAAAATACTTATATTTGAGGTTAAAAGGAGATATTACATTTTGATAACATATTTCTTGCATTATCAGTCTGGATCTATATCTTCTCCTCCTCTCGACCTGAAAGTGAGCACTCAAGGGAAGCTCTCCCCCAGGATCTGTGACAGACACTTTAGATGGTGTGGAGGGAGGAAGGTGTGGCCAGGATCTATTTAGAGGACTTGCACCCCTGGCACTTCCTTCGCAGGCATTTATTTTCTCTCCAAGCACTTTTTGTTTCCATTATCTTTTTTTATTATTGTCCTTTATGCATTCTGTCATTCTCCCTCTCTCTCTTTCTCTCCATCTCTCTCTCCCTCCTTCTATCCCTCCATCTTTTCTCTCACTCCTTCTTCTGTATTGAGTTCATTATTTATTTTTTAGAATGTTAAAAAATAATAATGCTTTGGCCACCACAGCTCACCATGCAGGAAAAATAATCCTTTGGCAGTATGGAGGGACCACCCTTTCCGAACACCCACACTGTAGCAGGCAGTAGTCATGGGTTCATTTATTAACAAGGTAGATTGACTTCTTGCACTGTCATGATTGCTGTGGGCACAGCAATGAGCAGAACAGATGAAAACCCCTGCCCTCATGGAGCTGACAGTCTAGTGGTGAGAGACAGACACCACATATAATGAGTAGAGGACAGAGCGTGCTACAAGGCAGTAAGCACTCTGTAAAAATGAAACAGCAAAGGGGGATGGATGAGGAGTGGAGGTGGAGATTGCTGATTGCAATTTCAAATAAGGTGGTCTGAGAAAAGGGAGGACAGACATCCACTCATTTAATCCCTAAGCCAGCAACTGCCCTTTAAGGAGGAGATTATGCCTCCTTTTTTTCCAGATAAGGAATTTGGGGGTTAGAAGGGTTGAGTAACTTGCCCCAGATCACACAAGGCTGCAGTGCAGGAAGCAAACCCAGGTCTGTGTGGCATCAATTCTTTCAATGAGACCACAAAAACTTCATCTGAAAACTTCGGTGAGTTACATAGGACGTACATTTGCTGTTTTCTGAAAATGCTTGAAAACATAAACCCACAGATCATTTACACTGAGGACATCTCTGAAATGAAAGGACAAAATAAAGAGGCACATGGTGAGTGTGGCCTGAAGTTTGGGGTTAGAAATTGACTGCTGCATTTCCTTAGACTCAGCTACTCAGCTCACAGGCGGTGTGGACCAGGGCACAGTCATTGTCACCCTGAAAGGTGCAAAGCGGCTCAAGATGGCAGCTAGGAGGGAGGGGTGTGCAGGGGAGTGACGGGGTTGGGACTCATTCTTCCTGAGATGCTCAGGTTGAGTGCTCAGTGAGGGATGCTCAACAAAAAGCAGACTGGATAGAACAGTGCTTGTTAGTGAATATAAGTGGGAGGCCACCTTGGCTCGGGTCTACTGCCCAGAGCCCTCTGGAGGCTTTCAGAGTGCACGGGATAGGGGGACAATGTAGCTCGATGAGTCATAAGGAACTGGATTCAAGTTCTGGCTCAGCCACTGCCTGCTACATGACTTTGGTGTGTTGTTCACTCCTGTGAGCCTCATTCAGCTCACCCGGAAAGGGCAAGCAAGGGCAGGGAGTGTGGTGTGAACTGACCAGGACTCCAGGTAGAGACGTCAGGTTTGGCTAACACGGCGAGAATGGCTGGGAATGCTAGGCCTCGCTGTATGGAAAAGCTGCTGATTAGAACCCAAGCCTGAGGGAAAGTTGTCAGGGTTCTTTGAATTGGATGGGAGGTTTGTGAAAGAGTAGAAGGTTCTACTGGAGCTAAGCAGGGGTGGGCCATTCTAAGGCCTCCTCTCTGCTTAGAGGTATCTGTTCTAGGGAATATTGATTTCACACTGAACTTTGGTATACTTTAAAAGCAGAAAAGGGAAGAAAATCAATTGATTATTTTTTTTTTCTTTCCTATAGAGGCTGTGTGCATGGATCGTTTTTCTTTACCTTTCCTTGAGTAATTTGCCTTCACTATAGCCAATTAGGAGCTGTGCAACCTCAATGACTGACTCCTTTTGAATTCACTTATCTTATAATAGTGAATTCATGACTCATTATTATTCTTATAAAAAACGAAGTTCCAGGAAGAACAAACAAATCATTCTGACTTCTGCACCCCCTTCTCTCCCTCTCTCCTTTCTCTCCCTCTCTCCTTCTCCCTTTCTCGCCACTCTCTTCCCTCTTTCTCTCTCTCTCGATCACTTGGTTGTCACATGTCCTTATGATGTTTGCATTCATCTCGGTAATTTTAAGAATTTCTGCATCAATCCATTGATAAATATTTCTTATGCACTTCCTGTGTGCAAAGTACCTAAAGAAAGTCAAATTATCTTGGGAATTATGGAGCAATACTTGCACAGTGTGAAGACCTGTTAGTAGCTTCCAAATTCAGCCCACCCATGCTAGAAAGCAAGCGTGTCTGGGAAAGGCTATTGGCTTTCCTAAAATAAAAGATGCATCCTTTTTCTTTTTCTGCAGAATAAGAGACCCATGGCTGAGCTGAGTGTGGAGCACTGTATCACCTCGCAGGCCATCATGAACTTGGAAAAGACAATTTGGGACCATTGAGATACTTCTTGCTCAAAGAGAGCAAAGATGTAGAGTGGCTGGCAGAGCCCCCATGAGCAAGCATCCTGGTGGGGGCAAGACAGGAGAAGCCACTGATGGATGAGGAGCTGAGATATTCAGCAGAGGGAATCTGACAGCCTGGACAGAGAGTAAGATTTCTGTTCTGCCTCACAGTAAGGCAAAACGGACAGAGGGGGAGAGAAAATACGGAGTTTGCTTCCTCTACAGACCACATTATGCCTGCTATTGGCTCGACCTCTGCAGGTCTGGAAATCCTTTGGGGGAGCCACAGAGCCAGAACAGAAGGGAGGAAGGCATAGGAGAGACTAAGCACCAAGAGTGAATTTCTCGCTGTCCCTGGAGACGATGTTTCCTTTAGGTGACAGCAGAGGTTAATATCCTGAGCAGCAAGTCACCAGGCAGCCTCGAGACACCTTGCTTGAACAAGCTGTTTTAGCATCTTGTTGTAGATTTCATTGAACTCTTCTTCTCTGAGCATAATTCTCTGAGCCAATTCATCTCTCCATGCAGAGATTCTTAATTCAGCTTTCTTGAAAAGTTCACGAACTTCTATCACTCCCCACCTACCTGTATCCACATAGACACTGTCCTCTCCCACCCACGCTCCTCAAATCCCCCTAAGGACACCAGCCTGCCAGGGATTTCAAGTTCACACACACAGACTTTTCGGTCTGCAGAGGGAGAAAATAAGGGTGCTGGTTTTTCCCCTGGCCCTTCTCCCCCTCCCCCTGTGCCTGTCCCTAACAGGTGGTCATGTCTCTTCTCATTCTTCAGCAGACTAGTTAATTTCAAAAGCAGCCTTAGAGGCAAGGACTTTTTTTTCCTGTTCTTATTTTCATCAAGAGGTGAACAAAAATAATCACCTCGGGAGACAAAAAGCACTAATGAAAACCAGAGAGCGAAAGAGATCAGAGGACGCCAGGGTTGTTTTTCATCTGGAGTCACTAGCGGCATCTTAGAAAGACGACGTGAATTCTGTTTGCAGCTTCTCCAGATTGGGCAGAAAACACAGATCAAGTGGTTAAGGGGTAGGGGGTGGGGGGATCTTTTTTGAAAGTCCAATTTTTCACACACACAAAAAAACACAAGTTGAGGGAACCCAAAGCACTAACAACTTGATCTCCATAGAAAGCACCCCCATCGTGAGTGCTCATAAAAGCAAGCACACTGCCAGCCCCCAAGGACTGTCTATGCCAACTTCCAGAAACAACTGAACTTACAGCCTTTGGAGATCAGTGCAGTCTTTGAAAATAAGAGGCTTACAGTCTCCAAACCATTTGCTAAGTGGCCAAGGCCCATCTTCCTAAGGTGGTCCCAGGCCTGCAAAGCTCCAGTTGACAGAGGCTTTGGAAATTAAAGGCCAGGTCAAAAGCAGGCCCGGAGCTCCAGCCCTTCCTGCCCCGGCCATGGCTACAAGTGGAAAGGGAGTATCATCCCTGAGGAGAGCCTGGCAGGGCCCCACAGTACTGCCCTGGGGCAGCGAGGCCCCGCTGGGGAGTGTGGCCCAACCCACAGTGCCTGTGCGCATCACACAATCCTTGGGAAGTGTTGCAATTCTAACCCTTTACAGACGATTCAGGGAGAGAGGGAGTGTGCAGCTTGGAGAGAAAGTTGAAGAGGGTGGGCAGCACATTTGGGGATGTGGACATCAAATAGATGGAATTTTAATGAAAATACTTAAGCCTTCTTAATGCATGGGTGATATAAAACTGCCTCTAGTCTGTTTGCCTTCTGGGAATTACACAATGTTTAAAAGATCACAATATTAAGAATTTGGAAATAAAACGCAGATTTAGAAAAGTATATTTATGCCAACCCACCCATTTCTGGGTGTATTTACACTAAAACAATGTCTTGTCTCTCCTCTAGTCTCTTGGCTACCTATCTCCCTTCATCCATCTAACTAAAATCCAAGGAAAGCAAATTGTCACTATGATCATTTCCCTAAAGCGGTCCTCATTCACTTTGCTTTTCTTCTCTTTTGGAATAAAAGTCTGTCATAAATGTTTAATTAAATGGAAGTCTTCCCACTGTTAATGACTAGCTGTATGAAAGGCTTTTCATTTTTTTAAGGAGGGGGTGTGTGTGTGCGTGTGTTTAAAACAGTCCCTATTAATTTCTTGATATTGATTCTCTGGCTGGGGAAGAACATATAGTATTCAGCATAGAGCTCCTCTGCAGAATATGTTAAAGGCAGCAGTTTGGATTGAGAAAGGGCACCAAATGCAGTATGCGTCAAATAGACCATCGCTCAATGAAGTCACTTAGCTATTCAAAACATGTTCAGCCATCACTCAACCGTTTGCACCAAGAATGTTGGAAGGGGGGCATGGGATTTGTGCTCTTTCCCAGATGTAATCATTTCCCAAAGAGTGGCTTTTGCTCAGTTTGGGTTAGACCCTGGGGCCACATCAGTTTCTCCCTCACCCATCCATTTCTCTCTCTTCTCCCCCATCCCCTGGTCTCAACTCTTTGCATCACCATCCCATGTTGAGCTTAACAAACAATCCTGCAGTCCCTGCTTCCCGACGCTGCCTCAGATGGCCTCCAGTATTGGTTCATATCAGAAGCAAAGCACATAAGCCTTTTTTTCCCCCACACGGAAGCATATGTATCTCTCTGTGCTCGTCTTTCTATGGGTGGCTGTAGCTTGCACACACAGACATATATAGCCATTCAAATACAGTCCCTCATATTAAAGTCTGTTGCCAAATGCAGGTTGGATGACCCACAGGAGTTTTTTTCTGTGCTTATTAATGTGTCCCAGAAGTACATGCCTTCATCCATAGCCTGATCCCCCAGCCTTTACACTGTGGCAGCCCCTGTGCTCACAGCACAGACACACATGCCTCAACACTCCGCAAGATCAAGGCAAACAGCTGACACCCCTACTCCCCCCTCAACCTCCCCATGCCCTCGCCTCCCTCCCTCTCTGCCTGCCTGCACAATGTCTGATTCTCAAGCCGGCTGCAATGCTGACTCTACTAGCTTCTGGCTAACAGACATGTCACTCTGTGGAAGCCTAACCTGCAAGTGAATTGCTGTTTATTAGAACTTGGGCTTGTTTCCTGTGAGAGACGTATGTATTTTTAGACTTTGTAAACGTTAAAACACACAAATACACACACGCAGCCAGCCACCTCGAACGATCTGTGTGGCTCATAGACATTACGAAATGCTCTTGAACTCAGCTTGAGATCCTGGAATAATTAGGATTTACCACATAAGGATTCTTAGAAACAACATATTCTTTTTTTTTAAATAAGGAGATTTGCAGATGGTGATGCATCTAGGACTTTTGGGGAGTAAGGAGAAGAGGAGGGAAAAGGGAAGAGCATTTTTGAATTCTTCATTGCGAAAAGAGAAACAGCATAGACAGAAGCAATTATTTTACCCTCTCATAGATGGCAATGCTAAATCGGATGGTAAATCCTAATGACTCCAAAGCAGGCAGAACACCTTTGACTTTTAAAGACAATCTCTTGTCATTTTCACCATGTCATAGATTATTCCAATGAGGATGTTTGAGGGGAAGAGGGTGGTGGAGGCAAGGGAGTAGAGTATGGGTTTTGCTTATTGATTTTTTTTTTCCTCTGAAACTAACCCAACCAACCTTGATCGGTGGTGGAAGGAGTGAACTAAGAAAATGGTGGAATGTAAAGGGGACTTATTTGGAGGAGGGTGGGGGGGGGGGGGGAAAGGGGGGGGGGGGGGGGGGGAGGGGGGAGGAGATGGGAAGTCAAATACCTTCTAGGCAGCAGGTTCTCCATAATCCGGAATGGGTCATAACTTCCTCGTTCTTTTTGCTGGTTTCATTCTCACTGACACTTTTGGTCTTGCAAACCCCTCTGGAGTAGAGCCAATAGTCGGTTCCCACAGCTATGGTCATCAGGCTGAAGGCAGCGAAAGCACCAACGGTGGTTAAAAGCATTTGAACACCTCGATCAAACAGCCCCATAATTCTTCATTATATAAACACCCAACCGACTTCTGGTTCTCGGGAGAGTGTGTGTGAGGGTGCAAGTACTAAAGCCAAAAAAAAAAAAAATAAATAAAAATAAAAATTATTCCACTACTAATATAATGGATATATGTATGAATAGAGAATATGGAGAGTTATAAAAAAAGGGAGGTAAGAAAGCTCACGGAAAAGAGTGTAAATTATAAAGATCACACGGGAAGAGGCTTGCCTTTTGAGATCAGAAACTGTTCCAGTTGCAGTGTTTTTTTTTTAAAAAAAAAAAAAAGAAAAAAAAATAAAAAGACACCCCCCACCCCCCCAAGTGAGATGCCTTAATCTCTTTTTCTAAAATTCTGGTCTCCAGTTTCCATATGTGATAGCTAATTTGGAGATGGCTTCCACAGTGAACCAGGGAACAGCCGAATTCTCAACACCATTTCTCATGGTCGGGACCTAGACAGTTAGAGACTGTAAGAGCCGAGATGCAACCTTCGGTCTTCGTTCTCGGCTCTGCGGCCTGCGCCATGAAAATCCTTTGCTTCGCCAGTTCTCTTCCTTGAGGGGTCTCGGCGCTTTCGTTTCAGACCAGACTTCCCAGTATTCTGTAAGCCCTTGAGCTCAGCTGCACAGGTGCGGGGGTCTCGCTTTCCATGGTTTTGCCCGGGCAGCGGCGGCGGCGGCGGCGGCAGGGCGGGCAGGCGCGGCGGCGGCGGCGGCGGCGGCAGGACGAGCGGCGGTGGCGCTTATTGTTGTTGGTGGCGGGGGTAGTGTTGGCGAAGTGGGGGAGAGAGGGGGTTTCTCCCGGAGAATCGAGGCGGGTTTCCCTCCCGCTATCTGCAAAGCTCCTGGAAACGAGGGAGCCGGCGTCTTGCTGCAGGGTGGGCCGCGCGCCTGCCCCCCACTCGCTGCCGGCTGGGCCCCCGCGGAGGCGCTCCCACCTACTGCATTACGGGTGGTGCTGAACCGGACAGCTCCCTGCGCCGCCCGCTCCGCGCGCTCCCCGGCTCCCAGGGCCGCCCTCCAGGAGGGGGGCGCGGGCCAGAGTCCTCCCTCCCCGGGGCAGCAAGGCCAGCGCAGAGCGGGGGCCGCCTTTCCTCTTTTTACCCCTCTCCCAAATCCTAAAATGAGCGCTCTCCTGGGCTCCCGGGGCTTAGAGGAAGGCGTAGCTAGAGATAGCTCTCTCCCTCTCCCTCTCTCTCTCTCTCTCTCTCTCTCTCTCACACACACACACACTCTCTCTCTCTTTCTCTCTCTCTCCCCTTCCCTCCCCCTTGGTGTTTCTTCCAGCTCAGCCTCCTTCTCATTCCATCTCTACGTGCCCAGAGCTTCAAATACAACCCTCCCATCACAGTCAGACGGGCACAAAACTTCAAGGAGCCGTTTCTCTGCCTGGAAGCGGAGAGCATGTAACCTGGACGGGTAATTACAAACACGTCTTTACGTGTTTTTTAAATCATTGTTTTCACTTTTCTTGGCTGGGGATTTATTTTGTTGGTCCGTTAGCTGTATCTTCTTTCGGTTTTCCTCTCTCCTCTCTGTCTCTCTCTGGCTTACCAGGGGGTGTGCATTGCTCTGTCTGTGTCTCTGTAGTTTTCCGTGAAATTCCAAATCTTGCTTCTACAAGCAGACATTTTGGAAAGATTATTCGTGGAAAAGGGTGCAAAAGGGCGACTCGTAGTTGGGGCTTGAGTAATGATTTTCATTTCAGGGATAAACATGTTCTCAGGGGAAGTGGGTGAAATGTGAATCCTTCTAAGTATCCTAAGTCATTCATAAACTGGTTTGGAAGAGATAAAAAATCTTCCTTCTATGAACACTGGAACACCGAAACCCTCCCCTCTTCCTCAGAAGAATCATTGTGTGTGGGTTAATTACAGTGTCGCCTCTCATTTCTCTTATGTGCAACTTTTCCTTAATGTGACCTCTGGTAGAAAGAAGCACATTAATTTCTGCTGCTACAGATTACATTTTTTTCTCTGATCACTTTTATAGTTAAGTGAGTGAGAGCACATGAGGCATGATGGGGGTGCATATTTTTGCATGTTTTTGATATTTTGTGTGTGTATGTGTGTGTCGGTGGGGGGGGGACCCTGGAGAGGATGTGAGTATGATGAGTCAATTGAGGCAGGGGGAGTTGAGATGTTTCAATCCCATAACTCAATTATTCAATACTTTCTTCTCTCTCCCTCTACTTTTTTTCTTGAGATTATTTGCTTGACAATTTCTCAGTGATGTGGTGATTATCAGAGAGTATATAAAAGATGAGTGAACTAAAAACAGTCTTTCTTTGGTGTAAAGTCCATTGCCTGACTTCCTTCTCTCAGCTCTGAGTTGGTCTGCAGGTACGACCAGTGTATTCTTTTTGACAGAAAAACTACCTGTTTCTTCGCCCAGCACAAAATTTCCTTTCTACCACTGTTCTTTTCTCAGAACGGAAAGGCTCCCATGAGGGGCAGTTGCAGTGCTTCTGGTATCTGGGAGAGGTTCCTGGTGTCTGGAGAACAGAACCAAGGTTTCTGCAACCTCTGCTAAGGTACCTTTGGGGTACAGCAAGAGCTCTATTTGCAGACTGAAGACTTCTCCACTTTGGTTTCTTGTCCTGTGAGGATGGGGATGGGTATTGGAATGGGGAGGGCTGATCTGCTGATCCCATACAGCAGGGAACCTAGCAAGTTCAGCCAGTGGCTCAGGTGGCTGATTTTCAAGGCTTCTGTCCTTGAAGCAAAGGTGAGGGGCAGGCACCAAGTCCTCTTAGATAGGCTAGGCCTTTTGAGGGGAGTGGAGAGATGCTTGGGGGTAGTCACATGAGCCAAAGAGGCTTGCCCTCACTTATTGCTGTCACCTTGGTTGTCTTTGACCTGTCCAAAAATCCCTTTAGACTGCAGATAGAGCCCTTCTTCTCATCTCCCTCCCGCTTTCAGACCAACCTCTGAAGGTTTTACTCAAAAGAAAAAATCAGTAACAGAGGCTCAGAAGCTTCTGTTTGTCCACAGAATCTGCTAATATCTTAGCCACTGACAGTGGCTGCAGCTTTAGCACCATTTGATTAATCTTCTGGTCAGGTGATCATTGAGAAAAGGGAAAGGGGTGGGGGAGGAAAGCAACAGCTTTTAGGCTTCCAGCATGGACAGTGCAGAGACTACCAGAGAGAGAATGGGCCTGGGGCACAGCTTGACTCAGCTCAGTAACGGCATAGCTCCAAACAAGTTAAGTTCCTAGAGCCTCAGTCTTACCATATGTTAAATGGGCACTTTAGCACCTGCCTCTTCCTTTCTGAAGCTCCTCCCAGCTTCTCCCTGCTTTTTACCACCAAGCCACCCATCCTATTCAGACCTCCACCATCGTACATATAGCACATAATTGTGTATGTGTTGTCTCTTTCACTGATTTGAAAGCTCTTTGAGGTCAACAGCTGTGTCTTGTTCACTGTTATATCTTTGGGACCTGGAGTATAGCTTTATACATAGTAGACACTTGATGAACAATGGCTGGAGTGATCAAAGTAAGGGTTAAATGGTAGATGTGAAGTGCCTGACACATAGTAGGCACTCAATAAGTGTGGGTTTTCTCTCATTTCTCCTCCTCTCTTTTACATCCAAATTGGCCTCCTCCTCCTCCTCCTCCTCCTCCTTCTTCTTCTTCTTCTTCTTCTTCTTCTTCTTCTTCTTCTTCTTCTTCTTCTTCTTCTTCTTCTTCTTCTTCTTCTTCTCTTTTTCTTCCTCTTCTTCTTCTTCCTCCTCTTCTTCTTCCTCATGGGGTCTGCCTGTATCACCCAGGCTAGGGTGCAGTGGCGTGATCTTGGCTCAGGCACAACCTCCACCTCCTGGGTTCAAGCAATTCCTGTCTCAGCCTCCCGAGTAACTGGGATTATGGATGCCTGCCACCATGCCTGGCTAATTTTTGTATTTTTAGTACAGCCAGGATTTCACCATGTTGGCTAGGCTGGTCTTCCCAATCTAATTCTTCTTTTTGGGTTCCTTCTGCTGACCAGGCAAGGCTACCTGGGAAGAGCTGGCTTGTTACAAGCCCCGTTGGTTGGTTGGGACGCACCAGGCATACTTAGTACTTAGTAGCTGCTAAATGGATACTCTTAGGGGGGCAGCTTTGTATGCCTGCATTTGGTTACTTGGGAAGGGCTTAGAGGAAATTAGCTGAAATGCCACAGGCCTATTTTGAGCTGCTGCTTTGATGTAGTGAAAATAACATGGGATTTGGGCGCAGCAGACCTGGCCTTGAAGCACAAAGCTGCTATTTCCTCACATATGACCTTGAACAGTCATTTAATCTCTCTGGAAATTTGTCCCTTCATCTGTCTAGAAGGACCACAGATATGAGCATTATGGTGTGATTGTCAGTGTTACATGTTAACAGCAATGTGAAAAGATATCATTTGTTGGGCATTTGCTTTGTGCCAGGCACTGACCTAAGCGGAATCCCACAAAGATCCTATGAGATAGGTGTCATAATTATTCCCATTTTACAGATGGGGAGACTGAGTCACATAATGGATTAACTATCTGGCATAAGGTTCCCCAGACAGTAAGTGGCAGGGCTGGGAATCTAGTCCAGCAGCTTGGCTTGAGAGCCTCTGTCTTAACTGCTGTGTCTTGACCCAAGACATGAACTTTCTGAGTAAGGGTATTGCACTGAGGCTATTTACTTCTCATCCACAGATCTGCCATGCATTTGTGGAGCAAATCCTAGGAGCTAGGCATTTTCACACAGATTCTCACACATAACTCCCCAACAATCCTGCAAATGCATATTAATAACTTTTCCTATAGGGAGAGTAAACAGAGGCTCAGAGAAGTCATCTATCAAGTTGCAAGGTCATATTTCAAGTAAATGTAACAGCAGATATTTGGACACTTTGCACTGCTTCAAGTTCTACTTCCTATAGGTCCAGAGTTTATTCATTCAAAGAATTGAGCACCTACTGTTTGTGAGATATCATGCTAATTCCTGGTGATGGTGAGCAGGACAAACATAGCCCCTGCCTCCAAGAACCTATAGACAAGCAAGAGGAGTATACAGGTGAAGAATGAACACATCGAAGTAAAGAAAATAATGCAAAGGATATTGTGAGGCCATGGGGCAGGGAGACCAAACTCAACCTTAGGGACTGAAGGACATCTTCCCTGAGGACAAGATATTTAAACTGAGGTGTAGGAATGAGAAAGAGGTACCTAGGCCAAGCTGGGGGTGGTTAGAGGGTGCAAAGGAAGCTTAGAAGAGGAACATTTCAGGCTGGGAGAATAGTTTGTGCAAAGGTTCAGAAGTGTGAGTAAGATGATTGGCCAGTTTTGGGGGAAAAATACTAAGCATGGCCGATCCCAAGACGATAATAGGAAATGTGTTAGGCCAAGCACCTGGAGACCATGGAGGGGAGTTTGGAGGATGAGCAACAACCTGGAAGAAGCTGGTGGGATATGGAAGGAGAGAATCAGCCCTGGAGGCAGGAAGACTGTGGGAGACAGGAAGGCAGTTGCTGCTGAGCTCTAAGCAAGAAGTGATGGTGGCTTGGACCAGCACAATGGCAACGGGATGGGGAGAAGTGAAGGTAATCGGGATATTTGGGAAGAAATTGATGACTATTGATGTTCATTACTGAGATGGGCAACTGCGAGGCAGGAGCAGGTTGGGGTGTGGCGGGGGGTGGCGGGGGATGATGCAGGAAGGTGGGGAAAGTCAAGAATTCTGCTTTGGCCATGTATCTAGTTTTGCTACATTCTATTGCCTGTTCACTTCCTGCTCTCAGCCTCTATCTTCTTGGCATGTGAATTAATTAATTAGCAATGTAAAGAACTCATGCAATTACATTATAGTCCCACTGGACTGTAGGCCTCATGAAGAAAGAGATTTGGGCTGTTCGCATTGTATTTCCAACACTTGGAACAGAACCTAGCACACACTAGGTGTTCAATCAAAACGAATATCTTTCTTGCTATAAAATTTCAAATGCATGTCTTCTCTGTGTTAGGCCCTGTGCTGAGGTACAAGGGATGCAGATGGGATTAAAATATCATATCAGAGAGATTGACAAGTACACAGCTGACCCAGGGCATACCGACCAGCCTGGGAGAGGGGTGGGTGTCTGGCTTTCCCCACTACGTGTGCCCACAGTCCCTGTGTTCATCCTCTTGTGGCACTTCCGTGTTTTGAATTGCTGTTTCGTGTCTGAACTTGTCTGGTGCATCGGTTTTCACAGCTGTCAGTTCCCACAGCTAAGCAAGCCTGCTCCGTTCTCTCGGGCCACAGAGCTGGTACATGGTAGGTCTGCAATGCTTATTTGATGAATAAATGGACATAGTGAAGACATGGGCTGTGGAAGTCCAGGGCAGGAAGTATTCATTTCTGTCTTGCAGTGTCTCAGAAGGCTTTGGGGACAAGCTGACCCTCAAAGACCAGGGGAAAAGATCACAACTGGTGGAGGAACAGAGGAGGGCATTCCCAGCATGGCAATCACACGTACAAGTGCAAAGAGGCGTGAAGCCGCACGAGGGACCTCCAGGAGGTTGGTGTGACTGACGGTGGTGGACAGGAAGGCTGGAGCCCAATCCAGAGAGACTGCTGTGCCTGGGATTAGGGACCATCCATCGGTATTGCTGTCCTGGGGCCCTCGTCCCACCAGAAGCAAAGTGGGAAAAGAACAGGCTGTGGCATCAGAAGGCCCTTGGTTTGAATCTCAGCTCTCTGCTGCTTATGCTCCATGACCTGAGGCAGTGATTTCACCCCTCTGAGCCTCAGCTCTTCCTCACTAGTAAATAGTGACCTAGTTTGTTCTGCTTGTAGGCCTTTTGCACTCGTTGCTTCCCCTGCAGGAATGCTTGTTCGGGTCTTAGCTTCCGTATCACCTCCAGGGCAGCAGTGCTGGTCACTCTGGATGACACTGGCCTGCTTTGTTTTCATGATCACAGCCTCACATTCTCTTGTTTATCAGCTGAAATCTCTCCCTACCCACCCACCTCCCCCAGGACATCAGACGATATCTATCTTGTTCATTGCAGTATCCCCAGTGCCTAGAAAGTGCCTGGAACTGCATAGATGCTCAGAGAATATTTTTGGGATGTATGAATAAGGCTATGGTTGTTGGGATTAAGCAAGGGAAACCCTATTTACGTATTTGGAAGATAGGAGGAGCAGGTCTCTAAAGCCCCTGAACATTGGTGGGTGAGTGGGACTTGTGGAAATGAGGGTGCCCTGAGCTGATGATGGGGTACGTGCAGGGGTGAGGCAGAGTGAGGGTCAGACTTGGGGAGGTGGCACTGGCCTGGTGCCACCCGCGCCGCTCCCCCAGGGCCTGCTCTTCTCTCTCGGGCCACAGAGTTGCTCAGGCCCAAGCTGGAGTATGCCATGCAGAAAGGTCTAGATGGGGCTGTCGGCCCCGGGGCTGGGAGGGAAGGAGATGCAGTGAGGTGGCAGGTTTTACTCCTTACATCTGGGAGCTGCCCAGGAAATCTCAGGGAGCCCCTGATTCTGATGCCAAAGGGGGCTGGGGTGGTGGGCAGAGTGGGGCTGGCCAAGCTTGGAAAGTGGGGTGTGTTGAAGGGGAGTGGTTAGCTCTGAGCCTGGTGAGAACTGAAAACAGAAACCCTGGGTATAGCCACATCCAGAACAAGAATCCCCAGAGAGAAATCACTTTCCCACCCAGGACAGGACTGTGACCCCCAAGAGAGTCCTGAGCCACCGAGCACGCTAGCCTTTCACCCCACCACCCCGGACTGGCGTGGGATTTCCCCTGAAACTAAACTACAGCAAATACAATTCTAATAGCAAACTAATCACAAAGTTACAGTTTAGAAAAAGAATGAAATAACAAATGTGCACATAACGATGCAGAGGAAGAGCAAGAAGAATATGAGCTGGCCGGGCGTGGTGGCTCACACCTGTAATCCCAACACTTTGGGAGACCGAGGCCGGCAGATCGCTTGAGGTCAGGAGTTTGAGACCAGCCTGACCAATATGGTGAAACACCGTTTTTACTAAAAATAAAAAAATTAGCCAGGCATAGGGATAGTGATGCGTGACTGTAATCCCAGCTACTCGGGAGGCTGAGGCGGGGGAATCACTGGAATCCGGGTGGTGGAGGTTGCAGTGAGCCAAGATTGTGCCACTGCACTCCAGCCTGGGTGACAGAGTGAGGCTCTGTCTCAAAAAAAAAAAAAAAGATTGTGAAAGGATGGAGCAGGAAGCAGGGCCATTTCCAGCGACTTTTAAGGGAGTGGCCATCCAATGGTGGAGGGAGACAGTGAGATGCACGAAATCTATTTGGGCAAGCAAGGTTGGGAGGGGACACAGAACAGTCCTGCATGGCCTAGCGACCAGGCTCAGCCCCTCACAGCTTCACTCTCCGGCCCTTCCTCCTTCCAGCCAGACCAGCCTCCCTCTGTCCCTGGATCCTGGTCCCTTGCCCACTCAGGGCCTTGACATCACTGTTTCTCTGCCTTGGCCACGCATCTCTTGGCACCGGACTCATGCCCTTTTTCCCACAGGTGTCTGTTCCTAAAGGCCCAACTGACCACCCAATAAAGGCTGCCCCACTCCCCATCATTGCAAATTCTCTGTCTGCTGAAGTTTTATCAGCCCTTAGCAGCAGCCCTCACCTCCCATAGATTTTTATTTTCTTACTTATAGTGCAAGGATGGGGCCTGGCTATGTTACCGCTTCCCTGCCTTGCACATGGAATCTGGCACACATTAAATATGTGAGGCTCAATGTGGCAAATACATGTGGACTGAATGGGAAAACCCCTGGGTCAGCAGGGTGAGAAGTGGAAGCAAAGCAGGAAGAGGAGGAAGGAAAGGGAATGACCCGGTTGGAGTATCCCGGGAGGGCTGGCCTAGAACTCTGCACAGGGAGGACAAAGGGGTCTTCGGGAGAAGACAATGGATGGCTTCAGAGGTCCCTGGGCAGAGTGGAACCTGGAGAGGTGACAAGGAAAGAAAAGGAGGGGACTTCTTTCCATGTGGATTTCAGCAGATCGAGGAGGAGGTGTCCCCAGGATTGCTGGGGACAGGGCTGGGTGCCATGCAGGCTGGGGAGTGGATCCTGGGGGTCGGGGTCCAGTCTGATGCTGGCCAGCATCGTGGCCTCAAGTGACAACAGCCCAAGATCTCACTGGCCCTGTCTGGAAAATGGGGACAGCATCACTTGCCTTGAAGTGCTGTTCTGATAATTAAATAAAATAATGTAGAGAAAGTACTTCCCGTGCCTACTCCATAGTAAGCCCTAAATAAATATTAGCTACATGTTGAGCTCCTACTGGGTGTTGTGTGCTTTGAATAAATACCAAAAGAAAGAAACAGACGTAACCCTGCTCAGAAGCAGTCACGCTCAAGTGGAGAGAGACCTGCAGGCAGAGCTCAATATAATGTGGGCAACAGGATGGGGAGAGGGCGGAGGGAGGCACACTGGGTAACACACCCTGTAGTGAACAGGGAATGTCACCTGGGTATTCAGGAAGGGCTTCCAGGAGCTGGGACAGCTGCTCCAGGTCTTGAAGGATAAGTGGAAGACTCAGAGACCGAGAAGGCTAGGGAAAGGTTTTTTAGACAAAGGGAATAGTAGACCCAACCTATATGGGGCATGAAATTGTTATTCAACAAAAGTTAGTGCCAAGGGCAGTGGCTCACATCTATAATCCCAGAGCTTTGGGAGGCTGAGCCAGGAGGATTGCTTGGGGCCAGAAATTGGATACTAGCCTGGAAAACAGTAAGACCCCATTTCTATAAAAAAATTTTAAAAATTAGCCAGATGTGGCTCATGCCTGTAGTCCCAGCTACTGGGGAGGCTGAGGTGGAAGGATCACCGGAGCCCAGAAGTTTGAGGATGCAGTGAACTGCACTTGAGCTTCGGCGACAGAGCAAGACCTCATGTCTTAAAAAACTTTTTTTTTTCAAATTAAAAAGCCCCATAAGTTTGTTGAGCACCTAACATCAGTGAACAGGACTGGCATACGTACTCCCTGCCTCTAGGAACATTGGAACATACATTCCCAGGAGGCAGCTACTATGTAATTGACTACATGATTGATTGATAGTTTAATTGTAATTGTGGTAAGTGCATTGTGCATTTGTGGGAGCTACAGGTAATTCCGTTTCTCCAAAGTGCTAGGAGGAAACTGGGAGAGATCAGCTAGAAAGGGAGGCGGGGCCTGATCAGGGGATGCCTTCAATCCAGCTTAGTGCCTACTATGTGCTAAGCTCTGTGCAGCGGATACAAAGATAAACAAAACTAAGTCAGTCACCGGCAGGAACCAATGACTGAATGCAGCACGATCAAGGAGGTCCATGGGGTGGGTGACGGGGACATGGCAGGGAGGGCTTCATGGAGGAGGTGACCTTTCCCCTTCCCCCAATTGAATAGCAGTCCAACAGCCTGCTGTCCTGCCTTTTAAGGAACAGGGCTTCCTGACCCTGCAGGCTTAGAGAATCACTAGTCACATCCAAGGGTGGCTCAGTAGCAAAGCGTTCTGAGCCTGGTGGAGTTTCTTTTTAGGCGTCTGGTGCACGTGAAGGAGGTGTTGGTATCATACAGAGGTATAGACCCAAAGAGCAGTAGGTGAGAGGACCAACAGGCTGCTCCTGTGTCCAAGGGCTCGAGAAATGCTGGCTCTGCCCCACTCTCCCAAGCTGGGGACAGGTTACTGTAACTCTCTTCGACTTTTTGCTCATCTGTAAAACGGGTGTGATGGTGGAGTCATGGGGCTGCTTTCGTCATGGGGATTGAATGGGATCTTCTTCGGGGAAGTTTTCATAACGAGTGCTTTGTCTGTGCTGCCAAGTGCACCACCAATTCCATAAATGTGGCTGACCTGGCTCCTTACACAGGAGGTCAAAATCACCAAGGTTTCTGAACATCTATAAGCTGTGGTCCAGCACCATATTCTGAAAACAGGTCTGATTAGGAACAAACTGTAATGAGTAGACAAGGACCCCATCTCCTGGCCCCTGATGGGTTTTGCAGAATGTCAAGTTTCTCTTTTCCTAAAATAACTTCCTCTTCAACAACCTACGGGTGCCTGAGTCTCTCTGTTGGTATCAGTCGGGCTATCTGATACGTTTGTGGGTAGTCTTATCTGAGCCAAGTAACCTACTATGTGCTAACATGTCAACTCACTCCAAGGGCCTGCTTGGAATTCAGAACCCACTGCCATGCAGAGAGACATGGGGGGTCTTCCACAGGCACCCAGGGGTGGATCCCTGGCCCCCAGACTGGGATAGGCTTGCTGTCCTAGCTAGGTTCCCTCACCCTCTTCCCTGGGTCCTCACCTCCTGTCCTGCAAATACTGTTTTGTCATCTTTCCTAAGAAGCCTCAAATTCTGAACGACGGGGTCCTTGTCCCTTGCGGTTGTCATTTTGCCCTTTGTATCTTGCAGTGTTTGGCACAGAACAGGGCCTGAAGACACACAGCTTGTTGATAAATGTGGGGTTGGGGTAAGTTAGAGAGAAGAGGAGGAAAATTGATAGTAACAGCATATTCTCTTCAACAGCAGGAGATCCTTGTTGACCACCTGGTTACCACGACACTTGGGGAGAATGGCTGTGTGCTTGGTATAATTCACGTCGTATGAACTCATTTAATCTTTATATCAAGTCCTCAGGGGAAGTTCTGTCATGTCTCTCATTTTTCAGAGGGGGAACCTGAGGCACAGAGAGGCTAAGCAATTTGCCCAAGGTCACACAGCTAATATGTGAAGAGATATATGTGTGCAATTTATAGGCAGAGCTGTAATTTACACACAGCTCTGCCTGTTGGCAAAGTCCTACCCAGTACATGATCAGGGCACCAGAGTGGGGAGAGACTCTGCTGGTTAGGTGACTCCCCCACTTCCACTTACTCAGAGTGGCAAGTAGGTGTCTGCCGAGCCCTGGACTTCTTCCCAGCTCCTTGCTGAGCTTCAGGGCTTATGCCTAGGCCTGCTGTTGATGCTAAGGGGACTATATTTACCTGTGGAGGCCAAACTGAGTGGGGTAGTGGAAAGAACCTGGAGTCTGGAGCCAGAAGACTGGGTTAGAGTGACCTTGAGGAAGACGCCTCCCCCTCATGGAGCCTCATTTCTTCGTCTGGAAAATGGGAAAAATAATAATGACTCCTCAGTATAGAATTCATGAATTTACATCAGGGACCTACGACTCTGTGGTACACAGAGAATGCTCAAGAAAGGTGTGAGATTGTAGCATTTCCCTGCTTAGAACCTTTGATGACGTCTACACACAGCTTGTGAGATCTGACCTTCAATCTCATCCATCACCTTCCTCCCCTACTCCCACAGAGTTCCAGCTACACTCCTCTTGTTTCTCTGAACAAGCCAGGTCCTTTTGTGCTATGCATTCTCCCATGAAATCATTTTGTCTTTATACATAGATACATACGTAGATAATCTGCAGAAGGGCATAATCGAGGTGAAGTCATACCTGTTAGTCCCTTTTCAGCCTTGCTTTTTTTCTCTTTTGCTTGTCTCTTTCCTCTTTATGTATATATCCCTCTCCCATCTCCATACCCATGTTAACAACCGATATATCTCTACACGTACAAGCAATCATAAACAAAACAGACGTGCAGATCATCTTCACACATAAACGCACCTGCGCATATCCAGATGCACACTCACATACTGGACCATTCTTTTACAGAATGGGATTATATGAGGCACCCTTTCTGTGTCTTGCTTTACTCATTCAAACACTGCCACCCGTGGGAATCACTCCAAGTCAGCCTCTGTAGCTCTAATTCATTATTTTAATGGCAGAATCATTTTTCAAAGTGAGGAACTACTATAATTTCTTCATCCAGTCTTCTATTGACGGACGTTCACTTTATTTCCAGTTTTTTTTCCCCCTCTGCTATAAGCGGTGCTGCAATAAGCCTCCTTGTACATACATCCTTCTAACTGGATATTTTATTTTGATGGAATAGATTCCCAGGAGGGGGATTGCTCAATTGAAGAGCCTATGTATTTTTTATTTTAGTCAATGTTGCCAGATTGCTTTCCAAAAGTGCTGTAACACTTTGCGTTTTCTCCAACAATTCATGAGCTCTTTCCTACTGTTTCCCAGCAGCCATTCCAGCAACAGGTGTTAGCATTATTTTTAATTTTTGCCTCTCTAGTAGGGGCAAAGTGAAATCTCAGTTAGTGTCCTATACAATGGTAAGTTTGTGCATATTGTTGTATGCTTGTTAGCCATTTAGATTTGTGCGATGTCTTGCTTATTTTTATCCTTTGCCTAACTCCTTGTTCATTGCTTATCAGTTTGTAACAGCTCTTTGCATATATAGATATTAACATTTTGTTTGATATCTGTGTTGCAAATATTTTTATGCTTAAATCTTTTGTTTTTATATCAATGTTGTGAATATCTATTGCCAGAAAAGTAATTTTTATGTAGTAAAATATGTCTTTCTTTAAAAATATGACTCTCTTGGTTTTTTAAAAAAATGCGCTGAGATCACCCTTGTCATTTCCTGCATTTTCTTCCAAGATATTTATCATTTTAATGCTGGGGGCTGTTAACTGTTTAATCCATCTGGGGGTTTATTTACGTGTGTGATTGTAAGAGGAGGTTTCAACTTTTTTACAAAAGCTAGCTGGTTGTGCTGGCAATGATTAATAAAACAGTTGCTCCTTTTCCAGCAGAATTGAAATACCATCTCTGCCACGTGTTACATTCTCATGAATACTTTGATCTAGTTCTGAGGTGTCTGTTCTGTTCCACTGATCTGTGTATCGCTTCCTCACCAGCACCATTCAGATTTGATTATAGGGGCCTTAATATGTTCTGATCTCTAATAAGCCGAGTTCTTCCCCCATATTCTTCTCTTTCGCAGGATCTGGTTGTTCCTGGCTCTGCATTCTTCTACATGAACTTTGAGCTGGTTTTATTCAATGGTGTCTTATATCACCCCTGGATCCCAGTGCCTGAGATGGGGCCAGACATTCAACAGAGGAGCAGGAGATGTTTGTTGAATCTTGTTGATGCTGTCATACCTCCCCAGTGCCTCCTATCCCCCCACCCCCAGGACTATTGGATGTTAAATAGTATTCAAACCAAAGATAATATGTAAGTGTGTACATAGCAGACAAATGTAACTGAATGGAGGAAGCTTCAGAGGCCTTTAAAGCAAAGAGAGAAGTCGCTCCTGTATTCAACACATGTTTATTGAGCATCTGCCGTATGCTAGACCTTATTCTTGGGCCTGGGGATATAGCAGAGGCCAAGGGAGACAAAAGTTCAATTTCAAGGTGTGACAATGGTAATGTGTTAATTCTTTTTAGGTGAGATAACGATATTGTGGTTATGTTTAAAATAAAGAACACTCAGCCAAGTGCGGTGACTTAACGCCTGTAATCTCAGCAGTTTGGGAGACCAAGGCCAGAGGATTGCCTGAGCCCAGGAGTTCAAGGCCAGCCTGGGCAATACAGTGAGACCCCATCTCTGCAAAAATTACAAAAAAAATTAGCTGGGCACGGTAGCATGTACCTCTCGTCCCCGCTACTTGGGAGGCTGAGGCAGGCGGATCTCTTCATCCCAGGAGTTTGAGGCTGCAGTGAGCTGTGATCATGCCACTGTACTCCAGCCTGGGCAATAGAGTGAGAGCCTGTCTCTAAAGAATAAATAAAATAAAATAAAAAATCTTTACCTTTTAGAGATACTTCCTGAAATATTTACAGGTAACATTTTGTAAAGTCTGTAATTTGTTTCTAAATAACCTAAAGTTGGGGGAAATGGATGAAAATACAGATGAAACACAATTGACCATAAGTTGGCAATTATGGAAACTCAGCAATAGGGATTTATTATACAGGTGAGTACCCCTTAAACAAAAAATGCCTGGGACCAGAAGTGTTTGAAATTCAGAGTTTTCGGATTTTGGAATATTTGCATATCATAATGAGGTATCTTGGGGATGGGATCAAAACATGAACTCAAAACATGAAAATCATTTGTGTTTCATATGTACCTTATAGACATAGCCCAAAGGTGATGTTAGGCAATATTTTAAATAATTTCGTGCATGAAACAAAGTTCATGTATTTTGAGGTCAGGTGTGGAATTTTCCACTTGCGGCGTCCTGTTGGTGCTCAAAAAGTTTTGGAGTTTGGAATATTCTGGATTTCAGATTTTCAGATCAAGAATGCTCCACATGTACTGTTTTCTCTACTTCTGTGTGTACTGGAAATATTCCATGATAAAAAAAGTTTTAGAAATGCATACAGAGCTTATTATGTTCCAGGCATTGTTCTAAGTGCCTTACGTCCGTTCATTCATCAAATCTTCAAAATGGCCCTAGGAGGAGGGTATCATCATCCCAGTCTTACAGATGAGAAAAGTGAGGCCCCATGAGATCCAGTCACTTGCCCAGGGTTAGTCTCAGTGAGTGAGTGAGAGAGCTCCCTGGCCCCACGGCCTTCCTCTCAAACACCATGTCTTGCTGTCTTTCCCATCTCCTACTTATTCTAGTGAGCCTGCAAATGGACAGCTAAATGAGATGGGATTCTTTTTTTTTTTTTTTTTTTTTTAGATGGAGTCTCGCTCTGTTGCCCAGGCTGGAGTGCAGTGGCCCCATCTCGGCTCACTGCAACCTCCGCTTCCCGGGTTCAAGTGATTCTCCTGCCTCAGCCTCCCGAGTAGCTGGGACTACAGGCGCAGGCCACCATACCCGGCTAATTTTTTGTATTTTGGTAGAGACGGGATTTCACTGTGTTAACCAGGATGGTCTTGATCTCCTGACCTCGTGATCCGCCTGCCTCGGCCTCCCAAAGTGCTGGGATTACAGGCGTGAGTCACCACGCCCTGTCAAGATGGGATTCTCTCATAAAGCAGGAAGGACTATGAAAGATACAGAAGGTACAAAACAGGGAGAGAGAAAGGCTGGTAGTGGGAGAAGGTGAGACTGAGAGTGAAGAGATGGTGTCCTCTTTTGGGGGAGGTGATCAGAGAAGGCCCCTCCAAGGAGCTGAGACCTGCACGGACATATGGGAAAGATGTTCAGACAGAGAGGCTGGCCAGTGCTGTCGCTGAGCTTGAACCAGAAAGGATCACAGTGGGCAAGGGTGAAACCTGTTTGGGCACAGCGGCAGGCCCCAGATCTCACTGCAGGCTGTTATGAGGTGTTTTTAGGTTCAAAAAAAGTGAACTGAGCCATCTCAGTAAGATCATAATGATTTATTGGATTTATAAGCTCTATGATCATTTAAATACATTTACCTACATTTTGTGGTGCTAAATTCATCTATAACAGAGGAGTAATTTAATTCTGAAGCCAAATTAACTGCTCTTTGCCTTCTCGCAAAGTCACCCACTCTTGATTTTTTTTTTTGCATAACTTAATTCAATTTTTCTGCCTTGCTACATTTTCTTCAGCTCCTACACATTTTTTGGGAGGTGGTTATAATGTTATTATCTTATTATTAGTCACTAACCAGGAATAATTCACTTTTCCAATTGATCTATGCTGCTTATAAAATACCACATCAACTGGAAGCACAGTCTGGTTAGTGAGTTCTGAGAGCCAGTTTAGACAGATCACTGTGTGTGGGACAGGCTGGGCCCAGGTGACGATGACCTCTGATGAGCTGAATTTGCCTGTGGTCAAATGGTCCAGGCGTCGGAAGAGCATCCACAAGCCAGATTCTCAAGGGTGCGGCAGGGGTACCTGATTATGTCCAACTCATGTTGTGTGCTGAATATTTTACACAGTTCCTGCTAGTTTGCATTTGTCCTAAATAAATTTCTGACAATGTCAAGTTCAATGGATTCTCTAGATAAAATGTCCCTGAGCACCATGTTTCCCCTGAAAAGATGGCTGGCTACACATGCACATCTGTAGTGTAGCCTTCACACAAACCACACTTATTTGGGTAAAGTAGAAGTGTGTATGTGCGGGTCAATAGATCCTTCTGCCATCGTGACTTAAGCCTGGGGAGTGCTAATTGTGCATGAATGGGGTTTTGGGGCATAAGCCATTGCTTGGTTCACGTTATGGTAGTATCAGTCCTGAAGCTGTGTATTGGGAGAAGAGAATGAGGACGGAGCATTAGGTGAACTAAAAGGAGAGGCTATAAACTGAAGCTTTTTCTTTGGGTAAGAGCAAGCCAAATTTATTCATGAATGGCTGTTCCTGGCCTTTGCTTTCCTGCTGTCATCTAATCAGGTTTTCCTAATTCTTGACGAGTTTTTTGAGAAGAACTTAGGGATACAGAATCAAAAAGAAAGGGGGAGAAAGAAATGGACAAGAAGCACTCTACTTAGGGTTCAGGAGAAGTTTTTCAGGGTGTTGGAAGAAAGGGTGGGAGAACCATAGGGGCGACGAGGGAGGCAAGTGGGAATAGAAATTTTAAAAGATATCGCTACAGATAATCTCTGATCCGTAGAGTAACCTGGTGGGCTTTGCCTGTGGCTTTGACCAGTCATTGGCCCTTCTGAGTCTCCTCGTCTCCCCATCTCTCAGAACTTGGACCCCAGGAAGCCAAAGGGCCTTTGTAGTGCTCACATTCAGATGTCGAATGGCATCCTCAAACTATGCTTGGTCCAGGACTGTGGAGAGATCTGGATTCCTATTGACTCAGAAAATTACTCAGTATTATTTTATCTGGAGTAAGCCTCATCCCTCTTCTGTGCCTTGATTACTCTATTGGCTCAGCAAGGACACTGAAAGAAACACAGGGAACTCACAACGTGATATTCTCGAAGTTGGGTTTCTTTTTTACTTTTTTGAGACAGAGTCTTGCTTTGTCTCCCAGACTGGAGTGCAGTGGCAAGGTCATGACTCACTGCAGCCTCAACCTTCTGGTCTCAATTGGATCCTCCCATCTCAACCTACCAACTAGCTGGAACTACAGGCACATGCCACCACGCTCGGCTCATTTTTAATTTTTTTTTTTTTTTTTGAAACAGGGTTTTGCCATGTTGCCCAGGCTGGTCGCAAACTCCTGGGCTCAGGCAATTCTCCCACTTCGGCCTCCTGAAATGCTGGGATTACAGGCATGAGCCACCCTGCTCGGTCCAAAGTTATTTTAATAAAGGAATTCCATGGTGCAGGGTAGACCGCTTCCTTCCATCTCTCGTATGTAAACTACTTCCTTTTCTTGTTCTCTTTTTCCGCTGAACCATTGTCTCCTTCTCTC
Source organism: Papio anubis (assembly GCF_008728515.1). Taxonomy (NCBI): domain Eukaryota; kingdom Metazoa; phylum Chordata; class Mammalia; order Primates; family Cercopithecidae; genus Papio; species Papio anubis. Next base: position 13,981,950 of record NC_044991.1, on the reverse strand, counting down.
CTCCTCAGGAGGCTGGATGGGGACACATTCCATGAGCGACATCTTACCAGAGGGTGGCCATGAGCTTCATCACGTTCCGCAACTGTTAATGACCACTGGTGCTGGCCCTGATACTCTCTGAACTCCTCTCTCTGTGCCGCTTCTCTGCGAAGAGTCCTTGAAGCTCTGCTGAGAGCGAAACCTCTTCTTTCAGCTCATGTCAGTCTTGGGATTTTCCCACCATGTTCGGATTCTGGCTTGGAGGTGCTATCTGCTGTTGACTTGGGACATAAACCAAGCCGTTATTTGCCTCTTTTGGTTTGTTATGTTAACAAGCTTTCGAGGCTTGTTCTTTAAGATTCCCAACCCCATCATATAATGATAGGTGCTGGAACGAGACTGGTTGGGTTCAAATTTTTGCTGTCGCTAACTGGCTTTGTGAACACATGTCAGTTACTAAATCTCCTCATACCTCAGGTTTAAAAATATGTAAACAAGGAGTTCTAGTAGCACCTGTGGGCCTTAGTCAGTTATTGCTACAGAACAAACCACCCCCAGACTTAGTAACATCAACAACTACTACTGTTTTTTTCATTCATGCATCTGGAGAGAGGCTGGGGAGGAGGAGGCTTGGGTTTGGCTTATCTAGGCAGGGTTTGCTAGGCTTGGCTCTGAGCTATGAATTAAGCACAGGTCTTCTCCATTTGTCTTTCATCTTCTTTGGGCCACTGGCTACATAAGGCATGTTCTCATGGCAAAGAGGAGAATTAAAGGGAAGTCCTATTGGCCAAAGCAGGTCAATGGGAGAGAGAAGCGTACGCCCCTAGGGGAGAGACAGAGGGGAGTGAATTTTTGTTGAACAATTATCCTAACTACCACATTGTTGTGATAGTTAAATGATTTAATAACTTTAACAGGCTAGTAACAGTACCTGGCATGGAGTAAGTGTTCAATAACTAACAAACATTGGTAGGGATAATATCAGTACTAGTGGTAATATTAATATTGGCATTTTAATAGTATATGCACACCTCAGGTACTCTTTTCAAAATATACATTCACACTAAAGTGTAAATGTCTGCTAGTATAACACAGACCTCAAATGTGTATGTTTAACAGAAGCAGTTAAGCCAAAGAGGTGAATGCATAAGGGTAGATTTTGGAGACTCAGCAAAATCTAATTAATGATGAAGAAAGGGGGTTCTGGAGTAAGTCGAATCTGGATCAAAATGCAAACTCTGCCACTTTTTTTGCTGAGTGAACATGGGCCAGTTTTTCACCCTCTCGGTGCTTCATAGGGTAGTGGGAATTTGATAAGCTGTTGTAAGCAAAGCAAGTCAGAAAGCACCTGGCCCGTAGCAAAGCCAATAAGCACCCCTGGGTAAAAAGGTCTGGCGTGGAGGGAGGAGGCAGCAGAAGCCTCTCATAGAACCCAAAACCTTGCCAGCAGGTGGTGAGCTCACCTCTGCCCATGGGTCTTTCCAGTAAAGGTTCATTAAGCACCTACTATGAGCAGGCATATGCTATGGAACCACAGATTCACTTCTGCTCAATCCACTCATTTCCACAGTTCACTTGCCTCATAGTAAATCTGGCGGCAAGTGAGTTCCACTGGATCTTAGATACAGCTATGAAAATTAAAATTAAAATGGCCACACGAGGGTTCTGTGGCAAAGCAAGTTTAAGAACCTGCACTAAACAGCTGAACAGGTTCTATGGCTGCGGGACTTCGAGCCTTGTCTAGGCTCCTGTGCCTGATACTCTCCCAGAGGGCGATGCGGAAGGCAGGCATCCAGACTTAAGTGACCACAGAACCCAAAAATCTGGAACCTGACTTTGGGAAACAGTGCTCTAATTTCTTAGCATCTCTCCACCCCCACCCCTCCTTGCACTGTTACCTGCAGGCATTCCTTCCCACCTTGCTGGTCCCCATAGCCCCATTCCTAGTCTCTCCCCTCCCTCGGGAAGTGCAGTAAGCTTTCCAAGCTTGCATCCTTCACCCGGGTGGCACAGTGTCCCCCACACAGGATGAGGGGCTCTGTGCCTGCTATTTTCTGGTTTCTTTCTGTGGGATGTCTTCTTCCTCCCCTGCCTGGCGAATCCTGTTCATCCTCCATGCCTCTGCCCCTTCAGGCAGCCTCCTGCTGTCCTGGTCTGGGATCAAAGCCCCTTTCCAGATACTCTTGGCCTCCATAGTGATGCTCTCTCATACCTAATTACTGGCTGGCATCTGTGAGCTTCCTGCTGTCTCCTTCCCCTCCTATTTTGACTGCCTTGAGGTGGGGGCAGCAGTGCAGCCCTGTGGTTAAGCTTTTTTTTTTATTTTTTATTTTTACAGAGTCTTGCTCTGTCGCCCAGGCTGGAGTGCAGTGATGCCATCTCGGCTCACTGCAACCTCCACCTCCAGGATTCAAGCGATTCTCCTGCCTCAGCCTCCTAAGTAGCTGGGGTTACAGGTGTGCATCACCACATCTGGCTAATTGTTTTGTATTTTTAGTAGAGACGGGGTTTCACCATGTTGGTCAGCCTGGTTCCGAACTCCTGACCTCGTGATCCACCCACCTCAGCCTCCCAAAGTGCTGGGATTACAAGCTTGAGCCACTGAGCCCGGTCAACCCCATGGTTAAGCTTACATGACTGTAGGGGGCTTTAGGTCCTGTGTGACTCTGGGCACCTGCCTGTGCTTCAGTGTCCTGCTCTGTGAAATGAGAATAACAATTGTAGCGCCTCATAGGATGTCATGTGGAGGGAGAAGCAGCCTTTCTCTCCATTTCCTGCTTTCCTTATGTGGGGAGGTAGCACAATGAAATGGAAGGGACTCAGACCTGGAGCCTGGGTTTGAATGCTGCTGTGAGACAAAGGGTGAATGACTTCACCCCCTGAAACCTCTGCTTCCTTCTCCAAACTATGGAATGCTTCCATTTCCATTTCTATTGCATGGGGTTGAACTAATAATCTGAGGCTATGCATCTATAGGAGCTGACAGAGTAGGTGCTTAATAAATATTTGGAAAGAAATATATAGACTTGCACTCAGCACCACAGACCTGCGGCATGCAACCTGCTGGGCTCCCTGAAAGCCTGAGTGGGGAGGCATTTAGAGGACAGGTGAGTCTTTTGCTTCATTTCACAGATGAGGAAACTGACGCCCAGAGACGGCCAGGACTCACCCAAGGGTACACAGCCAGTAGGGGTTACTAGATCTTAGATAAGAGCCCAGGTCTTCCTGACTTTCAGTCCAGGGAGATTTCAGACCCTCTAGACGGGACTCAAGACATCTTGGGTTTGGAGAGCCTACAGGGATAGTAAACCACAAAAAAGGCCAGGCACAGTGGCACATGCCTGCAATCCCAGCACTTTGGGAGGCTGAGGCAGGAGGATCACTTGAGCCAAGAGTTGGAGGCCAGCTTAGGCAACAATGCGAGACCCCCATCTCTACAAAAAAATGAAAAACAAATTACCTGGGTGCGGTAGTGTGTGCACGTAGTTCCAGCTACTTGAGAGGCTGAGGCAGGAGGATCCCTTGAGCCCAGGGATATAAGGCTATAGTGAGCGATGATTGCATCACTGCAATCCAGCCTGGGCAACAGAGCGAGATCTTGTTTCAGTCAATTAATAAATCAATAGATAAAACCACACAGATAGCAAAAGAATGGGAGTGTAACTATTTCTGACAGTGCCTTACACTAACTGGCTTTAGTTTTAAAATGATCAAATACATTCTTTTTTCCTTTTGAGACAGGGTCTCACTCTGTCACCCAGGCTGGAGTGCAATGGTGTGATCATGGCTCACTGCAGCCTCAACCTCCCAGGCTCCAGAGATCCTCCCACCTCAGCCTCCCAAGTAGCTAGGACTACAGGCATGCGCCACTACACCTGGCTAATTGATTTTTATTTTTGTAGAGATGGGGGTCTTGCTAATGCTGCCCAGGCTGGTCTCGAACTCCTGGCCTCAAGTGATCCTCCTTCCTCAGTCTCGCAAAGTGCTGAAATTACAGGTGTGAGCCACCATGCCTGGCCTAATTTCTTCAGTGTTTCAGTTGTCTTGAGATCTGCAGTATCCCCTTTGCTTTCAGCTTAGCCTGAGCATGATTTGAGGGTCACTTACCTCCAGATGCAAGTATCCGGCAGGCACCCCCCTATCCTGTGGCACAGTCCAGTGCGGACAGCTCTTTTGGGCTTGGGCCTGCCCCTCTTGGTCAGGTGTGGTGGTGAAGGGAGATATAGAGAAGCCATATTCCCTGAGCCCTTCTCTGGATGGGGCACAATGCTCTGTGCTTGCCCCCACACCAGCTAGAGGTTAAGGGGGCTCCCTTTGGGTCTGAGTCCCAGGATCACCATGCACCAAGCCATATGACCTTGGGAAAGCCACCTGCTCCCAGGCCTCAGTTTGCTCATCTGTCAAATGGAAGGGATGCTGGCATTTCCATCAGTGGTGTTGTGGGGATAGGATAGAAGGAGATAAGGCAGTTGGGGCGCTTCGCAGAGCACATGGTAATCAGAGTCATCAGTATTGTTTCCTTTAATTGCAACTCCTAAAATCAGGATCCAAGGGACCTCAAAGACACACCCAAGGTCTTTGGCCTCAAACTGGGAATGGTTGTGTTACCCCTTTCTCTCACTCTCATGGGCCTCATGGCTCATCTCCATGCTGGAGCATTCTCTGGGCATCGCGAAGGGCACAGCGTTACTCCCTGGCATTTGCAAAAGCGCCTGGCATGGGTGTGGCGTTTCACTGTGTATAAGCCCCTTCCTCTGCCCAGTCCATACCTACCCCTCACATACCTCTAGCACTTTACAGTTTGTACTCATACAGCATCTGCCAGGCTTAGGATGCCGACCCTTGGTTTACAGAGCACACAGAGGCCCGGAGAGCCACAGGGAGCCCAGGGAGCCATGCGGGCCCCAGGCTTTGCCTCTGGGCAGCCCCACGGGCGGTGGTGCAATTCTGGCTGGGCTCCAGTCCCCTCGGGCTCTACCTCCTTGTGCTCCCTCTGCGTCCTGCGGAAGATGAAGTCTTCCTGAGCGAGGCTCGGGAACGCTGCCACTGTTCAATGAGCTAATGGTGAAATTGGAAACTCAAGGGCTGGAGGCAGAGAATAAAAAAAAAAGACAAGCTTTGATTCACGGGCAGCAGGATGAGTGAACGGGGAAGACTCATCCTGCGGTCATCAGAGGAAACGCCTGGGTGGCACGTCCTTCGTCCTTCTAGCAAAGTCTCTCCTGGAGAGGGGAAGGTCATGCAGGTGGCAAGCTCGGTGCCCGGTGGCAGCCAAAACCAGGACGGGGAGGCGAGGGAGTGGGCTTGGGGCAGACAGGCCTGGGCTCCAATCCCAGCACTGCTGCAATAGCAACCGTGCCCCCCTCACCTGGGAAGCAGGGTGATGGTGTGTGTTACCTCAGGGGTCCCCTAAGTAGAGTAAGTTAGCTGGTAGAAGCTGGGCACAAAATAGATGTTCACAAAATAAAAACCCCTGGAAGCTTCTCTAGTGGACCAAAGTGGAGACAATCTACTGTCTCTTTAGAAGAGGGGTGAAAATCTATCAGCTGCCGCCTCTGGTCCTGAGTGAGTGATTGAGCCATTTCGACAGCCCTGGTCGGATTTCTGGTGTGGGGTAGCCAGCTGGAGTCAAGAGAAGGTTTCTAGAGGTAATCACTCACATTACCTTTAGAATGAGCCATTGGGCCCGAGAGAGAGAGGGAAAGGGTAACACAACCATTCCCAGTTTGAGGTCAAAGACCCTGGGTGTGTCTTTGACGTCCCTTGGATCCCCGGTTTGAGGAGTTGCAATTAAAGGAAACAATACTGATGACTGTGATTACCATGTGCTCTGCTTTGGTTTTAAAATGGTCAAATACATTCTTTTTTTCCTTTTGAGGCACGGTCTCACTCTGTCACCCAGGCTGGAGTGCAAAGGTATGATCATAGCTCACTGCAGCCTCAACCTCCCAGGCTCCAGCGATCCTCCCACCTCAGCCTCCCAAGTAGCTAGGACTACAGGCATGCGCCACTACACCTGGCTAATTGATTTTTATTTCTGTAGAGATGGGGGTCTTTCTAAGGCTGTCCAGGTTGGTCTCGAACTCCTGGCCTTAAGTGATCCTCCTGCCTCGGCCTCACAATGCTTTATCTCCTTCTATCCTATCCCTGAAACACCACTGACAGAAATGCCAGCATCCCTTCCATTGGACAGATGAGCAAACTGAGGCCTGGGAGCAGGTGGCTTTCCCAAGGTCACATGGCTTGAGGCATGGTGATCCTGGGACTCAGACCCCAAGGCAGCCCCCTTAGTCTCTAGGTAATCACACACATGTCTAGCAGGTTACCACGTGTATTCTCGCATGGTCTCTCTCATTTCTTCACATGGACTCATTGAGCTGGGTGTTATGATCGCTGCAGGTGAGGTCGCTGGGATCTGTGGGGCAGAGACTTGTCCCAGGTCACACAGCTTGCAGATGATAGCACTTGGCCTCCAGTCTGGAGCTCCTGCCTCCAGTTCCTTGGTGCTTTCTCATACTGCATCTTAATTTGGGAGGAAACGGAGTCGCCTGGGAGAAGGGGAGGAATGAAATTAGAATGTTAGCAGGAGAATGTTATTGTGCCTTGAACAGTTTTAGAAATTCCTCCAGATCCTTCAGACCAGTGAACTCACCTGCAGACACACTTTGTGATAGAAAGGCAATAGGCTGCAGCGAGAAAGTCTCTGACTCACCTGTTTTTTTGTTTAAACTCCAGATTCCCAAATTAATAGAGCTTCCTCCGTGTGCTGGGAGGACGCCAAGCAAGCTTCCCGGCCTGGAACTGGGAGATAATAGTAATTAATGGAGCCAGTTTGTGTGATGACCCTCAGCTTGTGAGGTAAATAGGAAAAGATTCTGTTCTGTTTTATTTTTATTTTTTCCTAATAACTGATCCCCTGTGCTCTGCTGAGCTTCGTTTTTCTTGCTGGGTAGCTGGTTTCCTCTAGGACACCTCATTCTATAACTTTCCAGTCACTTTTAGTTATTAAAAATAACAATCTTGTTTTGTTAGTAAGACTCAATCCTGTTCATTTCGAAATGGCAATCTCACATGAAACTGGGTGCTTTCTTCTGGAGTATGTGTGTGTGTCTGTGCCTGTGTGGGCATGTTCATGTGTGTACGTGTGCCTGTGCGTGTGTGGGTAGTGTGTATATGTGCATGTGTGTGTGCATGTGTGTGTGAGCAAGTACAAATGTGTATGTGTGCCTGTGCATGTGTGGGCAGTGTGTGCATGTACATGTATGCATGCACGTGTATGTGTGTGTGCATGCGTGCGTATGGGCATGTACATATGCATATGTGTACATGTGTTTGTGTGGGCGCGTGTGCATGTACATGTGTGCATGCATGTGTATGTGTGTATGAATGTGTGCATATGGGCATGTACATATGCGTATGTGTACATATGTTTGTGTGGGCACGTGTGCATGTACACGTGCTCATGTACACGTGTGCATGCATATGTATGTGTGTGCCTGTGTGCATGTGTGCGTACATATGTGTATGTGTGCCTGTGAGGGGGTAGTGTGTGCACATGTGTGCACATATGTATATGTGCGTGTGCACGTGTGTGGGCATGTTCATATGGGTACGTGTGCCTGTGCGTGTGTGGGTAGTGTGTACATGTACATGTGTGCATGCATGTGTATGTGTGTGTGCATGTGTGCATGTGGGCATGTACATATGTGTATGTGTGCATGTGCTTGTGTGGGCAGTGTATGCTTATGTACATACATGTGTGGGTAGTGTGTGTACATGTGTGCATGCATGTGTATGTATGTGCATGTGCAGGTACATATGTGTATGTTTGCATTGCTTGTGTGGCCACTATGCTTATGTACATGCATGTGTGAGCAGTGTGTGTACATGAGTGCATGCATGAGCACGTACATATGTGTATGTGTGCATGTGCTTGTGTGGGCAGTGCATGCTTATGCACATGCATGTGTGAGTAGTGTGTCCATGTACACATGAGCATTCATGTGCATGTGCATGTGCAGGTACATATGTATACGTGTACCTGTGCTTGTTTGGGTGGTGTGTGCTTATGTACATGCATGTGTGGGCAGTGTATGCATGCACATATGTGCACACATTAAATGTGTGTGTGTGTGCACGTGTGCATGCATGTGCAGTTCTTGGGATCTTGGAAGATGCAGCTCTGGCTCAAATTCTCCCTTTTTATCCCAATTCTCTCAGACAAGTGGGACAGTTCTGGCTCCCAGAGCCCCTGATCTTGATAGCGGGTGGACCTTGGCTTAAGTTCATACCACCTACTGTGATGTCCACCCAAGCCACAGGAAACATGTGAGTCCTTGCCACACCAGACAGCGGTCACCCTCCTCTCTGCCCTGCCATCTCCACTGTTGGTTTCTCCACGCACCACAGGGTTGTTAAAACCTGGTGGCTGAGGGCGCATGGCAGGCTGAATGGCTCGGAGTGGTTGGAGACGTGCTCATGGTTCCTGACCTGGGGAGGGGCAGGTGAGATTAGGTGTCAGGCGCTCCTGGTCTCATAGAAAGACAGCGGGGCACTCTGCCTGCTTCCCTCAACACCTCTCTTGCATCTCTCCCTGGTAAATGCTGTCCTATCGGTTTGGTGTCTCTTGTCGCTGGAGCTAAGGGAAATCCTAGGACTCCAAGAAGGAGACCTTCTTTGAGATGGCTCTGGAGGATTTAGTAACTTTGTTCTTCCCAGTGAAACTCTGGGGTGGGAGGAGCCCCCAGGACCTCCCAGCATCCTGTTACATGCAGTCCTATTCACAGAGCCCCTGGGCAGTGCCTTCTCAGGACGCTCACCGCAGGTTTCATAACCCTCATTTCACAGATGAGGAAGCGAAGGCTCAGAGACACAAAAGAACTTGTCCAAGGTTACATGGGCAGCTAGTGGCAGAATCGGGATTTGGATCTGGGTCTGCCTATCTTCAGAGACCCAGGAGTCATGGACGTTTGCTGTTTAGGGTCACCCAGAGTCTATTCCTCCTCCTTCTGGTTCCAGTACCCTAATGTCTTTTAGAGTCATTGCTTCTTCCCCATCGGGTGCAGTCTTGGGGTCCAGTCCGTTAAGGCCCCCTGCCCTCCCTTAGACACTGACCCAAACTGAGCTCATCAGACCCTCTGTCCTGGACCCCGAGCCAGGAACAGAGAGCAACAGGGACAAGCACCCCATCCCCAAAGAGAGAGAAGCAAACAGCAAAGAGCAGTCATTCCAGCCTTGGACCGACCAGGCCATTGAGTAGCTCCAGCTTCCCAGGCTTGGGAGCTGCTGCAGTTCCTGCCCATTTTCAGGTCTGGGTTTTCAGATCCCACTCAGTGGGCTAGCCAATATCCTCCAAATAAATCACCCCACCCCTATTTTATCTATTTATTTATTTATAGACGGGAAGTTTTGCTCTGTTGCCCAGGCTAGAGTGCAGTGATGTGATCATAGCTCACTCCTACTTCAAACTCCTGGGCTCAAGCAATCTTCCTGCCTCAGCCATCCTGAGTAGCTGGGACTGCAAGCATGCAGCACCATAGCCAGCTAATTAAAAAACTTTTTTATTTTATTTTTTCAATGTTGCCCAAGCTGGTCTTGAATTCCCGGCCTCAAGTGATCCTCCCACCTCGGTCTCCCAAAGCATTGGGATTACAGGCGTGAGCCACCACACCTGGCCTTCCTATTTTATTTACTTCAGTCAGCCACAGTTGGTTTCCATTGTTTGCAATAAAATAATCCTCTCTGGTACCCTAAGCGTGGTGTTGGGGGATCCTGCTCTTTGCCTGCTGGGAACCCCCTCTGTTCTCTGTGTATTGATGAATTATGACATTGAAGGCACTCAGAACAGGGCCTGGCTTTCAACAGATGACTCTGTCATTCTTATTACTGTTCTCGTCTTGGGCTCCAGTTCACGTCGGGGTCCAGGCTGGGGTGTGTGGCCAGGTCTGGCCCTCCCAGGCCTTGGGGCTGTTGGGATCCCCATGGAGCCTGAACTGACAGGTCTTGGTTTGTTTCCTACCAGGCAGATACCCGTGAGGCATCAGATGGGCGCTCACCACAGCTGGCATTAATTGACCATGTGACCGCCTGGCAGCTGCCACCTATGCTGTGTTCCAGGGGCGCCAGCCAGGAAGGGCTGGACTCGCCATCCTCCCCAACTGGTATTATGAAGTGTGACGATCGTTATTGTTCTGAGCACCTACGATGTGCCCGGCCCTTTAACGATAGTAAGGGCAATCCTAATCATAAAAGCCACAGCATCAAACATTGTCACAGTTCGTTTTTCCCAGCATTCTTATGGGGAGGCGTGTGCCTATTTTATGGATGAATAAATTGAGGCCGAGGGACATTGCTGGGAAAACACGGAAGGTGCTTGGGTTCCAGTTGGTGTCTCAACGTTAGCAGTAGTGCTGGCTGGTTTCTTTAGATTTACTTCAAGGTAAACACAAAAGTATTTGATTTTCTAAGACAGCACAGCTTGATCGACATGAGAAACACACACACTCCTATTAATGTGGCTTTGATTATGCTCTTTACAAAATATTCCTGGCTCTATTTTATTACAGGGCCTTCACCTCCTCCCTGTGTCATGTCTGGATCCTTGGGGACAAATGGGAACATCCTCACGCATGCTGGTTATGCACTGATGACTCCCAGATTTCTGGTTTTTTGTTTGTTTGTGTTTTGTTTCTTTTTGAGACAGTTTCATTCTTGTCGCCCAGACTGGAGTGCAATGGCGCAATCTCAGCTCACTGTCACCTCCGCCTCCCGGGTTCAAGTGATTCTCCTGCCTCAGCCTCCCAAGTAGTAGGATTACAGGCATGCACCACCATACCCAGATAATTTTTGTATTGTTAGTAGAGATGGGGTTTCACCATGTTGGCCAGGCTGGTTTCGAACTCCTAACCTCAAGTGATCTGACCGCCTCGGCTTCTCAAAGTGCTGGGATTCCAGGCGTGAGCCACCGCGCCCTGCCAACTCCCAGATTTCTATCTCCAGTACATCCTAGACTGGCTTCTCCAACAGCCTTCTTGACACCTCACTGGGATGGCTGGAAGGCACCTCAAGCCCCATACATCCATACTCTTGGGCTCCCTCTCTCCCTGACTCTGCTTCTCCCACAACTTCCTTCACCTCCCAGGCTGGCAACTCCATCCTCCTTACGCTCAGTCCAAAGCCCTGCAGTCATCCTTGGCTTCCTCTCTTGCTCTCTCACCCACATCTCATCCATTAGGAAATCAAGCATGGTTCAGGAATTGGTCACCTCTTTCTCTTCTACCACTTCCACCCTGGTCTGAGCCACCATCCTTTCTTGCCTGGATTACCCCATTATCTTCCTACACTGCTGCCAGCTCCTATACCGGCCCCACCTTCATCCCTTCCCCATGCAGAGACTGGATGATCCTTTGAAGACAGGAGTCAGACTGTGTCCCCTATCTGCTCAAGCCTGGGTTATGACTTCCATTTTGCTCAGGGTAAAAGCCAAAGGTATAAGGGCCCCCAGGACCCTCCTGATCTGGCCTCAGGTCCCACAGCACTCTTCTGCCTGCTCTGCTCAGCCACACTGGTCCCTTGCTGTCACCCCCTACGCCAGGCTGGCTCTTGCCACAGGGCCTTTGCACCGGCTGCTCCCTCGTCCCTCTCGCTACGCACACAGCTCACTTCCTCATCTCCTGCGAGTCTGCTCAGTGAGCTCCTTCTTCCCTGACCACACTAAGATTGCATTGTCCACATCTCACACCCCAAACCCTTCCTCTCCCTCATGCTGTCCCGCTTTTTCTTTGTTTCATAGCAAGTATCACCTTCTGATACCCTTATGGAAGGATTTCACTTATCTACTTCAGGAGAATTTCCTGAAGGTGATTTATGATTACTATTTGTTGTCTGACTTACGTCAGCTCCCCCAGGGTGAAACTCTTTGCCTGTTTTGTCCCTAAATCTCACAAACTTCTGGAGCACTGCCTTGCACGCAGTGGACACCCTGTGGATGAATCCCCAATAGTTTTCCTTGGATCCTCAAATTTCTCCCTGACACTGGAGCCACAGAGCATCATTTCATGCCCTTGTACACAGCATCATTAGAATCTGCAGAAAACAAGAATGACCCTGCAGTGGAAGCTGCTGGCTCGGCTGTTGTTCTCACCTTTGGGCTCCACCCATGCCAAAGCCCTTATAGGCTCCTGCTCTGTCACACCTCAGGGCCTTTGCACACGCTGTACCTCTTTCTGCCCAGTGGACTCTTGGGTGTCACTCAAAGCCCTGGTAAGGTGTCGCCTCTTCCCTGAAGCCCTCCAGGACACTCCCACCCTCTTCAGTCCTGGGAAACACTTAATCCCTCTTCCTTTCCTGCAGTGACATACCTATGGCATTTCTCAGTGTGTGGGTCCCAGTGTCCCCCTGGGTCATGGCTCTGTGTCCATTGCACCATCAGATTGTGGGCTCCTTGAGGGCAGAGGCTGGGCTCTTGCTCTGTGTCCTGACCTGGCCTGGGGTTTGGCACAGGGCAGGTGCCCAGTCAGTGTTTGTGGGGAGGACAGAGTAAACCTGACACAAGCCAGGAGATAACAAAGGTGGTTGTGAAGACCCTTTCAAGGTCACTGGCTGGTGGGGAATGAATACTGTCTTATTATTTGATCATTTATTTATACTCTATTTTCAAATAGGATTGGAGATAGCCTGAGATGAAAGGCATAGATACGGCAAAAGTGAAGCTCTGCGTCTTGAGTGCCTCCTCTTCCTCCTGGTTCTTCCTCCCTGGCTATAAACATGCCCCAGTCTCTGTCTTCTTAACAAAAGTGCCCTGAACTCTCCAGCAGCTCTATGGCCCTCTGCAGCCCAGGCTTTCAAACCAGGCCTGCAGCCATTTTCTATGCTCAGACCCACTTTCTGAAGCTGGAGTCATCTTATTTCTGCCCCATCCCCCTAGTAAACCCATCTTAGCCAGGGCATCATGTACTTCTATGTTACTAATACAACAGACACATTCAGATCTAAGTCCCTGGAGTTCTGGGTAGCCTCGGGCATTTTGACCCCTCTTCCCTTCTCCAACCCCTTGTTTCCCTTGGCTGATGTGACGCCACATTCTTGGGGTCCCTCCTAACTCTCTGGTTTCTCCTTCCCACCTCCCGTCCTCTGCTCATCCCATAAACATCTATGAACCTCGGGACTCCCTCTCTCAACCCTTCTCTACTCCACTTTGGGAGGCCAAGGCAGGAGTTATCATTTGAGCCCAGGAGTTGGAGACCAGCCTGGGCAACCTAGCAAGACACTGTCTCTACAAAAAAATTAAAATTCAGAAATTAGCCAGGCGTGGTAGTGCACATCTGTAGTCCCAGCTACTCGGGAGGCCAAGGTGGTAGAATCTCTTGAGCCTGGTAAGTCGAGTGTGGCAATATGTCAATATGGCACCACTGCACTCTAGTCTGGGTGACAGAGTGAGACTCACTCCTGTAATCCCAGCACTCTGGGAGGCCGAGGCAGGCAGATCACCTGAGGTTGGGAGTTGAAGACCAGCCTGGCCAACATGTCAAGACCCCATCTCTACTAAAAATACAAAATTAGCCTGGCGTGGTGGCACATGCCTGTAATCCCAGCTACTCGGGAGGCTGAGGCAGGAGAATCACTTGAACCCAGGAGGTAGAGGTTGTGGTGAGCTGAGATTGTGCCATTGTACTCCAGCCTGGGCAACAAGAGCGAAACTTGCTCAAAAAAAAAAAAAAAAAAAAGGAAGAAAAGAAAATGTTGAGCTCTTGGCAGTTTGTGAATTCCTCTCCCTTGACCTTGGGACAGCAGCGTGATTGTGACCATTTGACAGATGAGAAAACTGAGTCTTCAAGAGGTTACAGTGGTTTGCACAACATGACTCATTTAGCAAGTGCTGGCTCTGGACAGTGAGCCCAGGTGTTCCAATTCCCAGGCCCTGCCTCCTTCCTTTCGGTGATATGGTCTTAAGAGAGTTAAAGAAGTGGGTCGAGAGAGCTCAAAAATAAGCCACTGGGCGTTTGAAGTGTGCATGCTTTGGGCTTCCTCTTTCTTGTTTTGCTTTTATTGAAATTTTGCAATCTTAAGCTTCCTAAGTCTTGGTTTGCTAACCTGTGAGATGGGAACGATGACCTCCTGCCCCTTCCTGGGCTACTGTGAGGCTTAAACGATGGTGGATGTAAAGCACTTAAGAAAACTTCCGGCACACAGTAGGTGCTCAATCAATGTCAGTCCTCCTTCCCTTTGAAGAGGACCAAGGGTCCAGCCTGTCTGGCTTTGAGAGCTGGTGACATATGCCCACTGTCATGCAGTTGACTGTGGGTGATGGATTTGACCATCAGCCCTGCTGCAGCCCCAGCACAGGCTCTGAGAGCCAGCCAGAAGGCTGAGTCAGTTCTCTGGGTGAGTTCCTATGCTCTGGCCACGAATTTATGGAGGAGGATCCAGTCACACAGCTGCCTTCTGGCCGGGATGTCCCTGCACAGTCCCTAGCAGCAAGGCCACCCTGAGAACATGACTTGCGATGGTGTCTGATTCCATCTCCTAGCCACATCTCCAACTCCTGGGTTCAGCCAACTGGCAGGTATTTCCTGGACTCAGGAAATGTGAGAGAAGGAAGCCTGTCCCTGCCCACCTAGAATTTCCTTATCAGTATCATCATTTGTCTGTGCTCTTATGGGACCTCACAACAGAGTCTCAAGGTGGGTGGCATGCTCTTCCTCTGGACAGATGAAGAAAAGGATGCTCAGAGAGGTAGGGTGACTATCCCCCGGTGATAGGATAGTAAGCGGACAGGCTCCCCCAACCCTGCTCTTGTCCAAATGTGAGCACAGATTCAGATTCAGGGTCAATGACAGCCAAGTGAATTGAGCCTGCATCCCTTGATGACCAGAGGGAGCCAAGCCTCCTTCTCTCCTCTTGCTACTGAATGGACTTTATGTAAGGCAGAGAGGAATTTGTACTGCATTAAGCCCCTGAGCTTTTGGGGTTTATCTGTTTCTAGAATTACCCAAACTAGTCCTGGTGGTAACTGCAGAATGAAAAGAGAATTGCTCAGGAAAACTGTGTCGGGTGAGAAAGAAAGGGTGAGGGAGGGAGTCCCAAGGCTTGCAGATGTTTATGGGATGAGCAGAGGACCGGAGGTGGGAGGTAGAAATCAGAGAGGTGGAAGGGACCTCAAGAGTGTGGTGTCCAGGAGAAGCAAAGAGTCCAGGAACCACTGCACCTGGCTAGCATTTTCTCTGTTTAAGCTGCTGCAATCTCCCACTCAGATGCTCCTTAGGGGTCATCTATGGCTTACTCTGTTCTTCTGCAGTCTCTTCTCTTCACAGCAGCCACAGGAAGTTTTTGAAACAGAAATCAGATCATGGCAGTTCCTTGCTCAAACTGTTAAATGGGTTCACATGCATTCCTGACACCCTGTCCCTTAGCTTCTTTTCAGCCCCTGGCCACCTTTTCACCTTTTTGTCACCCTGTGCTTCTTCTTCTTCTTCTTCTTCTTTTTTTTTTTTTTTTTTTTTTTGAGATGGAGTCTTACACTGTTACCTGGGCTGGAGTGCAATCACGTGATCTCGGCTCACTGCAACCCCTGCTTCCCAGGTTCAAGTGATTCTTCTGCCTTAGCCTCCCGAGTAGCTGGGATTACAGGCACCCACCACCACGCCCAGCTAATTTTTTATATTTTTAGTAGAGACGGGGTTTCACTATGTTGGCCAGGCTGGTCTCGAACTCCTGACCTCGTGATCTGCCCGCCTCAGCCTCCCAAAGTGCTGAGATTACAGGTGTGAGCCATTGTGCCCAGTCCACCCTGTGCTTTTTCTTGTTCCAAGGCCTTTGCACATGCTCTCTACTCCGCTTGGAACATATCTATCTCTTGCTCTTCAACTGGACAACACCTCATCCTGCTTCAGATTGCAAGAGACATATCACTTTCTCAGAAATGCATCTTTCTGCTCCTCTATCTAAATTAGGATCCCTGGGTTTCTCTCCTACAGCATGCCATCTCTTTCACTCTGCATGATTTGCCATTGCATTTTTATTTGTTTGCTTTTTAATGTCTGTCTCCCTCTTAGAATGTAAGCTTTGTGAGGGCAGGCACCATGTCCGCTTTGCTCACTGTCAAGTCCCCATCCCCAGCACAGTGCCTGGCACCAAAAGGGCACTCAACACTTTTGGTGGAACGAGCAGAGGTATTTGCTGCTGTTTCCCCAGTGTGCCTGATCCTGCCATTCCATTCTTGTGCTAGAAAGGGTGCAGCCCCAGGATCCAGCATGTAGGAAGGAGAAGTGCCCTCATGAAGGCCCTTCCTGCTTTCCCAGGTCCCAAGGAAGTGCAGGAGGAGGGAGGGCCTCTTGCACCAGCCCTCTGGTTCCAGAAGAGCAGCCGACCTGTCTCCCTCGCCTGCCACAGTCCCAACTTCCCCTAGACAGCACGGAGGCCACCTCTGCAAAACTGGGCCCCAGATGACAAGGTTCTCCTCTCACCGGGACCACTGGGACACAGCGCGACAACTGACCTATATTAATCACAAGCGCTATTTGCCATCTTGGTCCCCTCCCAGCCAGCATCAAACCCCACCCTGCACAAGCATTTCCATCTATCCAAGGACGTTGTAAAAATAAAATGATCACAGCCCGGCCCTTGGGGAGCCTCGGCCTTACAGTGTGTCCTGCTCCGAGGCGGACAACATCCACAACCCAGTTTGAGGAGGAAAAGCAGAGAGAAGGAGGAAAAAACAGGAGAGGAATTTGCAGAGGGGAAGAGGGTAAGGCAGATACTCAAGAGCTTGAAGGCATGAGGGCAGATGAGATGAGAAAGAGAGAGACAAAGTGGCAAAGAGGAGGAATGAGAGCAACACACAGAGAGAAGAAAAATTAGCAAAAGAGCCCAGGGGAGATATCAGGGAGCAGGACTAGAATTCTAACAAGAACAGTGGAAGCATTATAAAGAACATTAAAGAGTCCTGGAAGGAAATTGGTTAAAAGGAGAAGAATGGGATGAAAGGAAGAAAATAAATGAAAAGCAAATAAAACAGACTCTTCTGCCCGCCCCCTAAATGAGATCGGGCTGTTTGCTGAAAATAGAAGCAGAGGAAGTGAAACAACCCAGGAATAAACCAAGGCTGAAGGCTGGACAGTTGGGAAGGAAGGGATGATGGGTAAGACAGAAAGCAATTCGAGGCAGACCCAAGTGACAGCTGGAGGTGGGGGCGGTTGGACGACGACTGGACCGGCCCTTGAAAGCTGGTTGGTGTTCTAGCCATGGGCCAGGCATGTCCAGTCCTCAGAGGCCCGGCTCTGAGGCAAACTCTTTCCTGGACTCCACACCTGCCCTGCTCTTCCCTGCCCTGCCCTGCTGGGAGTTTTCAGTCCCAGGAGGTTGGCTGCTGGTTGTTCAGGAACAAACTGTTCTCCTAAGGCCCAGGTCAAACCCATTGACTCCATTGCTTCTTCTTCAACCGTGCCCTCAGAGGCTCTTGGGCAGCCAAAGGTTCTGTCTGGGAACGTATAGTCTCTCCCGGGTCCATCCTGGGGATGCACATTTGGACAAATGCACATTTGGACATTTTGTCTCCAAATGTGCCGTAAAAGAAGTCAGTGCACTCAAAATTGCCATCCTTCTGTCTCCCTTCACTAATTCACTATTCAACAAGGTTTAACTGAGCACTTAGTATGTGCCAGGACTCCGGTGAATAAGACAAAGTCCCTGACTTGCAACATTTTGAGTTCTTCTTTCCTCCCATCTTTGCCTCCTTCCTTCTTTTTGGCTCATATTCACCCCTCCAGTGTATCAGTTATTCTTGCTGCATTGCGAACCACCCCAAACTTACTGGGTGCAAACCAACACCAATCATTTGTGATTACATCTCTCATGCATCGGCAGTTGACTGGGCTCAGTCATGTAGTTCTCACCAGGGTCTTTCACTCAGTCACAGTTAGATGGGGGCTGAGGGCTAGGGGCTGGGGCTGAAGCTGGTTTGAAGGCCTCCTCCCTCATGTGTCTGGTGGCTGGGAGCTCACCTGGAGCTGACAGCTGAAACTCCTAAGTGTCCATCACCATGTGTTCTGGCTCCCTTACTGCATGGTGACTGGGTTCTAAGGGGTTGTGATGCCTTTTCCAACCTACTGTCAGAAGTCACATAGCGTCACTGCTGTTGTATTCTATTGGGAGTACTGCTCTGCTCTAAGATAGTCATAGAGATCCATCCAGGTTGAAGGGGAGGGGACACAGACCCCACCTCCTGATGGAGGAGTGGCAGTGTTCCTTGCAGGACGAGTATGTGGGAGCATCTTGGAAAATACCATCTGCCGCAATTTGCCTTCTGGCCACAGCTATTCACGATGATTCATACCCACCCCTGTTATGAGCTGAACTGTGTCTCCCCAAAAGTTCATATGTTGAAGCCCTAATCCCAGTACCTTAGAATGTGACTGTATTTGAAGACAGGTTCATTAAAGAGGTGATTAAATGACAATGAGGTCATTATCATGGGCCCTAATCCAAAATGACTGTTGTCCTTATTAAAAAAGACTAGGACACAGACACACACAGAAAGAAGACTGTGGGAAGACACAGGGAGGAAGCAGCCGACTCTAAGCCAGAGAGAGACCTCAGAAGAAACCAACCCTGCTGACACCTTGATCTTGGACTTCCAGCCTCCAGAACAGCGAGAGAATAAATTCCTGTTTGTTAAGCCACGCAGGCTGTGGAATTTTGCTATGGCAGCCCTAGCAGATGAATACATGCCCCTCATGCAAAACCTGTTCATTCCTTCCCCTCAAGATCTGTGTGGCATCTGCTCAAAGGCCAAGATCCAGCCAGGTGCAGGTAGGAATGCATCTCCTCAGGTGGCGTTTCTTGGGTACAGCTCCTTGAGTGCCACTCCCATTCAATAGGAAGACCTGTGAGCTAAAGAAGTGAGTTATCTGCCCTCCTACTCCTACTCCACAATGGTGGGTCAGGCACAGAAAAGCTATTAACACCATAGGCACCCCTAAACTAAAAGTGGAGGAGCAGGAGACACACAGGAGTCACTGGTCTAGAGCAATTCTGAAATCCATCTGGCTCAAGTTCCATCCTTCCTTCAGGACTTGATGAAATCTCTGCGGCTCCATGTGCAGAGAAGCAACAGGACTTATCAGCAAGAGTGTAGGCTTTGAGGCCAAATAGGCCGTGTTCAAATACTGCTCTGTCAATAAGAGAAGCTAAAAAATGAACTATTATTTTCGCATGTTGCCAGTTCCTGGAATAGTCCTCAGTCCAACTGCCTGGGAAAGACTCCCCACATGGCTCCTTACTCCGGCCTCTGGGCTCTTGGTTCTTTCCTCTGGACCACCCTTGGGTTTCCATAAAAAATGTCCAGTGTTTGCAGCTGACCAGTTTTTCTTAACCTGCTTTCTGCCCATAGAGATTTTATGGTCCAAAGTCTCCCTTTTCATTTGGTGCCCTCTCTAACCCTTTAATTCAAAGCCGAAACAGGCCCTTTAAAAATTGTATAGGTTTCTTATCTTATGAGTCAATTTATAATCCCTTCCATTAGACAAAAGTCATACCCACAAATCTCTTTTTCACCTTGGGCTCTTGGCAAGACTGCCTTTATGATTCTTAGAAGCTCTATTATTTAACAGAAAGGGTCTTCAACATATGCTGTTAAGATCCTTAGAAGGCCTTTGTCTGCTTGAAAAGGTCTATGAGGTACCACCTTAAATCTTTCTAAGGTCTTAATAAGAGGCTTTATAGTTATGTCCTTGGATTCATCTTTAAACTATTTTCCTATTAATGACCCTGGCTTTAATCTTTGCCTGGAAGACATTTCTTATTCTGAGAAGGAAGAAAGTTTTCAAACCAAGGAAGTCTTTGTTTCTTTATATTTAATAGTTAATTTTTTAGCTTCCCTTATTGATAGAGCAGGATTTGAACACAGGACTATTTGGCCTCAAAGCCTGCACTCTTGCTGATAGGTCCTGTTGCTTCTCTGCACATGGAGCCTGCAGGGATTTAATCAAGTCCTAAAGGAAGGATGGGACTTGAGCAGTAGATGAAGGGAGGGCATGGCAGGCAGGGATGCCACATGGATGACGACACAGAAATGGTAGGAAATGCAAGGTGCATTAGGAGACAGAGGCAGCCAAGTGCACGATCCCTTTCCATCCCTCTCTCCCTTGTTTTGTCCTTCACACATTCGATTCCTACTTCCATTCCCTTATGACCACTGTTTATGTGCTTTTGTAGCACAAGCCCTCTGATATCTTCCACACTACACTCCACCCTTCAACCGGTTGGCTCATGTGAGTTCCATCGTCCCTGAGAATGCCTTTTCTCATCTTGTCCACCTGGAGCATGACTTACTTATCTGTCAAGGCCCAAGATGACTGTCACCTCCTCTGTGACATTCCATATGAGTTGTGATATTCTAATGGTTATAACAATAATGCCAAATGCCTCAGTGTCTTAACACAACAACAGTTTTAGTTCTCACGCAGTTGAATGAAAGTTGGCTGTGGTGAGGCAGGTGGGCTCTGTTCCCCAGTTATATGTGGTTCCTTCTGTCCAGTGGCCCCACCGTCCCGTAGCACAGAAGTTTGCAAACAATGACCCGTTTTTGTAAATAAAGTTTTATTGAGACTCAGCCTCACTCATTCGGTTACACGGGCTGCTTTAGCACTTTGATGGTAGAGTTGAGTAGCTGCGACAGAGACTTTGTGGTCCAGAAAACAGAACATTTGCCCTTGAGTGTTTACAGAAGAGGTGTGCTGATACTTGCTCTGGGATTGGTAAGTCTGGAAAAGAGATTGTGTGGAGACTCCTCTGGGAGTGATGCTGCACATCACTTCCTCCCACACTCCACTGGTCACAGATGGTCACATGACCCCAGCAGGTTACAAGGAGGCTGGGAAATGTAGTCTTCCTGGATGCTCAGGAGGAAAATGAAGCAGGTCCCACAGACACATAGCCTTGTCTGTCCATTTACTTCGTAAATAGCTACTTAGGCTGATCGTGGTGGCTCACGCCTGTATTCCCAACACTCTGGGAGGCTGAGGCAGGCAGATCGCTTGAGTCCAGGAGTTTGAGACCAGCCTGGGCAACATGGCAAAACCCCATCTCTGCGAAAATACAAAAAATTGGCTGGGTGTGATGACACATGCCTGTAGTCCCAGCTACTTGAGAGACTGAGGTGAGAGGATCACCTAAGCCCAGGAGGTCAAGACTGCAGTGAGCCGAGATCATACCACTGCACTCCAGCCTGGGTGACAGGAGTGAGACCCCATCTCAAAATAAATAAATACATAATTTTTTTAAAAAAACTACCTAGTTCACGATGGCTCTAGTCTGGAATTCACCTCTTTGTGTTCTTTTCAGTTTGTGCTTGTTCCCCCGCTGATCCTCAGATTCCTCTCTCTCCACTCCACCAGTGCCTGATCCAGCCCTCCCTGCATGCTGACACTGGGCTCCACCCCAGACACGTCTTCGTTAGCAAAACAGACCCAGTCTGTGCCCTCATGGAGCTCCTGGTCCAGCGGGAGAGACAAACAACAAGCAAAGTATCACAACCAGCCATGCAAACACATGTAAAGTGGCAACTGCGATGATGAAATGCTCTGAGAGAAAAGGGGCAGAGGCCAGGCGCAGTGTCTCATGCCTGTAATCCCAGCACTTTGGGAGGCCGAGGTGGGTGGATCACTTGAGGTCAGGAGTTCGAGACCAGCCTGACCAACATGGTGAAACCCCGTGTCTACTAAAAATACAAAAATTAACCAGGCGTACTGGCAGGCGACTGTAATCCCAGCTATTTGAGAGGCTGAGGCAGGAGAATCGCTTGAACCCGGGAGGCGGAGGTTGCAGTGAGCCAAGATTTCACTGCTGCACTCCAGCTTGGGCAACAGAGCAAGACTCCACCTCAAAAAGAAAAAAAGAAAAAAGAAAAGGGGCAGAGTCAGAGCTCTGAGCACATCTAAGGGGGAGGGATCTGATTTAAACCAGTGGTGCCAGGAATGCTTCCCAGAGGAGGTGACATTCGGGTTGTGAGCTGAAGAATAACTCGTTCACCAGGTGGAGAGAAGCTGGGCAGAGGAGGGGCAGGCAGGGGGAACAGCCTGGGCAAAGGCCCTGAGGTGCGAGGAAACATAGTGACTTTATCCTTAATCATCACAGGCCCTTATTATTATTATAATCCAGCTGAGGCTCAGCGAATACTTACTAGGTGCCAGACAGCATGATAAGCACTTTAATTGGAGCAACACTGTGAGAACGAAGCAAACAAAAGCAGAGGCTGTTAATGTCCTGCCCATATTCCTTCAGCCCACCGCAGGGGCACCCTGAAGACAGTTCTCTGCTTACTGCCAGTGTCTTGGGTCACTCTGCAGGCCTGAGAGGCTCAGGATGGGAGTGCTGGGAGTTGAAGCTCCCCCTCACCAATGACGGATGGGAGCTGGAGGGTAAATACTCCAGCTTCCTTGCCCTGTGGCTGGCAGATCTGAGGCGTCTCCTGCTAATGCTGCCTCTCAGAGGCCCCCAGGTGATAGAGGCCGTGTTCCGCACAGGGGTACCCCATAGCAGTGCACACCCTGTCTCACTTCTCCACCCCTCCATGCTACTTTTAGGGCAACCTCCAAAATAAACTGCTTGTTCCTGAACACTTATCTCAGGGTCTGTCTTTGCAGGAAACAAAACTAAGAAATTGTAGCAGGACGAGCCACAGACAAAACTCCTCAGACATCGAGTTAAAGAAGGAAGGGGTTTATTCGGCCGGGGGCATCGGCAAGACTCCTGTCTCAAGAGCTGAGCTCCAGGAGTGAGCAATTCCTGTCCCTTTGAAGGGTTCATAATTCTAAGGGGGTGCGCGTGCGAGGGTCGTGATCAGTTGAGCAAGCAGGGGGTACGTGACTGGCGGCTGCATGCACCGGTAATTAGATCGGAACAAAACAAGACAGGGATTTTCACAGTGCATTTCTATACAATGCCTGTAATCTATAGATAACAGAACCGATTAGATCAGGGGTTGATCTTTAACTACCAGGCCCAGGGTGTGGCGCCGGGCTGTCTGCCTGTGGATTTCTTTTCTGCCTTTTTAGTTTTTACTTCTTCTTTCTTTGGAGGCAGAAATTGGGCATAAGATGATATGAGGGGTGGTCTCCTCCCTTAAAACTATTAAGCATCTATTAAGAACTATTAAGTACCCCATTTGCTAGATGAAGGAACTGAGGCACAAAAAGTTAACACAGAGTAGCCAGGAAAAACAAAACCAAAGGAAGGCCTTTGAAATGAAAGTGCCAAAAATGTGTGTGTGTGTGTGTGTGTGTGTGTGTGTGTGTGACACAGAGAGCCCGGGGATGTGGGGGCCAGGGGGAGTGAGGCAAGATGAGGCTGGTGAGGTGGGTGCACACCAGGGCAAGGATTTGGGTCACTAACCCAGGGGCACAGGAGGCCTCTGAAAGCTTTAGACAGGCAGAGTGACATGCTATGTTGTGAGGACACAGGTACCCTGGAGACCTTGGCGAACCTGGATTAAAAGGGTCCAAACAGATGTAAGGAGGTGATTAGGAGGCTTTGGTGGTCATTCTAGGAGGCCCTGGGGACCTGCCAGGCAGGGGCCACTGAGCTCTTCAGTGGTCTCCAGAGCCCTGGGGTCCATATGCAGTCCAGTGCCCAGTGCGTGTCCTAAGAAGGGCACACACTGCCTGCCTCTGTCCCTCCCCTCCCCAAACCCTTTCCCCTTCCTCTTAGGTCACTGAGACCCTCGACACTCCTATCCCTGGGTCTCTGGCCTGGGGAGGGTGTGGGCTGGGGAGTCAGGAACTCCCTGCTGCCTGTCCAGGCTGGCAGCTGCAGCAAGAAGGCCAGCCAGACCTCCTGACCAGCAGCCGGCCAGGCCCCAGAGGCTAGCACGTGGCTGTGCGGGTGCCACTGTCTGCCCCAGTGCCCTGAGCTCGGCGCACCGCCAAGCAGATGGCCTTGTAAGTGAGTGCGATCAGAACGGGGTCAGGAGGGTCTGCTAGTCCCAACTTCTCCTCCGCCTCTGCTGGGCTCCACTGCCTTGGCCGCTGTCCTGGAGGTGTTGACCAGCTTGAATGGCGAGGGGCGCCGTGCAACCAGGTGTGGCGAAGTATGGCGTGATGTGACCCAGGCGTCCAGTCATGCAGGGTGTGGGGGACACGGATCCTGGGGGAAAGTGATAGGACCGTGGCAAGGGGCGTTGGCCACCCTGCAGTCACCTCGGGGAGCTCCTGACTGCACACTGAGCCCCTGAGTGTGTGGCTTGTGGTGTCGGCAGGACTGGCATCCCTAGGGAGGAGCAGAAGGGAACTGGAACTTGCTGGGGGCCTACTATGTGCCTGGTCCTCAGTAGGTGCTTCCTTCGGTTATTACTGGCCCCTTGCCCCACTTCAGAAGCCCTCCCTCCACCCTTCCTGGGGGCCTTTTTCTCCAACCCTCCAGGCTAGGGGTTCCAGCTGCCCCGGTTCACAGTGTTTATGACCTGGATCTTCCTTGTACCCTGGGACAGGCCCTCCAGGACAGCAGTTTCCCCGCAGGCCTTTCCTCCAGCATCCCCAGCCGCGGGATCCTTCCCGGGCGCCTGCGTGTCTGCTTGAGCTGCTGCTTTGTGAGCAAATGAACACAGGGTCTATGCGAGTCCCACCCCCTGCATGCTAGAGTACTCAGCTTCACCTTTTTGAATGTCAGCTTCCTCATCTGTAAAATGGGCAAAATCACTCAAACAGGCCGGGCGCAGTGGCTCCTGCCTGTAATCCCAGCACTTTGGGAGGCGGAGGCAGGCAGATCACCTGAAGTCAGGAGTTCGAGACCAGCCTGGCCAACATAGTGAAACCCTGTCTCTACTAAAAGTACAAAAATTAGTCGGGTGCTAATTTTTTCACCACTGCACTCCAGCCTGGGTGACAGAGCGAGACTCCGTCTAAAAAAAAAAAAATTAAGTCACTCCCACCTTGAAAGGTTGTGAGGATTAAAGGAGATGAAGGAGGTAGAAGCCTGGCACAGAGGAAGTGCTGATCAGAGGCACACTGCCCGCTATGTGGCTGGGGCAAGTCTCTGCACCTCTCTGAGCCTCCCTGCCCCAGCCCTAAAGTAGCCCTGCCCTGCCCAAGGAAGGGAGGGAGAGAAGGGAAGCTGACATGGTGTGTGAGCTGCGAGGGTTGTGCACTGGGACGGCTTGGGCCTGTATCTTCCCATCCATGCGATTCTAGGTTTGGGTAGGTGGAGGCGTCTCCCAGCTCCACCTAGCACTAGCAGTCCAGGGATCTTGGAGCTCCCCCTGACCCACGTGGCTCTCTCTCCCTCCATCACTCACCTTTCTTTGGGCCTTTGCACTGCTTTTGCAGCCCGTGGGTGGGGGCTGGTGCCGGGCCAGTCCTGCATGAGGCCCCAAGGCTGCCCATGCGGTGTGGGGGAGGAGTGGGATCCCCACCTTACCTCAAGGCTCAGCCCTAGGCAACACCCCCATATCCTGGTGTCTGCCTCTCTCTTGGGAGCTGGGAGTCCCAGAGCCTACAAGAGAAGGGAACATGTGGCAACTCCAGAAGGGCGAGGACAGAGAAGGAGGCTCTGCTGAGAGCTCTTGCTGCAGGCTGGGGACTGCTGTAGCCACCCCTTCTGAAATGCAGCGAGGGCAGCCACCCTGGCCAGGCCCCCACTGTGTGCCCGGCATGTTCCCACGGCACATCTCACCTTCACAGTGGCCCAGCAAGGGAGGAACAACCATCCCATTTTACAGATGGGGAAGCTGAGGTTCAGATAGGCTTGCCCAAGGTAATCCCCAAGTGTGTCTGGCTGCTTCCACCATTCCACCGGCTGCTGTTATAGAATCAATGGTCAAGCCGGCCACAGTGGCACGCACCTGTGATCTCAGCCACTCAGGAGGCGGAGGCAGGAGGATTGTTTGAGGCCGGGAGTTCAAGACCAGCCTGGGCAACATAGCGAGACTTGGTCTCTTAAAAAAAACAAAACAAAAAACACATAGCGAGTGAGAGAGAATCAGTGGTCTTTTCCAACCTCCCATTTTCCAGAGGTAGTGAAACCCCAGGGAGTGGCAGGGTCATAACAGCAGCAGTGGTGGAGTGAGGACTCCAGTGAAGCCTGCATCCCTCCTCCACCCCTCCCTCTCCGTCTTCTGCAGCTGTTTATGGACATTCTCCTTGTGCAGGCGCGGTTCCCATCCTCAGTTCCAATCTGACTCTGTCCCACACCACACGCCTCCTGGAGTGCTCATCACACGCTGGCCAAGGCGTGTGTGGGGCCCTCCCTGAAGCGCGGTGGACAGAGGTCCAAGCTAAAACACAGGTCTATCAGCCCAGCCAAGGAGGCCCTGGAGAGGCTGCTGGGGGGTCAGAGAGCACAGGTTCCCCTCCCTGCCCCAGGCCAGTCCTGCACCTCGCTGAGCCTTGGTGCTCTGTAACTGTCTCATGAGTGAAAGCATGAATGAGGGAAACTGTGGGGACCCCCCTCCCTTAACTCCAACTCCAAAATTACATCACCTGCTCCCTCAACCAAAACCCTTCAGCGGCCTCCTCCTGCACTTCAGGTAACTCCCAAGCCCTGGCTGGGCTTCTGATCCTTCTTCTTTTTTATTTTATTATTTTATTTTGTTTATTTTATTTTTTTTGAGATGGAGTCTTACCCTGTTACCCAGGCTGGAGTGCAGTGGCGCAATCCCGGCTCATTGCAACCTCCGCCTCTCAGGTTCAAGCTATTCTCCTGCCTCAGCCTCCCTCCCGAGTAGCTGGGATTACAGGCATGAGCCACCACGCCCGACTAATTTTTGTGTTTTTAGTAGAGTTGGGGTTTCATCATGTTGGCCAAGTTGGTCTCGAACTCTTGACCTCCAGTGATCCACCCGCCTTAGCCTCCCAAAGTGCTGGGATTAGAGGTGTGAACCACTGCACCCGGCCACAAAGCCTCTTCTCCCTGTGCTCCCTTCACTCACAGTGCCTGGGAGTTCTGGCCTTTTGCCGGCCACGCCCCTCTGCTGCAGGACCGTCAAACATGCTGTTTCCTCTGGCTAATGTACAACTCCCCGTTCACTGCCTGACTCCTGCTCCTTCATGTCTCCACAGGGAGGCTTCTCCTGGACACCTCCTCCCTGCTAAGACTCCTTTGGAGTCTTGTTTAGAGTGTTCTGGTATTTTCTTTCCAGTGATTTTTACAACCTGTGGTTCTCTACGGGATTGTGAACTGGCTTATTGTCTCTCTCCCTCACCAGCGTGTGTGCTCCATGGAGCAAGGAGTAGGAGGCTTATCTGCCCTGTCCAGCCCTTAAGCCTCCGCACCTAGAGCGGGGCCTGGCCTGTGGCTGGTGCTCAAAAAGCCAGGGCCTGTTGAGACACACAGGCTCTGTGCCTAGGCTGCACACTGTGCGTGGAAAGCCAAAGAAGTGAGAGACATGAGGACTCCAGGGATTGCTAGCCCACTCATGTCATGCCAGAGGCCCCGAGGCAAAGGCCCTCCCAGCCAGGGCAAGAGACCAACCAAGCTCAGGCCTCCTAGCACCCGCTGAGCCTCTCTCCAGTCCTCTCTGGGGCCACGGCCGGCCACTCTTCCCAGGGGTCACTCACCGGAGATCCAGGCCTCCCAGTCCCAGAGCTCCTTTGGACGAAGGGTGGGGAGCAGTAGACTTCACACCCTGAGATTATCCGGGATAGGATGACAGCAGCAGCAGCAACTAAAACAATAGTGTGAGTGGTGAGTGTTCCACCCAGCAGGGGCTGGGGCGTCTGCAGCTATCGTTGGGCTGTGAACCCTCCGCAAACATCTGAAGTGGGTGATGTTACGGCCCAGAGAGGTGACATGACTTGTCCAAGGTCACTCAGTGAAGTAGAGGCTGAGCAGAGACTCGCACCCAGAGGCTGTGTGATTGCAAAGCCTTGGGTGCCACGTGCAGATGAAACCGCCCCACGCTGCTTCTCGACCGTGACCACCTTCTGCCTTGAGATCAGCAAGCACCTGCGGGGAGGCAGTTGGGAAGGGCCCGACCTTCCTCTGGAGGTTTCCTGAGATTCACAGAGTCTGACGGCGGCTGTGGCGTCGCTGGGAGCCCGCCCTGGGGAATGCAGGTCGCGGGCCCATTGCATCCTCAGCTGTAATGTAAAACTGTGGCCTTGGCTTCCTGGGGTGGCCGTGAAGGTTGAGTGAGAGGAAACACATTGGGAGAGGCTTTGGGGGAGATTTGGGGACGACGGTGAGGCTCACAGGGATTAAGCCCCCTGCTTGTCCCTTGCGTTCAGCTCGCCCCTGGGCAAGGTGGCTGCTGTGGGAATCTGCAATGAGGCAATGAGCCAGGAAGCAAAAAAAGACTCACAGATGTCAAGAAGGAGCCCGAGGTCACAAGAAGAAGCCAGGTGCCGTGTCATCTGTCCGGGGTGCGTTCTCCTCTTTTGCGAAGTGGGACACAAACATCCACTTCAAAGAGTTGCCATGTGAAATAAAATCAAGATACAGGGCATGAACCGCGGATTTTTTTTGAAAGTAATAGGATGCTTGTTCATACAACTTTTTTCTTTGCTGAAAAACTTCCCTTTATACTGCAAGAATCCACCATGATCTAGGGCCTACCTGCCTTAAACAATTTTTTAATTGATATATCATAGTTGTGCATATTTTAGGGGAGTATATGTGATATGTTGACTGTCTGCTTTTAATTTAAGTGCCGTCTGATAAATGATATGGCGACCAGGGGATCTCTGGACTTGGCACTATGAGCTCAGTACGGTCCTTATCTCAGGTTATTTGATGTTTACTGTTGGAATGGCTTGGTCAACTGAAAATTAGGTCATTTGGGCCAGGCTCAGTGGCTCACACCTGTAATCCCAGCACTTTGGGAGGCCAAGACAGGCGGATTGCCTGAGGTTGGGAGTTCGAGACCAGCCTGGCCAACTTGATGAAACCCCGTCTCTACTAAAAATACAAAAATTAGCCAGGCGTGGTGGCATGCGCCTGTAATCCCAGCTACTTGGGAGACTGAGGCAGGCGAATTGCTTGAACCCAGGAGGTGGAGGTTGCAGTGAGCCGAGATTGCGCCATTGCACTCGAGCCTGGGCGACAAGAGTGAGACTTCATCTCAAAAAAAAAAAAAAAAAAGAAAAAGAAAATTAGGTCATTTTTATCCATGGACTAGTTCTTTTTTGGGTACTTGTAATCAACATATAAATATACTGTGCGAACCGGAGAGGATACACTGAAGGTAAGCAATACATCATGGCGTCCACCCAAGAGTCAACCTCCAACTTAGCACAAGCTGTGGGGCCAGAACCAGCCTGTTCTCTATTTTTGTGTGTAGCTCCATGCTTCAAATGTATCTTAATTTTATTTGCTTTTCTCAAATCTGAAATAAATTTTAGTTTTATTTATATTATTTATATTATTTATAACTATAGCCATACACACACACACACACACACACACACACACACACACAACAGCAGCCGCCACAGCAAGGTCAGTGCTCCCACACACAGGTCTCCTTCCCATCCTCTCCCTGTCCTCAGTGAGGTCCCAGTACAAAAAGCACCCTGACCTTTGATGGTAGAGATCCTTGCTCCCAGTGCGATTCTACAACCCTCAGAACGACAGGGTCCCCCTGGGCTGTGAGCACAGCAGACCAGCTCTTTCTTGGGATTTTAAGAAAACAGACAAGCTTCGCGCACAGCTGGGTTGCAGCAGTTTTTTCTTTTCCTTCTTTTTTTGCCTTCAGCCGTGGCAGCCTGCTCCTGATTTCTCTGGAAAGGCAGCTCCTAATTAGAATGGATCGAAGAGTCTTTGCTTCAGCTTTGTTCTCGGTCTCGACTGAATCGTTGCTTTAGGGCTTAATCTGGTGCAGCCGCTGGTTGGCTGATACCCTTGGTTCTCTGAGCTCCTCTCTGGCTCGGGCAGCCTGGCATCCAGGGGGCACCGAGAGCTCTGCAGTGTCACTCTGCCCCCTCTCACTCCAGCCCTCTCTTCCTTCTCTCTTTTTCTCTCCACCTGCCTTCTCTCTCTCTAATTTCCTTTCATTAACGACCCAGGGCTGTCCAGGGTGCCAGTACCCACTGGTAGGAGTGTAAACCGGTACAATTTATCTGCAGGGCAATTTGTCAAATACTATTAAAAGCTTTTTAAAAAAAGTACGTAGACTTTGACTTGGAAAGTCCCTTTCTAGGAATGTGTGTCCTGCAGAAATAATTGGACAGGGGTCCACAGATATGTGCAAGGGGACACTGTCCTTGGCAGTTTTCCTGATGACCACCTGGAAACCTGGTGTCCTTCAACGGGAAATCATTATGCATGCGTCATGTAATAAACCAACTGCAAAAGAACCTTTGGGGGTAAATCAGGGAAATTTGAATGTGGACTGAACAGTAGATGCTCCTGGAGGATTACTGTTAATTTTATGTGGCGTGATAATGGCCTTGTGGTTGGTTTAGAGGCAGTGACTGGAAGGCTGATATTTGGTTTAAATGATTGTAACCACCATCATCATGGCAGGGGAGCAGGATGGATCAAGTGTGGCAGGATCTTGGAAGTCCTGACTCTGGTTGTCAGGCAAATGAGCGTTTATCACGTTGTTCTGTTTTTGTGTAGGTTTTAAAATTCTCTCGATTTACAAATAAATAAAATGAAGATGTAAAATCATATATATATATACGATTATACATATAATGGTATATATATACACATATATCTTGAGACAGAGTCTTGCTCACTGTAACCTCCCCATCCTGGGTTCAAGAGATTCTCCTGCCTCAGCCTCCTGAGTAGCTGGGATTACAGCTGCCCACCACCATGCCTGGCTAACTTTTGTATTTTTGGTAGAGACAGGGTTTCACCATGTTGGCCAGGCTCATCTCGAACTCCTGACCATGAGTGATCCGCCCACCTCTGCCTCCCAATATGTTGGGGTTACAAGTGTGAGCCACTGCACCTGGCCTAAAATCATATTTTCTGACCTGAAATAATATCCTCCAGATATTATTAAATGAAAAGAGATAAATTCCAAATAGTATATATGGCATTATGACATTTTGTTTTTGGTTTCAAAATATGTACATATTTTTACATGCAGAGGAGAAACGGAGGAGGTGCACACGCTTGGATGTGACGGATGGCTATCTCTGAATGGTAGGATTTGAATATTTTCTACTTTCTTCTTTTTGCTTTTTAGTAATAGTTTCTTCTTTTTTTTTTTTTTGCAATAAGCACACACTATTTTCATGCTCATAAAAAAGCCATAGTTACTACAGATGATTTGGAAATCACCTATGAGGCACTGAATGTGTACTATATATCATACCTTCTAAAAGGAGGTTTTATATATTTCCGTCCACCCACAAAAACTGGTGAGGTTAGTGGTATTATTCCAATTTCATAAATAAGAAAATTGAGGATCAGAGAGGGTCAGTGCTTTGTTGAAGGACACACCGCTGCAATCCTAATTCTACTCTTCTGGTATGAGCCAGTGCTCTAAACCTTGGCTGCATCCAGAGGGTCTACAGGGGTATCAGATGTAGTCCCTGCCCTCTAGATGGTGACCCTGTCTTTGCTCTCCTGGTCTCTTGCCCCCATTCTCTTCTCTGGTCACTCCTCTCTGCCCCCCGGAACCAGTTACACAATGGCTTTGGTGAAAATGCGCTTTCCCTCTCAGATCACAGGTGAAACTCGAAAACTGCCCGTTCAATATTTTCTCCTAATGAGCCTTCCAAGCCTTCTTGCCTTTTTAGAATGGAACCAAGTTCTTAGCTACCGTGCTCCTCATATTCATCAGCTCTGTTTGCTGGCAGGGCAGAAGAATGAACGGGCATCGTATACCTAAACATCATACGATCCACAGAGGGCTGGCCAGTCCGAGTTCTTAATCCTGGCTCCATCACTGACAATTTGCAACCTGGGAAAGTCACTCTCTCTGTGTTTTCTCTGTCTCTAAAGTAAATAAAGGATAACACACTTTAAAAATCAATTGGTGTTCTGAACGAAAAGGATGGGTGTGTGAAACGAGGACAACTCTAAGGGGCTGAAAATACATTTCCCCAATTTTTGCAAATGCTGGAGATGGTGCGAGCCTTGTCTTCCTTACCCCTTGTCCCCATCAGCCCTCGGTTTCCTTACCTCCAGGCACCTTCTCTCCCACTCTACCCTCCAATTCCTCCAGGCTGATCTTTCCAAAGCAAAAATCCAGGTGAGCCACTTCTAATAATGGCTCTCCACTCCCTTCTGGAAAATGTCCAACTCCTCTGCTCTGGGTACAAAGAGCTCCATGTTCTTGCTTCATCCTTGTCTCTGACCTCACCTGCTGGGCACCCCTCTCTCCCCAAACCCTACAATGCACACAGTTCCCCAAGAAGACCTCCAGCTTCATGCGTCAGGGACTTTGCATATGCTTCCCTTTGGAATTCTCCTCCCTGGCTAACATCAGGTATTTCCTGCAAGGTCCCTGGAAACCCTTCCTAGGCAGCAGACCTGGAGCTCCTCCAGGCCACTTCCTCAGTCCTCTCTGATCTCCAATGCAGGGCAGGACCCTGGACAGAAATGAATGCTGGAATAGGAAGCACAGGTGCAAAACCAAGGGTTTCCCTCCGCATCTCCAGGATGGGCACCAATCGTCCAGTAGATGTGGCTTAGTGTAAATTTCAGTTCCCATCCTGGAATCAGTTGAATCTGTGCTTCTTGCCACTCCAGTTTGGGCCACGAAGTTTTTAGTATTCCATTTTTAAAAACACAACATTTTAGTACCAAAATGAATGCATTTTATTTATAGACACTGAAGCAGGTTGCCTCCTGCCCCCAACTCTCCTTCCAGAAGACAGTCTATCCCATGCATGTTTCCCAGATATGGAAAGCTACAGGGCTCCTTTCACAGCAGAAATAGTGTCCAGGGAAACCCGCCTGGTGGGTTGCTCCTACCCCATCCACATCTGAATGGACGCGGCAGGGAAAGGCCTGGGTGTCACAGAGGCAGTGCTTTGGAACTGAGCGACTGTTTCTGAACACCCATCCCACATGCGACTGGCCCCACAGTGTGTCCACCCTCCCAGTCATCTGGGCTTCCCCGCCCTCTGTGGCTGAATCAGGTGATGTCAAGAGGCAGCTAAAAAGATGCTGCGGAATGGCCAGCCCAGAGCCATGAAAGGAGACAAGAGGCCGGATCCCGGGCCAAACCGCTCTTACAGAAAGCAAGAATTGTAGAGGACAACAAACAGAACCTTCTTCTGAGATCCTAAAGGAGACTGAGGAGGTGGTTCCTCTAACCTCCCTCAGGATTTGAAAGATCCACTTTTTGGGTTCCACTGGAGTTTAGAAATCCAGAGTCGGCTCCTCTTTCCTCTCCATAGGTTGCAAGTGACTCTAGGGGCAGGTCTGCATCTCTGGTGTCCCTCCACACCTCCCACGCTCATTGGACTTTACTGAGGTTCAGTGCTGGGCACCAGGAAAAGAAAGTGCTCCACCTCTGAGGGGGCACTGGTGAGCCAACCATGCCTAGAGGGTGCCAGGTGCTCTGACCCTCAAATCCTGCTTAAAGGTCACCTTCCAAGTAAGGTCTTCCCGACTTCCCCATTTTAATATTGCAGCCCCCGCCCTGGCATGTCCTCTGCACCGCTCTGCTCTATTGCCACCTAATAGACTGCAAAATTTACCTGTTCAATCGAACACCTCTCTCACCCCCCTAGAACGTAAGCACCCTGAGGGGAGGCATTTTTGTATTACTCACTGACAAATCCCCAGGATCTAGAACAGGGATCGGCACATAGTAGGTGCTCAGCAAATGCTTGATCCAAGCATTCATTCAGCAAATGCCTTCATTCAGGAATAAAATCTGCAAATGCAGCATGCATTTTGTCAATGTTTGCTCATTGAGAGTGGGGTCTTTAGGCAAGTGAAGTAATTAATAGCCACTTGTGAGGTTCCCAAATAGTGCTGGGCACTATGAGGATATAAAAGCTCTGATGTCCGGCTGGGCACGGTGGCTCACGCCTGTAATCCCAGCACCTTGGGAGGTGGAGGCGGGTGGATCACCTGAGGTCAATTGTTCGAGACCAGCCTGGCCAACATGGTGAAACCCCATCCCTACTAAAAAATACAAAAACTAGCCAGACGTGGTGGTGCGTGTCTGTAATCCCAGCTACTCGGGAGGCTGAGGCCGGAGAATCGCTTGAACCTGGGAGGCTGAGGTTGTGGTGAGCCAAGATTGCACCATTGCACTCCAGCCTGGGTGACAGAACGAGACTCTCAAAAAAAAAACTCTGATGTCCATCCACCACTGGCTTCCTGTTGCCTTTGGAATAAAATAGAAATTCCTCCCACTGTGGCCCCTGCCTACCTCACCTCCCTCTGCTTCTCCAGCACACACCAGGATGTGTCTTCACCGGCCTTAAGTTCCTCTATGTTCCAAGCTTGTTCGTGCCTCAGCGCCTTTGCACTTACTGACCTTGTTGCTGGATCTCAGTGCGAATGTCCCTTCTTCTCATAGTACTTCCTGTCCCCCCCAAACCAGTTACCCTGCAAATCAACACCCACCTCAGCTGCGTTTTGTCATCTGCACTGCCTGAAATGATCTTGATCATTTATTTGCTCGTAGAACCAGTTTCTTGGAGAATCTCAAATCCATGGGCTCTGAAACAAAACCATTTTACTTTTTCCTGATTACTTTTTTCCATCAAGGTCTGCAGAGGTCCCCTTCCTGCTGGGTCTTCCTAGCAGGCTGATCCCGACACGTTTCAGACCATCCTAGTCACCGAAAGGCAGGCCAGGTCAGCTCAAACTCCCGAAGTATTTGTTCAAATCTCTTTTCCAGAAGAGTGGGGAGGGGAGCAAGATCTTTTCTTCCTGTCTCTGGAGTAACTTGGAACAGAGGGGCCAGGAAGGAGCCGCGCGTCTTCTGCACAGGCCTCCTCTGGGTCCAGTTCCATCTGTTGTTATCTCCGTGGTGGTGGGGGGCGGGGGAAGTGCCTGGTGGTTTTGGGGCTGAGCCTCCTCTGTTGCTGCGGTCTCCTCAGGAAGGGGCAGCCATATTCCCCTCCAGCCCTGCCAGTGAAGAGGCCCCCTACCCTTTTCCAGGTGGGAAATAGCTTCCTTTGTCAGTACCTGTCTGGTCGGCCACATGACTCCACTCCACGTGGGTCCTTCTAGAAGCCCTCCGTGGAACACCTGTGCCGCCCTTCCAGATGTGATCCTTGCTTTTCCTGCTCCTGGTGCAGGCTTCTCCCCAAGCCTCTCCCCACGGAACGCCTCCGAGAGGGGACCAAACAGCTCTGGGGATGTGTGCTGAGCTTCCCAAGGGCGCCCTTGCCACCCTGTGCTGCAGCTGCCACCAGGTTCCTGCAGCTCAGAGAGCATCCGACTGGGGTGCCGTCCCAGCCTCCTCTTCCTGGCAGCATCCTGTCTCAGGAGGATCCTCTTGGGCCTCCTTCCCTTGGCGGGGCAAGGGGGTGACGGGGGGGCACCCACTCACCAACACAGTGGTCACCCTCACTCCCGTCTCTCTTGACCATTCCAATCTTATACAGACAGGGAGGAGCGGGGAGCAGGGGGAGGGGGAGCTCACAGCAGCAGGACCAATTCTTCCGTCTTTACTAGGGCCATGGGGAAGGGGGCTGGCCCTAAGCTTCCATATCTCTTTAGGAGGTGGTTTACTTAGCATCTTTGTCCACAGCTGTGGCCCTGGTAACCAATTCTGGAGCAACTGAAAATGTGCCCGCTGCATCCCTTTGGTTATGATGAGCCTTCCCTTTCAGAACATGTAGCACAAAACGAGCAGCCTGGCTGCTAGTGCCTAGGAAAATACCCAGCAAATGGTAGGCCCTTGCTAACGACTTGCTGAAGGCATGACACGGCCGCTACAGTGGCTTCATGTTGAGTAACAGGAAGAGAAGGGGGATGCGAGAGCCTGACCTTGGCTGACATCGTGTGCCCAGATGCCCTGCACACCCGTTACTTCACTTCTCACAGTGACCTTGAGAGGCAGCCTAACCCCCACCTGCTCCCAGCCAAGCTCGGAAGGAGGCAGAAGAGGATGGCGGCTGGGAGCCGGGCTCTGGCGTCCATGATCCTGGCTTGGCCACCCCTTGGCTAAGTGTCTTAGTTCTCTGACTCCAGCTCCTCATTTGTAAAAGGAGGATGGTGAGACGCTGCCCTGTAAGGACTAAATTAGCGAATATATGACATGTGCTTAGCTCGTGTAGAGACATGGCAGGTCGTAAATAGGAACCAGGGCAATTTCCATCATTATCATTGGGACAGGCTCAGGTCGGTCCACCCCACTGCCGGCACTCTCTGCATGACGCCCCTCGCTCCTCTGGAGGGAGAGTGATGAAGTCCTCTGGGGCATGGGGGCTGAAAGAAGCCGAGACCCCTGGGGGAAGGTGATAGTCAGGGAAGGCCTTGGATGCCAGACCTTGGCCGGCAGCCTGATGTAAAAGGCGATGAGGCACCTCTGTGGGTCTTTTAATCAGGGCAGTGAGATGATGAAAGTGGTGTTTTAGAAGATTAATCTGGCAGCAGAGACAGGATGGAGAACAGTCAAGCTCAGTGCAAACGATGATGCCGGTTGCCCAGCTCCCCAAGGAAGGCGGGAGCCCTGGCCTTCCTGCACTCAGCCTTCCCTACAGCCGTAGAGGCCGGGCCCTCCAAGAGACAGGCACCAAGGGATGCCGGCAGAGGGCACTGTTCTGCCGGTGACGGAGCCACCTCCAGGGAGGTCTGGCATCTGGCTAGCCAGGAGCAGGCAGCAGAATGGACTCTGTCAGCATAAGGAGGGGGCCATCAGCCCCGTCTCAGCCTTGGGACAGGTTCTGAGCTGGGCATTTCAGCTGTGGGAAACTGTAAGCAAACGCTGGGCCAGGCCTTTTCAAAGCCCACCGTGGGCTTCGCTTTTGCCGTGGGAGGCCCTTTAGGGAGCCGGTGCGCCCTGCCGCGCAGAGTGGGCAGGACCACCCCCTCGAGCAAGGCGACGTCCCGAAGCACCAGCCTCACAGAAGGGAGGGCCAGGGTTCTGAGTGGGGCTCCCGGCTTCCCTGGAACCGGCAGTGACGCAGTGGCCAAAGTGTACAGTGGAACTAGGGCCACCCAGGCCA
The DNA here is from genome assembly GCF_008728515.1 of Papio anubis. Taxonomy (NCBI): domain Eukaryota; kingdom Metazoa; phylum Chordata; class Mammalia; order Primates; family Cercopithecidae; genus Papio; species Papio anubis. The sequence continues at coordinate 13,944,943 of NC_044991.1, read as the reverse complement.
AGAGTGAAAGGAGCTGCTGCTTCGACATTTTCTCCTCATTTTATTTAAAGCCGTCATTATACATTAAAAGTGCAGAGGTAATTCTGTCTTCTCCGGTTGTGCAGCACGATCTGCTCCAGCTGTTCACGCCAGCGCCCGGAAAACCTCCACCTTCTCCCGGTAGAGCTGGTGGAACTGCTTGGCCAGGCAGTGGAAAGGGGCTTCGAAGTTTTCCATCTCCTTCTGGAAAGACAGTTTAAAGAGTTGGCTGTGTTACTTTTAGAAGGGTCAGAGGGCCAGCACTCACTCCATGCTTCCCTCATTCAGGGGCTACCTACTTTCCACCTCATTTCATCCTCACACCCTTTGGGGTAGCCACTTTGATGGATGCCAATTTTACAAAAAGGAAACTCAGATGGATTCAGGAAACTCTGAGATGAAGGTACCTTGCAGGAAGCCACACACCTTATGAATGGTGGAGCTGGGGCCTGAACCCACGTCTGTTTCTACAAAGCCTGTGCTTTTAGTTGTAGTCACTGTATGTGTGATGAGATGTGAAAATGAGACCCTTCCTGTCTTAGTTTTGACTGAGGCTCAAAACGCCAAAGCAAAATACCAGGCAACCAGGAGCCCCCCATCCCGAAGAAGAGCTAGACAGCACGGGGCACCCTCTTCCTAGGCTGGTGCTGGACCCAGGCCTGGGAGGAATCGAGGTGAGGTGGCAGCTGGGCAAGCCAGGAGAGGGCCGCGAACGAGACGGCCTCCCTGCCTCCTTTGTCAAACTAAACGGCTGCAGTGGCACTTCCCTGGACCAGCGGGGGCCAAGTGGCGCCAGCCTGGTGCTGTCTTAAGGGGCCTCGGTTGGAACCGCCTCAGGGAGGGTGATGGATCCCAATAAGAATGAACAGCCAGGAACTGGGGCTGCAGGACGGGTGAGGGGGCACCACCTGTGAGAAGCAGCCTGCAGGTGAGACAGCGCCACTGATGGGGTGGGGAGGGGCATCTCAGAGGTGCCCATAGGGCACCAGCCGGATCCACCCAGCAGGTATGGAGTGGGCCACGACAGACCCCAACAAACACGCTGCACTACTGGCTCCAGTCTCTCCCTCCCGAGGACTGTGAGAGGAGGTGCGACTTTAAATGAAGTTCAGAATTTTGACAATCACCCAGGGCTGGGCACTTTATACCTGAAATCATGACTATTTTTGTGACTAAAGGGGCTGAAAAGAATTTTTGTTACCTGAGAGAGAAAAGAGAAGTTAAGGAACTTGCCCTAGATTTTATCTAAGGGGTGGAAAAAATGGGCCCCTCCAGGTGCGTAGGGACAGGCTGGAGGCGAGCGGAAACGGCAGCCTCTCACTTCACAGCCACTCTCGCTCTGTGGGGACACGTGTGCATTCAAAAACTTTTTCAGAAACAAGCTGGCAGAAAAAGGAATGTACTACTTTCAAGACAGTAGCTCAAGCTATGAATGCACTAAGGACCTGTTTTGAGACGATCCCTGGCAGCTGGCAAAAGTGCAACCTTGAGAAGAGGCCGTGAAATATCCCCAGCGAAACAGAAGGATTTCCAAACTGAACAACGCCGCACAGAAGGCATCGAGCGCGGTGCTTTCGCTGCACAGGTGAGTCGTCTGGGGCCCAGCAGGTGAAGTGGCCCAGCTGGCTGGTGTGGAGCCCAGCCCAGCATCCAGATTCTCTGATTTGGGAAGAGCTGCCTTTCCTCGAGGCCAGCTGGGATGAGAGAAATGTGTGAAGGAAACCAGGTCCCTTGGAGAAAGTTACCTGGACTTTCTAGCCAGGGAAAGCCTAAGCAAATAAAACAGTTGGCCAAGAGGAAAGACAGCGGTGGCAATGCTGAGAGAGTGTGGAGGAAAGAGTGGCGCGTTTGTAGCCCAGACGAACATTTACAGTAAGCGCCCAACAGCCAAGGACTTGAAGGCCATCAACCTCCAGCTGGACATGAGAGCAAGAACTCAGTACATCCTGCCGGGCACTGCTGTTTGTGCAGAGCACGAGGTCCCAGGCAATGCCAGTGTCGGGGTAAAACACTGCTTCCGTCAAAAGCAGAGTTAAGAGTGGAATGGAAAAAGACTGAGGCCTGCATAGCGCACGCACGGGGATCTCTAAATGGATTCGAAAACACTCAAAAACGCAATCTTGGGAGATCTCAACATAAAAAGGAAGGAATTCAATGCAGGTGAGCCTCAATAGACACCACGGCGTGCTCCTGAAATAGATGGAAATTGAACTATTTTCCAAATACGTGAAGAGGGTTGCCAATGACAGGAATCCTTTTGTCTGATCACTAATCATCATCTCGCTTACACAGTCAGGACAGCTGTGGGGTAGGTCTGTTTAGAGTGAGGGATTCTCAGGGCAGGTTCAGGCTAGTGTTCAGTCTGGCCTAGAATTGTGTTCTGCAGTGTCCCAAAGCAGGCTCTGCGGGAGGCCAGGGTACCCCTTCTAGAAAACCCAAGTTTTCCAGCTGGACAGGCCTGACCGCTAGTCCTGTTTCTAGCCCTTGGTTAACTGTGCGACCAGGGCAAGCTACACAACTTTTCTGAGTCTGTCATCTGTACAACACAGGAGTGTTACGTTGTAGGGCTGTTATGAAGCCTAAACAACGTGTGCAAAACACCTAGCACACAGTAGGCCCTCAACGAACATTACTTCCCCACTCCTCGCTTGCCTGGGAGGGCAGTGATCACTGTGGACTGTTCTTGCACTTGTCTGTAGGCACCTTCTTTGGGTCGGCAGGATGGTCACTGCGGCATTTAGGCAGAGGAGAGAAGGAGATGGGCTTGGCATCAGGCCTTGGCTGCGTCTCAAGCTGCGTTTGGTTATATTTCCTTTTTAATTACAGCTTTCTTAACTGAGCTGCCAGTGGTGCTTCTGTGAGCCTCAACTCAGGGGGGACTAGTTAACTTGCACAGATAATAGCAAGTGCTTACTGCAGCCTCTTCAAGCATAGTTTATACCCACCCACTTCAACACCTGAATAGAGTTTAACCGGTAGCCCACTGGCCTTTGGTGACTCATGTTTTGGAGGTTGGGGTGGGTTTTAATTTCTGAGTTCTATCAAGTGTTCCAGGGAATATGGAATATTGGGGTGCGGGGACAATTTCACAAATGAATGGAGGAAGGGGGAATACTGAAATCCTGTTTGCTAGGGCACTACTGCCTACTGCTTTGCACAAAGGTGTGCTGCAGAAAAGATGAGGAACCTACTGTACAGGAAAAGCTGATTTGGACTTCATTAATTTAGCATTTGTGATAATTGGACCAGGGGCAAGGGTGATATTTACCTCTGCACAAGCCATGAATACAAGGATTTAGTAAGTAATAACAGTATAAACAAGATTCCAGGGGCAACATTTATACTTTAAGAAAGCTAACATCTACTGAGTGTTTACCAGGGGCCACACTTTGTGATCCGTGTTTTATATGCACCATATTACTTGATTCTCATATTTATTACTCAATGGGGATGTATTTTATTATCCTCATTTTACAGGCCTGAGGCACCAACAGTTGAAATAACATGTCCAGGTTCCCATGGCGAGTTCTCCTGCTCTCCATGGGAGGTCAGAGTGCCTGCCTTTACCACTGTAAAGGAAGCATGCTGCTTTGAGGGGATTTTATAAGCTTGGACAGCAGCACTGGTCAAGGTTCCTAGATGCAACAGCGGAAGTGCCTAGAGCCAAAGTCAAGCTGGGACAGCAGATGACCTCTAGAACATTAACCAGCCCATGCGAAGACGATCTCCAGAACATTAACCAGCCCATGCGAAGACGATCTCCAGAATCAGGTCTAACCAGGCCACGTGAAGATGAGGTCCAGAGCATTATGCAGCCCATGACTGTGCCAGGCCTGGTGGTCTCCCCAGCTAGCAACCCTGGCAAGGGGCAGGGCAACCAACACCCCAGCCCCTGCTGGTTCTGAGATGGATGTCTGGGGCCACTCCTGCTCCTAGAGGGCAGGTCATCACTTCATGCCCTTCCTAGTGGAGTCTCACGTGAGGGATCTGATTGGTGCAGCTTGGGTCACATGCCTGCATCTTGGCCTCAGGGAGGAAGGGACTTTAAAACTCCCAAACACAGGAAGCGGGTTCCTCAGTGCTGGACAGCTAAAATCATGATACATGAGGTTGGTGCAAAAGTAATTGCAGCTTTTGCCATGAAAAGTGTACTGAAGATGCTGATAACAAATCACTTGCTTTTTCTACTTAATGAGGTCTTTTGATCTTTTAACTGGTAGGAACTTTGTGGCCTGGAGTCACCCTGGGGCTGCAGCAAGGTGAGGATGGGCGGCACTGATGGGAATTAGAGGCCACAAGTCCTAGTCCTGGCTCCACCCTTCACTAATCATGGGACTTTGGACAAGTCACTTCAGCAGCTCAACACTGGAATGGGAACTGTGAAGCCAACTTCTGGTTCACAGGCCTGATTGTGAGAGCCACAGGAAACAATGTTCCAGCAACATCTGAACCCAGAATACTGCATGCAAACGTCAAGGGTCATGATCACCGCACACCATGCACTTCTGTTTCTTACTAGTTGAGATCTACCTTTTCCCAGGGTTGGCTGGCTAATCTGCCTTCCTGTTATGTCTAAGCGGCTACTGCTGTACTGAGAAGAGATCTTGGGCTAAGAATGTAAACATCAGTTCCAAATGAGACTCTGCATATGGTGGAATAACAGCTCCCTGCACGTGAGGTCATGTGCAAGACCGCTGCCAGCAGAGGCCCACTCCAGACTTGGCGACGAGGCAAGTGGAGATACTCACCACGGATGTTTCAAAACATTCCAGGCCTTGGCCCAGCGCCCATGCCCGGGCCTCAGCTGAGTCCACTGCTCGCCTGCCGACCAGGTCTGTCTTGTTCCCAACTAAAACACCTACTCAGAAGAAACAACCAAAATATGACACTTCACTGTCACAGTCTGGAAGGACAGCGGGCGAGATGAGAGCACTATTTTTGAGGGGTGTAAAGCATCCTCTAAGAGCTGCCTGACTCAAGGTGGTGAGACCCCACAGGGAAAGCCGGGGGTCTCTCGTGCTGGCCCCGATGGCCACAGAGAGACAGGTGGGCTTTGCTTTTCATGCACAGCTTCTGCTAGATCTTTTTTCTAGACCTCATGTATATCTGTTTCCCTTGCCTCCTTAAAGGGCTGCAAACGCGTGAAGGCGAGGGCCAAATTTATGTGAGCCTTTTAATAATTCCTAGCACATGGAGCAAACTGTAAACTGGTCATTAATACTAATCTAAGGACTCGGCTCGGAGTCAGGGATTCAGAGGTAATTTAGTTCAGCTCCCAGCTGCATCAGCTGCAGCTAATTTTTGAGCCTGTCTCTGGAGATCACTTTCCCCGGTCTATAATGAGGAGAATTTGTTGATCTCACATAGGGACGAAAAATAAACTGATTTAAAGCATTCAGAAGTGACAACAGGACTTGAATGTTTACTTGTACCCCATATACAAGAGAAAATTAGGAACTCTTCCCTGGGGTTAGCTTTCTGGAATTAACAACTGATATTACAGCACCCTCCCCGTATTGAATCGCCCCACAGCTCTGCCAGGTGCGTGTCCTCATTCCCATTTCCTAGACTGGGAGAGGTGTGTGTGGTGACTCACCGAGGTTGGCATGGCTGCTAAGCGGCAGGGCCAGTGTATGCCTCAGGCCATCAGAGTCAAAGCCCAGGGCCCCTTCCCCACCCACAGCTGCCTCTGCAATGCCCTTGTGCTCTTGAACCGAAGGACAGCGATGCCTCTGGGAAACATGGGTGTCTGCAGCTCGTACCTGGGAGAGAGGTGCCTGGAGCCTGGGCCCGAGCCTTCTCCAGCCACTTGCTGCAGTTGTTGAAGGACTGTTCACTGGTTACATCATAGACGAGACATAAGACATTGGGACTCTCCCACTGTGCAAGAGGGACAGGATGAGCATGGGTCAGTAACAGGAAAAGTGACTTCAAGGCTGGGAGACAATTTGGCCTTTCAAGGGAAAAGCTATGGGGAGCAGAGGGAAACAGAAAACTATAAAGGGGACGGGAGTCAGAAAACAGCCACACCCACAGAAGTCAATTTCCCCAAAGGAATGAACGGAGGGCCCCGTTCAGTGGCGGGAGGCAGGGCTGGGGCGGTGCCGCCAAGGACGAGAGCTCCTGTCTGGGCCAGGCTCTGCTGGGCACTTCTGCGCCTCACTGTGAAGCCTCCCAACGCGGTGGAGCGTCTGAATATTTCCACTTTGTAGCTGAAGAAACCGAATTCAGGGAGGCTAAGTGACTTGTCCAGGCCTGACAGGCTTTAAAAACAATGACAACGATGACAGAGATGGGGGACGACTGAGGTCTTCTCTACCCAGAAATCTGCTTTCACCTGTGGCTGGCCTCGTTCAGTCATTCTCCACTCATTCTCATTGAGAGCCCACCACCATGCAAGTTATGTTTCTGTGCTTTCCAGCCCTGAAAGAAGATTCTTTCTTCATTAGCCAGCCCTGGGAGCTTGTTTGCTTGTATCTTCTTAATAAGGGCTGGCTTTTTAAAATGCAGAGGACACTTTCTGCTTCTCTTGCCATCCCTGCATCAGCCTAATCCAAACCACACCGACAACTGGACAGGGCTCCATGACCCAATTAAGAGCCGAGGCTACACTCTCGGGGGCTGTCGCCTTCAGGGGCTGCTCAGAGTCCTGGGGTGTCCTGCTGCCTACCCCGATGTCGGATGGCCCTGTACAGGCTGTGGGTGCGCACCCTGGTGCTTGTGACTCTTGGTCATGCCCTGGTTTCTGGATCCCCCAACCTTGCACAATTAGGACCTGGTTTATTTCTGGGGTGTCAGTAACCTTCCAGGATACAGAGGAGAATCCTTTTCCCTCCAGATTGGATTCCCTTTTGGATCCTTGGAAGGCCAGCCCAGAGTCCATTCTAGAGGGCTCCTCCTCACCCTATAAGGCTGTGCTGGCTCCTGGCAATGTCCAGGATGGGAGGACCGTGAACTAAACTGATGAACCCTTCACTCCACAGATTAACTCTTGAACTCCTGCTAGAACACACTGAACTCTGTTACATGCATGCAGGAGACACCTCAGCATGGTTTTAACTCAAGAAACCCTCCTTCTTCCAGGCTTCAGTGAGGGGATCCTGGAGAGGCCTGGCATCAAGTTAAAGCCGGAGCGGGTGAACCGGGAGTCAGGGCCGGCTGGAGGGAAGGGTGTGAGCTGACGGGTGGCACATGGCCTGGATTTGCCCAAATACATCTTCCCTTCTGCCGGGCATGGCAGCCCCAGTGCCAGGCCATGCACACAGTAGGCAATTGGGGTGAACATCGTGAACCGATGCATGGAGCCAACCCTGTATGAAATCACTATCATTAGATCTACTTTTCTTAGGCGACCAAAAAAAAAGGGACAGAAAACAGTTTCCATTAAAATGTGGCTGTTCTTGGAAAGGCAGGGGACGGCTCTGGAGAACTCAAACCTTCTAATTAGCTCACTGGCCCAGATTAGTGAGACTGTTACCATGGAAGGTACAGCAAGCGGATCCTGCGAGGCTGGTGGGACGGGGGTGGGTGGGGCATGGTGAGCCCTGGGCAGCAGTAGGGGCATTTCCCGGAGTAAACCCCAGTGGAACAGCAGAAAGTGAGCCTCATTATAGGCTGAGGCCTCTACAGCACTTCCCAGAGGGGAAGGAGGCAGTCTGTACTGTCCTGGGAGGTAGGCGACACCATCTGAAAGGACACCATCAGGAGGGTGTTGCTCTAAAGGAGGGAGGCCTCACAGGGGGAGGGCTGCAAGGACCGAGCCGCAAGGCTCTTGGCCCATTGGATCCTGGGCACCCCGGAGCTGGGGCCCGGGCAGTCACGCACATCAGCTGCTCCTTCTTGCCAAGTAGCCACGAGTCCTGGGCTGGGAGGAACGCCCCTAAAAGAGGAATGCCATGGGAGCTTCCCAACAGCACAGTGCAGGGAAACTGCTGTGTGAGCACTGTCAGGGGCCAGCGTTTCGGCAGGAGGTGGTGATGGTCAGGAAAAAGACCACGTGCTACTTGCCAATTTATCCAGCATTTCCGAAAACAGCTCCTTGCCGGCAGAGTCGAAAATGAAGAGTTCCTACAATCAGAAAAGCAAGAAAGTCTCCACGTGGAAAAACCACAAGCTACGAGTCATTGGTATCACTCTCAGCTCACACTAGACTTGTCTTAGGGGTGAAATACAGGCACCCACATCTTCACACATGCTCTGTCCTTTCTCCCAGGCACGAGAGAAGATGACGGGGAAAGGAGCGAACTCCAGAGTCTTAGGGAGGCGGTACGACGGGTTCTCGCACCGACCAGCACTTTCTGTGTGGAGTCTCACCTCTTGTAACCCTGAATGCAAAAATACCAGGAACAAGCTGACTTCCCACCTGGCAGAACAGAATGTTAAACAGGCCGGCGAGCGCTCTGGTTTCCAAAAGGTCATTCTGCACTTTGTTAACCAAATTGATTTTCAAATCTTAGAACAATTCTTCCTAAAGGAGGTCACTGAGTAGGCCTGGGGAAGGTGTTTAAAGTAGGACATTCTGTCACCCTTCTGGGATGGCTAAGGAGTGATGCAGACAGAGGGTGCGGGATGACCCTTCCTGCCCCGTCCAAACCTTTGCCAGCTCACGTGAGAGCCCCCAGGGCTGCTCCCCTAGGAAATCACCCCTCGGCTCCCCGCCAAGCTCCCTCCTGGCACTGGGTATTTCCTGGCTGGCCTCTGATCCCCAGCATATGCCGTCTGAACATCAGTGCCACGGTCTCTTTTGCATATTGGTTACCTGGGCACTCACCTTTCTCTTCGTCAGAAGCACTTATACTTTTTTTTTTCTCAGACCTCTTTAGGAATCTGGTGAAAGCTACAAACCCTCTCTCTAGAAAAGTACACACAAACATAACACCTTGCAATCCACTTTCAAGAGTCCCAGGTTCCCATACAGAGACTCAAGAACCTTGATAGTAGAGAACACGTTCTTTGAGGGCCAGGCCCATATCCTAGTCCTCCTTCCTTCCTCCTCCACCTCCTCAGTCCCTCCCCTGAATGCTTCCCGATTCTATTCCGAAATGCTCAGACAAGCCACAGCCTTGCACTACATCTCTCCTAGGGAGGGTGGTGTGACCACAGAGACCCTGGGCCCAGCTGGGGGAGCCCTGAGTTCCCTTGGGTAAAGGCATCACTCACCACACTGTCTCCCGTGTCAGGAACTGGCACTGTCTTCACCACCAAATCCATTCCTGTTGTCTGCCGAGGAACACCAAGAATGTTAGCATTGAGGGCCCCCAAAGCGGGAGCCTGTTACAGGAGGACACACAAGCACCCCGATCCCAGGGGGGCTATCTCCAGTGGAAGGGTTTGTTCTGGACTCATTCTGGTGAGAAGCAGCTCAGTGTGCAGAAGTCAGAGAGGACCCACTAGTCCTCTCCACCTCCCTGCCCCGACATGAGCTGCTACACATGGTGGCCAAGTTGCTTGTGGCCAGTCTGCTCTGTAGCTGACCTCTCACCCTGGGCTAGTGGAAAAATCGATCTCTACGTGGCCCTCCGAGCAGCCTCTCATCAGCTGTCTTAAGGCTTCTTCAGGGAACTTCGCAGTCACTCACTCACGGTGACTGAGTCCTTCTCTTTAAGCCGTGGCCAGGTCTCGACTCCCCAGCTCACCAAGGTGTAGCTCTTCTGGAAATGGGCTCCGTCACTGCGGAAGATCTGCGCCAGGGCAGTCTTGCCCACTGCTGGGTCTCCTGTGAGGTCAGAAAAGAAGAAAAAGAACGCCTCCGTTCTCATCCGACTTGAGACTCTCTCGCTGCAGAACATTAGTCTAGAAACCAAAAACTTCAGTGAGTTTTGAGAGATGTACTTGCCTCTCACAGGAACTTGTTCTGAGGCCGTGGGCAGGGCACAGGTCCGTGAGACTGATCTGCAAACCTCACAGCAGCCAGAGCACGTTCCTGCATGGCTAAGCCTTTTATCCACGGGAACTGACCCAGAAGGCAACAGAGCTTACGGAGGGCTCTGGGGCCCTGGAAACGGAACTGACGCTCTTCCACTGAAACACACCCTATGGGGAAAAGCTGTCACTTCCAAACTGGAATTTACTTTGAAGTCTTGAAGGTAAAGAAGTGTGACTGGCACTGACAGGCAGACTCACCTGTTAACTGACCCAATCTGGGTTGATAGCTTCCACCTGAATACTATTTTGGGTGGGGGGTCAGGGATGGAAGGGTCTCTGCATTTGTGGGAAGCAAGAAGTATGAGGCTATATGTTCATCATCCTGAAATCTCTTTCCGAATGCTATGCTCCGTCTCCATCGCAGAGTGCCCGTCTGTGACCCGAGGATTCATCTTCCCAGGGGCCTCTCCACCAATTCTATCTGCAATAGCAGTCACCTCCTCCAAGCTCGTCTCTCACCTACTGGCTTTATCTCCCTCTCCTCTGCTGCTCAACAGCCCCAGAAACTGGTCCCTCAGAACTAAAGGTTTATGTCGCAGTTTTCGGTCTCAGACCTGAGCCTTTCACAAGATGGCCGGGCGCCATTTAATTGAGCGCTCCTCCTGTGCCCGTCACAGGTGCTGGAAGCTCTCCCTGCCCATCTTTAATTTCCCTTTGCCCTCCCCATTTTCCGTCTCATGACTCTGCTGAGCCTCCTTCGATGCCGATTCTTTCCATGTTCTACCTCTTTTCCTCCTGAGTCTTACATGGACTTGCACTCCACCGTCCAGGCCCTGGCAGAACACGTGCTTTGCGCTTCTCATCCTCTGGATGCTTAGCAAAATCAGCACCGCACTCCACGGCTTCCAACTCGCATCACTTGGTACCATCTCTTCACCTTTGCTTCCCACTTTACAGTCGGCTTCAACACTTCTTTCCTCAACTTCTCGACAGTCTGCCACTGTTCACTTTTCAGTTTTGACTTTTCCCACCTATAATTTTCTCTTGTAAGACAATTATTTCAATGCTTGTGTCATTTCATTTTATGTGAACTCCTCCAGGTTTGAGTGAGCTATTCAGGTCCTGCTTTTCTATTTGTCATCACTCCTTAGAAGGGAACCAACAAGTGCTGAGCCCCCCTCATGGACCTGTTCACACAATCCCATTCATTCCTTCTCCGCCAAGGTATCATTAACCTCACCTGACAGATGAAGAGACTGAGGCTCAGAGAGGCTGGGTAACTTGCCCGGGATTCCAACCTCATGCTCTTCCCAGGCCTTGCTCCTCTCCTAGAGCTCAGGGACCACTTCTGATCCTTTTCTTGTTTTGAGACGGAGTCTCTGTCATGCAGGCTGGAGTGCAGTGGCGTGATCTCGGCTCGCTGCAACCTCCACCTCCCGGGTTCAAGTGATTGTCCTGTCTTAGCCTCCTGAGTAGCTGGGACTACAGGTGCGCACCACCAGGCCCAGCTAATTTTTGTATTTTTAGTATAGACGGGGTTTCACCACATTGGCCGGCCTGGTCGTGAATTCTTGACCTCGGGTGATCTGCCTGCCTCTGCCTCCCAAAGTGCTGGGATTATAGGCATGAGTTCTGACCCATTTTTAATGCTGCCCCTCCAGGCCCTCCTCACCGCAGCCTTCCACGACATCTGGGGCAACCACAGCCTAGACCGTCACGGGGTACCCGTCCATCTCGGAGCAAACAGAGCGCGTCGCTTTCTTTCCTTGGGCCCTGACTGCGCCTGCCCTGCTGACTCCAGTTCTGCTCCTGAATCCAGCTGGAAATCAGCTCCTCCTGCTTATGAGATTCCTCACAGATTTGTTAATTTCATAAATCTTTCCTCTGACTGTCAGTCACAGTCACCAACACTTACAGGAAACCGCCTGTGTTGGCTATGAGGGCTCAGAAGCACAGGGAGGTGAAATAACTGATAAACACATTTGCAGAGCAACAGGATGACAAGTGCAAATTCAAATAGCACAAACTGAGAAGCAAGGCGTCTGGGGAGCATCGAGGAAAGAAATGAATGAGAGGGTTCACTGGAGAAGGAGGCTTCCCTAGGGGCAAGGGCTGGGCCTGGGGGTGACAGCACGCAGGGCTCTGCAAGACCGAGAGGATGACGTCTGCAAGGGCACGATGTGAGGTCACCTGTGACCTCACAGTTGCCAAGGCCGATGGCCTTTTCTTGGTTCTCATCCTCCTTGACGTCTCTGAAGGATGTGAGTCAGCCTGAAGCGACCCCTTCCTTCCCGAGTCCGGTCCCCATGGCCTCAGTGACCCTGCCCTGGCCTAGTTCTCCTGCCATCTGCCTGCCCCTATGCTCCCCGAGTATAGGCATTCCCATAGGCCTGTCCTCGGTGGCGCTCTGCTCCCAGTCCACTCCATCCCACTGACTCTTGTTACCTTGACAGAGGGCAGGCTCTCCCTCCCAAGCTTTGTCTATACATCCAAAAACCTGTGTGCATTGCCAGTTGCCATTAGAATGAAGGATGTTCCTCCAACCTCAGTCTGTCTACGGCCAAGCTCTGTCATGCCCTGGTCCTGAGTGGGTCGTCCCCCTCGCCCATGCTTTCTGTTCGTGATGCCACGATGTATGTATTTTCATCGTCCCCAGATTCAACAGGTCACCTCTGACTGCTCCTCCTCCTTCCTCCTGTCTCCAGGTAGCCTCCCTTGCATTCCTCACATCCTTGGCTGAGTCTCAGCCCATCTCTGCGCTGCCCTCTCTGCTGACCCCGCCGCCCCAGTTAGCTCAGACCTCACGGCTGGGTTTCTGTCTCAGCCTCAAGTCCTTCCGTGGTGTGCTGGGGAGGGGGCCTCTGCAGACACGTTTCTCCCTTGCTAGGAGCTTCCTGTTAGGCTTTGCCAATGGGAATTCTGGAAGAAGAGGGGAAGGCCGGCGTCAGGGGAGAGGACGTTGCTCTTCCCGCCTGCTTCTCCTTTTTCTTAGCACTACCCTAGCAATGGCCTGCACCCCAGCAGCACTAACTGCTTCCGGTCTTGGTTTTTTTTGTGTGTGTGTGTTTCCCTACTCCTAGACCAGCCTTATTGCTGCCCCCAGAGGAACCAGCACCAGTGGGCAGTGCCCTCTTCTCAGAGATCCACACCTCGGCTCCCAGGGCCCCTCCTCCCTGCTTCTGGGCTGAGAGCCCCACATGCTTCCCTCTGCTTTCCCAGCCCGAGAGGCGGTGCTCCTTCCTGCAGTTACTACCCGTGCTGCCTCAGTCTCCCCCTTTTCCTCTTCCAGTCCTCCAGCACCTGTGTCATTAACATCCTACTGAAATCCTCACCACTGAAAGGCCGAATAGAGTTGCTGGTTTTTGCCTGGCCCCTGACTTACGTAGTCCTTGGTACCGAGAGTGATCTTAAAACACAGACCCTCCAGGATGGTTTGGAACTGGTTTGGTATGTCTTGCCCTGAACACAGGGCTGGGCTCCTCCCAGTGGGAAATGGGTCCTGGTGCTCTGTGGCATGCGGCGGGTGACTGAACTCCTGAAGGTGCTGGCACCAGCCGGGCAGGGCCCCTTCTTCAGGGGTCCGGATCTCAGCTCCCTGGGGCTCTTCCAGCTTCTGACACCCCCGACCTCTGCTCGCCACTCTGCGTCATCTCAGTGCTGCCTTCTTGCTTCCTCAGTTCTCCACCGCCTGATGAACCGATTCCATATAATTAAATGTCTCCGCTGAAATGGCGACTGCGCTTTCTGTCTTCCTGACTGTGCCTCAACTGAAAACACTTCTCTTCTCTTCTTTCTCTCTCCCGGCTCTAATCCGCCCAGAGCGTGGCATCCACAGATGGACCCTCATAACACAGTGCCTCCATCTTGGCAAACCTTCACACAAACCCCACAGAGGATTCCTTCATGGCCTACCCATCTCCACGGTCAGCCCTAACCCACCTTCCCACTCTCTCCCCAACAATCCCTTACCCCAAATCTGGGCTCTGCATTCCTGTTCTCCCAGTCCCTGAAAATTCCTCAAGGCCACCTGCTTCCAGGTACCCCTAGACCAAATTCAAATCCCGTCCATTCGCTGCAAGGAAATCTCAAACAATACCCTTCCTGCACAGTCTCTGAAGGCCATCTCTCCCTCCTTTGTCTTTATCTGTGTGGCTAATGTGGATCATTGCTCAGTGGCAGTGCAAGATGTGATGTCAGAGCAACCCTCCCAGGAGGCTCTATTACTATCTCCATGTATATCAAGAGGCAGAATATCATGGTACTTAAGGGCACAGACTGTGAAGCCAGATTCCAGCTCCATCACTTTCTAGCTGTGTGACTTTAAATCAGTGAGTTAACCTCTCTGTGCCTCAGCTGCAACACGTATAACACAGGATAATCACAGCACCTACCTTGCAGAATTGTTATGAGGATTTAATGAGTTAGTATGTACAGTGCCTGGCATAGATAAGTACTATTTAAGTGTTTTTATAAAAAGTAAATAAAATATAGATCAATGTCAAATGTTGTTTTCTCTCTTCCCCAGAACCAGAACAAGCAGCAGCTGTGCCTGGAGGTATTTCCCCGCATCTGGCACACAGAGGGCATTTGCTTTGTGTTCGCTGTGTTACAACTTATCACGTGCATCTTAATTCTTCCTTGAATGCAACTGCTTCATGCTTGCATGCCCACTGCACCTTGCACGGTGACTCAGACACAGCAGGTGCCCAGTGAGTATCTGTTCAACGCATTAACACTTGAACTGAACATCAGGTCCTCCAATGACTAGTTACGTGAGAGAAAAAACAGAATAACACAGTTTCAGCAGTAGGTCTGTGGGTCATGGATGGGAAAATAAAACCAATGGTGTGTGTGTGGCAGGGGTGGGTGGGGGGGTGTCAAAGGGGGTTGATTTCTGGGCTGAGGTCTTTTGGCCCCTGGGAACTTTCAAGAGGAAATGCTGTGGAAGCCTTGAAGAGGCTGCAGATTGAGGCGCAGGCTGGAGTTCAGGAGCCATTAACTAGGCAGTGGCTGCATTCAGGTGAAAGAACTGCCCAAGGGAGTTGGGGTAAAGAAGGGCACAAAGAGGCCAGGCACGGTGGGTAGCTCATGCCTGTAATCCCAGCATTCTGGGAGGCTGAGGCGGGCGGTTCACTTGAGGTCTGGAGTTCGAGACCAGCCTGACCAACATGGCGAAACCCCATCTCTACTAAAAATACAAAAATTAACTGGGCATGGTGACATGTGCCTGTAACCCCAGCTGCATGGGAGGCTGAGTCAGGAGGCGGAAGTTGCGGTGAGCTAAGATTGTGCACCACTGCACTCCAGCCTGGGAGACAGAGTGAAATTACGCCAAAAGAAAAAAAAAAAGGGCCGGGCACAGTGGCTCATGCCTGTAATCCTAGCACTTTGGGAGGCTGAGGCGGGCGGTTCACCTGAGGTCAGGAGTTCAAGACCAGCCTGGCTAACATGGTGAAACCCCGTCTCCACTAAAAAATACAAAAAATTAGCTGGGCATGGTGGTGGACGCCTGTAATCCCAGCTACTCGGGAGGCTGAGGCAGGAGAATCGCTTGAACCCGGGAGGCGGAGGTTGCAGTGAGCTGAGATTGTGCCATTGCACTCCAGCCTGGGCTACGAGAGTGAAATTCCATCTTTAAAAAAAAAAAAAGAAAGAAAAAGGCCCAGAGGAGCACAGCTTGAGGACAGTGTAGCTTCGGCTAAAGCCCTGGAAATCAGACTAGGACCCAGGGTCTGGATCATACAGCTCTGCCGCTTTCAGCTCTGTGACCCAAGGCAAATGTTCTCATTTTTCTGGGCCTCAGTTGCCTCATCTGTAAATGAAGATGGCAATAAGACCAATCCCCCAGGGTTGCTATGAGGATTCAGTGAGACCACCTGTACCGAGGGTCTAGCACCGAGCTGATGCACCCAAAGTGCTCATTAAGTTAGCTCCATGATGAAAACCGAATGTAAAAAGAACACAGAGAGAAGCCCATTTAAAAAAAAATGTAACTTCAGAAAATAATGTTCCCACCTTATCCATAAGGAAATTAAAGCTCAAAAAAGTGCTTTGTCCAAGATGACACAGCCAGTAAGAGGAACAGGCAAAATTACTTTTGTTACACAACACTGCCTCCTCTGGTATTCTGGAAACTGGAGACTCTCCTGAGAACCATTAATTTCTTTTGCTCCAGTATGATTCAGTTACTACTGTCAGTCATCTTTCTGTGTGACCCTTTTATTTTCAAAGTATAAAAGCTATTAAAAATATCATAATTTATTCTCAGTCTGGAAGAGGAGAATTTTTTTAAAAAGAAATCTTTTTCTCTATATAATTTCTCGCCACTTCTTTCCTGAGCTGGCCAGGGAAGCCTGAAAAGGTCACAGGTCTGAACAGAAACACGAGTTAAGAGTTTTGGAGTTGAGCAGATCGAGGGGCTGAAATCCTGCCTAGGAGCTTCAATAGGGGTTGACCTTGGCTGACATCTCTCAGTGCCTCAGTAAGATCAGAACAATCCAGTACCTGGCCAGGCGCGGTGGCGCATGCCTGCAATCCCAACACTTTGCCAGGCTGAGGCAGGCGGATCGCCTGAGGTCAGGAGTTCGAGACCACTCTGGCCAACATGGTGAAACCCCGTCTCTATTCAAAATACAAAAAAAAAAAAAAAAATTAGCCGGGCATGGTGGTGCGTGCCTGTAATCCCAGCTACTCAGGAGGCTGAGGCAGGGGAATTGCTTGAACCAGGGAGGTGGAGGTTGCAGTAAGCCGAGATCGCACCACTGCCCTCCAACCTGGGTGACAGCGTGAGACTCTGTCTCCAAAAAAAAAAAAAAAAAAAGAGAACAATCCAGTACCTAGCCCAGTGTGCTATGGTGAGACGATTACACGAAATATGTGTGCCTCACATGCAATAAGGACTCAGTAGCATGCATATGTGTTTCGTAGTCTATAATCCAAGCTATTGTTTTTCTAAATGTGCAGAGTGATACAAGGGGCACACTACAAATGTGCATGCCATATATTCATCCATTCTGAAAGTATTTATTGAGTACCCACTATGTTCCAGGCATTGTTCTGGATGCTTGGGATGTATCAGTCAACAAAACAAAGATTCCTGCCTCTGGGAGTCTCAACATTTATGCCCTTCTTGGAGAGGGGCAGCACAGTAACTTTGGGTCTTAAAGACAACACACAAGTGCCTTTTGCAAACTCTGGTCACTACACTCAGGTCACCGTTATCAGAGGGGGTGAGGTCAGGGGAAAAAAATCCCATAGTAAAGACTACCAAAGTCACTGATGCCTAACTTTGGGGTACAGTAAATGTTTAGCTAAAGCACTCAAGGTTTGCTTAAGTTTTGTTTGTTTTGTTTTAACAAGTCTGCTCCTCCAGAGTTTTAACTAGGGATTTTTTAACGAGTCAGCTCAACTGGTAAAGGTGGTCTCAGAGTATGTGACAGGGAGCAGGGGAAAATCCACCGGAGCTGCGAAGTGCCCTGGAAGATCATTCTTCCGCGCCTAATGTAACTTACTGTATCAGTAATTGCAGTAACTCGCCTTCGGCAGAGAGAAAGGAAAAGAAGGTAGGCAATTTAGGTGAACAAAAGCTTTGGATGAATTATGAAGGCTCTGGACTCCAGAGACCACCGTATTCAAGCGCAAATTTTCAGACTCACCTGCCAGGATGCATTTGGCTGCCAGCTTCACCATGGTAACCAACACTCCCGCGAGCCGTACCCAGAGCACAAGAGCGGCTGCTAGAGGCGCGGGTGGGTGGGCTTCGGGCCCTGGGCTGGCCTGGGACGGGAAGGTGGGGAGGGCTGATCTCAAGGGCCAGTGGCCGCGACGGGACTGGGGATGACCAAGCCCGGCCCTTCTGGGCTGAGGGCGAAAATCGGGCGCTGGGGGCAGGTGGGCAAGGGAGGGCTCCAGGTGGGCCCGGCTCCAGGCCCGACACGGCAGTCTGAAAAGGTGCAAGAGAGCGGACACGGTCTGTGCTTCCCGCCCAGCCCCTCAGCACAGCCCTACCCAGCGGGATCAGGGAAAGACGACCCGGCTCTCCTCCGGCCACAAGTACAGCACCTAACGCACTCTCTAGGTAACCATAGCCCACCTGCCCCGCCTCCTCCTCCTCGCTGACCCTCGATTGGCTGCCGCCAAAAGCTCTCACCCTCGAGGGCTCCAAAAACCCAATGGGAGTAAGGAGTTGGGATAACAGCCTTTTCTTGAGATGCAACTCGTAGGATTATCTGTTCTTCAAGTTCATTGTGCTTGACGAGTGGTTGCTATTGACGTCAGTCAGCTTTATATCCCGCCCCCGCTGCGCCCCAGAGTCCCGAGATAAAGAAGCCTCCACGTCAAGCAGCCAGAAGCGGTGATAAAAGAAGCTTTCTGATTGGTCAGAGCCTGGCTTGACCCGTCTTCGGGTTGGATGGGGATTCGCCACTCCCGCTGTCCTTCTAGAAGTGGGTTTGCCTACAATGGGGCAGGTTGGGCGCTAGACAGTCTGGAGTGGCGCCTGCGCAGTGGGCCAGGCCGCGGCGTAGAGGCCGTTCTGACTTTCTTTGACTTCGCAGCGGTTCTGGCGGTTTCCCCGGTTCCCGGGTTCTGCACAACGCGGCTATGACAGTGCATCGAGAAGTTCAGTCCTTGCCCCGCATCCCGCAGGGAAATGTAATTTTAAAAGCCCAAAAATGTTATGAGCTTTAAAATCTAAAATATGAAGGTCTTTAAAGTGATGTTTGTGAACAAAGGGAGAACAAGTACACTTTGATGGGGCTGAGCGGTGAGACTCGGAAACTTGAGGTCGTATTTTCCTCTTAGTCCATTTACTCTGCAAAAGGAGAATGCATCACTCACCTCGTTGCCCGTCACCCAGGGAGGCTCTCTGCGCATTTACCGGGTTGGGGGTGCCTCTTCCACGTGGTTGGGGGTCAAAGACCTAAATCACTGCCATCTCCCTGACCTGGGCAAGTCATCTCATCCCTCAGCCTCTCAGGATGGGCCTAGGAGAACCTGCCTCGTGGGGTGATTGTGGGGATGGAAGGAGAGAAACTTGTAAGTGCCTGGGACATAGTAGGTGCATACATGATTGTGGGGTGGATGGGAGAGCGGAAGCTTATCTGGACAGATTTGGTTTATCATCACTGTCATTGGTTGGCCGAATGTACCCCCTGTTGTCACTCCTTTGGGGCCCCTGGGATCTCTGATGGCTGACGCTGAAGGGAAGAGCAGCCTCTCAGCAAAGGTACCTGCCTGAAAGTTCCACATTCCCTCCAGACGCCTAGAACATTCCACCTCTCTGCCACTCTCCATCTCAGAGTGGCGGCCAGCCTTGTGTTGGGGAATAAACACACACTCTATGAATGACTGATGGTTTCAGCTGCAAATCCAGAGTAAATGCAAGTTGTCTGAAATGTTCTTTCCTTGGAGTTCATTCCTGGTGTTACAGTAAAGGTCTGTTTCTCCTTCATTCTCCGTAACTGCTTTTCTTCTTTGGTGACATCACGTGAGTCGTCTCAGACACCCCAGGTCCGGTAAGCAAAAAGCCTCTTTCTGGTCTTCTGCCTCCCTCTTGCCAGCTCCCCTCCAGGTCAACCAGTTCACCATGAGTAACCCTGTTAATCCCATAAGGGGCCCCATTCAGTGCGTCACCCTCCTGAGGCAGCTCCACTTAGCTAAGACACAGACACACATCGGGGCAGCCTCTGAAGCCTCGGTTCCTTCATTTTGCAAGGTGGGTAATGACAGAGCAGGGACATCGCCAACTTGGAGAAGCGCCGCCATTTTAAAGTTCCCCTTGATCAGAAACTGCCTAAGTCCAACCCAAAGGTCATCAACCTAAGGGCTAATGTCAAAATGACCATAAACCACAAATGACATCTCCAATCAGAAACATTACAACCCTAAGATAAACCGCTCCCCCCTCCTCCACCAGAAACATGCAACCCCATAAGCCCTCTTGGTGACTCCAACAGATGCTCATGTTGAGAACTGCTTTTCTTAGCTAATGCCAGAACCCACCTTTATCTACTCTGTTGGGCCATTTTACTGTTTCTCAAGCTCTTCGGGAACGTTCCCACCTTAGGGTCTTTGTACACACTGTTCCCAATGAAGCTGTATGATTTTCCTTCATGATCTTCGGATCTCAGCTCAAATGTCATGCCTTCAGGGAGCCCTCCCAAACACACAATTTAAGCATCGCCCCCAATCTGTCAGTCTCAATCTCCTTGACTTACTTTACTTTCTTCGTAGCGTTCACTACTGCCAGAGATTACACAGTCTGTCCCTCTGTATCCGCGGGGGATTGGTAACCACGGGTATCAAAATCCGGGGCTACTCAAGTTCCCTATATAAAATGGTGTAATATTTGCACAAAACCTACACACATCCTCCTGTATACTTTAAGTCACCTCTAGATTACTTCCAGTAACTAATAAAATGGAAATACTATGGAAATATTGGTATACTGTATTTTATTTGTATTATTTTTTATTGTTGCTTTTTTCTAATTTTTCTTTTCCCCAGATGTTTGCAATGTGCAGTTGGTTGAATCCAGAGATGTGGAACCCGTGGATGCAGAGGGCCACCTGTATTCCATATTTATTAGTTTATTTGTATGGTATCTGTCACCCGCCACCAGAAGGTAATCTTCGTGAGAACCAACACTTGGTCTCTTTTGTTCACCCAGTATCTAGGACAGTCCCCAGCATGGTGCGGCACCCAGTAAATACTTTTGAATGAATGAATGACTCTCATAGACTTGACCCTTCCGGTTGTGTATTCATTCATTCAATAAGCACCAACTCTTGAATATCAATTTTTGGGCAGGCAATGGGCTTACTGCTGGGAGGTGTGCAATGACCATTCATATGGGGTGACCTGATCCTGGGTCTTCTCCCACCCCCAGCCTGCACCCCTAGTTACACCCATATGTTCTGTGGAAGATGAAGGGTTAACAGTCCTGCTTCCCAAAGCCAGGGACTAGACTGTTGGGGTTGATTACTGGGGCCTTGGGTAAGAGGGGAGTGGAGGGGCAGCTGCTGACAAGTTGTTCCCAGGAATTGTTCAATCATCCTGGGGCTGAACACGTCCAGACATCCCTGAAGAACAGCATGCGGATGAGCCACGGCTCCCTGCCGGGGACAGCAGCAACCTTCCACGCACAGCGCCACGGCTGATCATCCCCACTGCAGGGCCCAAGCCCCTTGGCCACTGTGCTGTGATAGCCAGGGGGTTCTCCTTCTGCCTGGGCCCCGTCACAGCCCTGTCATTCATAGGGTGTAGTAGCAGAATTGTTGGATGCAATCCAACAGTTGGGTAAATAGGAGGGTTTAGGGGAAATTAAATACTTGAGAGTTATTCTGCATGAATTCTCAAGAAGAATACCTTTCACACATTAAAGCAGATTTGCTCAAATGCCCTCATGTCAGAGGCAATGCCAAAAAGAGTGCTAGTAGATTTGTAGAAATTTTATGTATTTAGATCAGGGTTTCCCTACCTCGGCACTATTGATACTTAGGGGTGAAATGTTCTTAGTTATGGGGGCTGTCCTGAGCAATATAGATGTTTGACAGCATCTCTGTCCTCTGCCCACTAGATACCAGGGTAAGCTCCCTTGCTGAGACCACCAAAATTGTCCCTGGACGTTGCCAAATGTCCCCTGAGGGGCAAAATCTTCCAGGGATGAGAAGCACTGATTTAGGTGTATGAACCCACTGAATAAAGGATATTGACTTTGCACTTGAAATTTGCAAGACCATGGGACTCGGGCTTCCTGGGCTTGAATCCTTGTCTTGCCACCTCTCCTCTGTGTCTCAGTCTCCTCCCATCTGCTCCGGTAGGCGCTTTGAGGCTTAGAAGAGTCGCCACATGCAAGGGGTCCCCAGCACTCCTGACACGTGGTGAGACTCAGGGAGCACCGGTTCTGATGAACAGCCACTGCGGTGGCCATGACTTCCTGGAGGGGGATTTATAATGCGGTGGTGCAGTTCTGTTTTACAATTTCCTATAATGCACTGTCGCATCTGGTGCACTGCCTTCACTTGGTAATGACCTTTGCTGTTCTTTTTTCCACTGTTCACGTGGGCCTGGTTGTTTATGTCTCCGCTGATGCAGTGCTTGGCGGTGGCCATCTCAATAAAGGGCAGAGGAAATGGGACTGACTCACCTTCTGTGCGCCTGGAATGCAAAGTGGAGGCCTGAGCTGTGGCCTCGGCGGGGCACGGAGGCCGCGATGTCCTGATTCTGTCAGCAGGGGGCAGCAGCAGCCGGGAAAATACCTGCTGCAGGAGGGCGGGAGGGCTGCCGCCTTTTGATTGACTTTGCTGCCGCCTTTATTTAAAGTTGAGCTAATCATCCCTCCAGAGCCACCCGGAGGCCCCCTTTCAAAGCCCGAGATACTCCATCTGCAGAAGCCAAGAGCTGCTTTTCCAGAACGTGCCACGTTAGTGCATCTCTGTCCATTTGCTCGCCAACTGAGAATGAGAGGCTGAGACATCCCTTGGGCGCCTCCCTTTGAGGCACGGTGCTTTGATTTACATCCCAGAGCCCAGAGCTCCTGAGTCCTGCTGGAGGGTTCTTCTCGCACCTGCCGCCGTCCCTCGCTGCCCACTTTCCACACTCCACGCATAAAGCCTGTGTGGTTATGTTCAAGGAGGGCCAAGGAATTCCGGGTGCCTCAGGCTGGAGCTGTGTCAAATTCTGCTAGAGACAAAGTTGCGTGGGTCCCTGACTCTCTACCCTTTTATTCCCTTCCCCAGTGCCCACTCCATATAACACCCTGTAGCTGCACGACAGCTTTTCTCAGCTCAAACATCATTTGCCCTCCACATCCTGCACACTCTGGACACCAGTGGCAGTCACCACCACTTGTCGTTACTGGCGGGGCACACTATGCAGGCTCTAGAGCCAGCCAGACCCCTGGGGTTCAAATCCCAGCTCCACAGCTTCCTTGTTGTGTAACCCTGGGCAGCTGACTACACTTCTCTGTCCCTGTTTCCTCCCATGTGGAATGGGAGCATGAATAGATCCCCGGTCCTGGGGTTTTGTAGTGGGGATTAAATGACTGGCCAGAGCAAGCCTCTTCTACCTACTGGTGCAAATCTTTGAGGAAGGACCATGTTTCCTTGGCAGCCGTCATATCCCGCTGCCTGGTTGATAGTAGGAATTCTGTAAATATGAGTCAGAAAGACTGCACTTTAGTGTGGGTCTCTGTAGGAATCATTATCTTAACCCACTGGTTCTCAAACTGAGCGGCTCGTGATACTAGTTAATAACATGCTAATAACAGCCAGGCCGGGTGCGGTGGCTCATGCCTATAATCCCAGCACTTTGGGAGGCTGACGTGGGTGGATCACCTGAGGTCAGGAGTTCGAGACCAGCCTGACCAATACAGAGAAACCCCGTCTCTACTAAAAATACAAAAATTTGCCGGGTGTGGTGGCAGGCGCCTGTAGTCCCAGCTGCTCAGGAGGCTGAGGCAGGAGAATCACTTGAACCCAGAAGGTGGAGGTTGCAGTGAGCTGAGATCGCGCCACTGCACTCCTGCCTGGGTGACAAGTGAGACTGTCTCAAAAAAAAAAAAAAAAAAAAAATCACTCATGGCTGGGTGGTCAAGTCCAATGCCGGGCTTTAGGACAGGGGACACTTTGCACTTACTATGTGGCAGGCCTGGAATAAGCACTTAAGCCTCATGGTAACTGCATGACGTGGGGACTATCATTATGCCCATTCTACAGATGAGGAAACTGAGGCACAGGGAAGTTCAGCAATATACTAGCCATGAACCCACCTTCTTAGCCACTGGCCGCACTATCTCTGATGGAACATCTCTGCAGAGGTGGCACAGCCTCTGCTTCCTCCTGCCATTCCTTTGCCTTGCTTGGAGATCCCTCTTCTCCTGCTTCTCTTCCTGCTCCTCCCCACTCCACTGGACTTTCTCCCCTACCTTGGAGGCTTCTTTGCTCCCCGCTCCTGAAGCGGCTCCCCTAGGGCTCATCCTGACCCTCCCTTCCCTCCAGGGGCTTCCTGGTAAGCACTTTCTCTGTGACTTGACAGACAGCAGGCCACTCGATATGGCTGCGCTTGGGACCGTAATACCTGTAACCTCCCTCTTCTTTAAAGAGTTACCACAAGGGTCATAACTGACACCACGTAATGCCTAAGACATGCTTTGCAAACTGTTAAATGCTGGACAAAGGTAACAGTTGTCACGGCTACCATGATCAGCTCCGTTCAGAAGTTGGTTCCCTCATCGTCTCCTCCAAATATTTTTGGCACAAGTTGTCAGCACCCAAATATGGCATCTGGGGGCTGGAATTCAGTAGCCTTCTAACAGGTTGTGAAAATATCCATTAGATGTTCAGGCTACAAAGCTCGGGGGGCGGGGGGGGAGCTTTCTCCAACGGAACTGCAGAACGGAACTGCAGGGGAAACACAGGTTGGCCGAGAGAAGAGCGTTATCCGACTGGGCCAGTGGGACGGGACTCCAGGCTGCCTCCTGAGCCTCTTGGAGCTGTAAACAGGCGTAATTGTTTTGGCAGGAGGCATCCCACTGTCAAAGAGGAAGCTGATGAGATGCAAAGCAACCCAGACGCTTTCAACTTCTTCCACTCAAGGGTGGTGTGCTCAGTGGTACGAGCACCCGGTAGAGGGACAGGAGGGCAGACATTTAAGTCAACAGATCTGAGTTTAAAGTCTAAGCAAAAAACATGTCTGTGGCCCACTCTCAGTATCCCCATCTCGCTTGCTGGGAAAGATTTTGAACATCCTACCAACTTAATCATTGTTGGGGAAAACACAGTTTTGGGATATGCCGAGCTGGAGAGTGAGCTCTGAATTGTGTAAAATACTCCCCGACTGCTGGACTTCACCTGGTCTGGTAACTCTTACCTGGGCTCCATCCATTTTCCAGAGGAGGAAACTGAGGCTCAGCTAAATGCACCAAATGACACATGGACATGAAATAGCTAATAAGAAGGATTGAGACGAGAACTGAAATCTTCTCTCTCCAAACCTGACCCCCTTGGCTTACTGGCTGGGTGACCTCGGGAGAGCTCGTGAACTTCTCTGAGCTTCTGTTTCCTTATCTGTGAAGTGGGGCTGATGTTAAGACCTATCCCT
Organism: Papio anubis; assembly: GCF_008728515.1. NCBI lineage: Eukaryota > Metazoa > Chordata > Mammalia > Primates > Cercopithecidae > Papio > Papio anubis. The sequence continues at coordinate 13,919,959 of NC_044991.1, read as the reverse complement.
GAGAGCTGTGAGGGTTCAATGGGATTCTACGCGGACACCACTTGGCCCAGCCGAAGAGTAAACACTGGGTAATGCTCCCCGTTATTACTACTTTAGGGCACACAGTTGTTACATAAATAGAGGAGTGGATGAATAAATAAAAACACTCTTATCTCTACCAGGGACTGGAAGCTTTCTTTGTAAGAAGCCCATGAACTGTAGGCAATTTCCTTTTGATGACAATAAAATGCCCACTGAAGCAGTTTATGGTGGCAGAAGAATTGGGCCTCGCTTCCTCTGTGATTCACATTCTTGAAGATCTTTCCAAATGCAGAGAAAGGGCTGGCCCCAGATCATCCGAGATGGTCTCTCTGGTGATGCTGACAAGGTGACGTTTTGGATGATTATGCAAGAAACCTTCCAAGAACTGACCCTCTGCTCCAGCAAAAAGCTTTGAATTTTGCAAAACTGTCGGAGCATAGCAATTCCTCATCTGGCGCTAGCTCACCCGGTGAGCTTTGCAGGCATCCCAGAATTGTCTCTGAAACACTCTGCCCAGCCCATTGCCCTCTGCTCACTCCTCGAGAATTAACAGATGTGAGCGCTAGAGGAGAGGGTGACAAGTGGCCCGAGACCTGGAAAAGCCGGGGTGGTAAGAGCGGGGCGCAGGCTTCTTGCTGGAGCGAATCCAAGGCGGCCCTGCCGGCTCCCTGGTGAATACAGAGAGCATCAGAGCACGCTCTGTTTCCACAGCACGATGTTCAAGGGCCTGGTCCCCTGCCACATTCGCTCTGGGCTGCGGAGAGCTGGCTGCTTTCTAGTTTGTGTCCCTGAATACTGCACGTGCATCGGGACTGTGGTGCAAATAACCCCACAAGATAGACTAGTTTAGCTAGGGCTCTGGGATTACATAAACCACATATAATTCCCAACTCCAACACTGCCTTGGTGGGGCTTCCCCAGTGGCCAACTCACAGCAAGGACTAGAGTACAAGTGGTTTATTGTAAAGTGACTCCCAAAGCGCCTCCAGGGGAGTGGACAAGTGAGAGAGGGAGAAGGAGGAAGGCGGAAGGGGGAACGAATGAACCCACCACCACCACCTGTGGTCTACAGAGGTTCAGGCCTGCCCGGGCTCGGGAGACTGCCTGGAGCTGACCTCAGATCATCCTGGTAGAGGGAAGGAAGCTGGTGTGTTCTGATCCAGCTCACTGTTCTGTGTTGGTCGAGGGCTGCGTGGGGCACTGCTCTCAGGCACTTCTGCCTTGGCCTGTGCAGGGGCTGAGTGGGCTCCCACAGCCCTTGGACAAGAGGCTTAGGTCTTCAGGGCGAGGGGGATGGGGGTGCAGGTCCCCCAGTATCTGGGATACGAGATCCATCACCCAGGCTTGGATGGAAAGTATACTCAACGGAGGAGGTGCTCAAGGCATGAGGCGATTACTATTACAGTCTGCTACTCATGTGTCTGGAAGGGCCTCTTGGTGCTGACTAAAATAACACAGAGTAGCAGCAACAAAAGGGAGACAGTGGGGAACAGAGAACAGCCCTGTGAGGGAGGTGTGATTATGACCTGTAAGAGTTAAAGAAAGAGGAAAGAAACATGAAAAGTGGCTCAACAGTTAAATGCAAGTTTATTTTGGAGGATGAACCTTAGAGGGGCTTCTGGCCGATTTTGGTCAGGAGCACTCTCTCTTACACAGACTAAGAGTATTTAAGAGTATTGAGGGTTTAAGAGCAAGAGCATTGTGGAACTTTCCAGAGAGATAGTAAACACTTATATGGTGAATTCTGTCCCCCTTGGACAGAATTCCAAGTCCCATGGACCCAAGGGCCTTCTATACATTTCTGTGACTGAAAGTCAGTTGAATGACTGAGAGTCACTAGGTTTAAGGTGGTCAGAGAATTTTGGAGCCATGGGGGCTCCTGAGCAATTTGAGTTCTCCCATCTCTGAGCACCTCTGATAGCCACCGCTGGCCTATGTTGAGCACAGACTTAATGCTGACCTTTCTTTTCTTGCTTTCTCTCTCTCTTTTCTTTTCTGTTTTTCTTTTTCTTTCTTTTCTTTTTTTTTTTGAGACAGAGTTTCACTCTTGTTGCCCAGGCTGGAGTGCAATGGCGTGATCTCAGCTCACTGCAACCTCCGCCTCCTGGGTTCAAGTGATTTTCCTGTCTCAGCCTCCCAAGTAGCCGGGACTATGGGCCCACGCCACCACGCCCAGCTAATTTTTGTATTTTTAGTAGAGATGGGGTTTCACCATGTTGGCCAGGCTGGTCTCGAACTCCTGACCTCAGGAGATCTGCCTGCCTCAGCCTCCCAAAGTACTGGGATTACAGGCATGAGCCACTGCACCCAGTTGGCCCTTTTCTTGCTTAACGTGAGAACGATCTGTCTTTCAAATACCCAACTTAGATGCCACATCTTCTATGGTACCTTTTAATTTTTTATTTTTTTAGAGACAGGGGATCTCCTGATGTTGCCCAGGCTGGACTCAAACTCGTGGGCTCATGCAATCCTCCCACCTCTGCCTCCGGAGGAGCTGGGTCTACAGGTGGATGCCAACGTACCCTGTATGGCACCTTTTTCTGCCTGTATTGGTTCCTCAGGGCTGTTGTAACAAGTTACTATAAACTAGGTGACTTAAAAGGACAGAGATTTATTCTTCTATGTTTCTGGAGGCCTGAGATCCAGGCATCAGCAGGCCCCCAGTGAAGGCTCTGGGAACACTCTCTCCTTGCCTCTTCCGGCTGCTGGTCTCTGGCTGTGGCAGCATCACCCCAGCCTCTGCCTCCACCTCTGCCTTCACTGGGCTTTCTTCTCTGGGCCTCTGCCTGTCTTCTCATTTTCTGTCTCTTTTAAGGACACCTGTCATTGGATTTAGGGCCCACCCTAATCTAGGATCTCATCTCATGATCCTTACCTTAATTACATCTGCAAAGACCCTTATTCCGAATAAGGGCACGATCCGAAGCTCCAGAGGACCTATCTTTTGGGGAGTGCTATTCAACCCACTACACTACGTGTTGTAAATTTTCTTTGATTTCTATAGCATTGGTTAGAATTAAGTCTGTTTCAGGTACAGACTGCAGCAACTTAACCAAACAGGGGCCTGTTTTCCTCCTGTCTTTTTCATTGTTGTTGTTTTTGTTTGTTTTTTGAGACGGAGTCTTGCTCTGTCGCCGGGGCTGGGGTGCAGTGGTGCGATCTCAGCTCACTGCAACCTCCGCCTCCTGGGTTCAAGTGATTCTCCTGCCTCAGCCTCCTGAGTAGCTGGGATTATAGGTGTGCACCATCACACCTGGCTAATTTTTGTATTTTTAGTAGAAATGGGTTTCACCATGTTGGTCAGGCCGGTCTCGAACTCCTGGGCTCAAGTGATCTGCCCACCTTGGCCTCCCAAAGTGCTGAGATTATGGGCACGAGCCGCCCTTAGGCTGGCAGCTTGCAGGCCAGCGGGAGGGCTTTAAGGAGCCATCAGGGACCCAGGCTTTTCCTGGACTTCTAATGCCACCGTCATCAGCTACAATTTTAGTTTCTGTGGTTGTAAGAAGGCAGCTCCATCTCTGGGCACCAAGGCTGCATCCTAGACATGGCAAAGGAGGAAGGCCAAGGCCAGAGGCTAAGAGGTTCTGCTTCTCGAGAAGCTTCCATGCAAACCCCACCCAGGGTTGTCTGTGGACACCCATAGATCAAAACTGTGTCCTCTGATCAGGGGAATATTTTCCACAGGGCACATTGCTGCCCTGCCTCTAAATGGGTTTCTGATGGAAAGAAAGAGGTGAGAATTAGTGGTGAGTAGGCAACAGTGATGGTCACTGGGTAATCATATATAATGTCACCTATAAAAAACTAAACTCCACAGCATATGCATGTCCCCAGGTCACTACAGAAGAGCCTCAGTATTTTAAAGGACACGCGATAGTATGTTTGTGGATGCACATCATGTTTCTTGACCTCTGCCCTTCTGCGTTGCTGCAGCCAGTCGCCTGTCTGCACACTGCTGCCTGACCCTGAGGGAGGCTGGGGTCTGGTGTGGGCACTAAGGTATGCCCAGAGGAGCGGCATCAGGAGCAGCAGCTGGTGGTGATGCCACCACCAGGAGACACCATCAGAGCCAGGAGGTGGCAGGCACACTGCAGGGACAGCCGCCCAGGCAGAGCAGCCCACAGGAGGGACGTGAACTGCAAACTCATCTCCTCTGAACCCAGTGACATCAGCCTATCAGAGCCTTAACTCTGCTGGCATTCTGAACCCTGGGTCAGGTCAGGAAGCAGAAAATAAAAACAGCCTGGAAACTTCTCTGCCTCTTTAGGAAGTGGCACTTTCTTTGGATCCATCCGTGTGACACCTGTGCTCAGTAGATGTCTGGTGAATGATTGATTCAACAAGGTAACAAGGAGCCAGCAGGAGGCTAAATGGGTTTTTAATGACCTGTAAATCATCTCAGATCACAGCGTCTCTGAGTTGGGAGGAACGTGTTGTCTAGGGGACATGTTGTCTCATCTCCGTTTGCATGCCTCTCATGTTGGGATGCTCACTGCCTTGCAGAACAGCCGGTCTTACTGCTCTGCAGCTCTGAGGGTAGACAGGGCTTCCTCAGGTTTAGTCAAGAGCCATTGCCTTCTCAATCTCACTAGTTGGTCCTGATTTTGTGCCCACAGAATCACACAAAATAAACCCAGTTCCTCTTCAGACTCCACTCTCTGCCCCTAATTATAGAAAGGCATCATTTTCTCCGTATGTAGGTGCTTTGCGTTCCGTTTTGCTTTGTTTTCTGTGTTTATTTACTCAACAAAGCTGTATTAAGCACCTCCTTTGTGCCAGGGACTGTATGAAGTGCTGGGGTTACAATGGTGAAGGATTCCAGCTCGCAGGAAACCTAAGAATCAAACGGGGAAGATGGGTGAGGACAATGATGGTTGCGGTGAAATTCACATGACACACAATTAACCATTTTAAAGTGTACAAGTCAGTGGCATTCAGCGTGTTCACAATCTTGTGTAACCACCAACTCTGGCTTCAAAACTTGTCACCACCCCAGAATGTACCCATTAAATAATCACTCCCCATTCTCTGCTTCCCGATCTCCTGGAAACCACTAATGTGTCTTCTCTCTCTACGGACTAACCTATTCTGGATATTTCAAATATTTATTTATTTACTTATTTTATTTTATTTTTTTGAAGACAAAGTCTCGCTCTGTCGCCAGGCTGGAGTGCAATGGCACGATCTCGGCTCACTGCAACCTCCGCCTCCTGGGTTTAAGCGATTCTCTTGCCTCAACCTCCCTAGTAGCTGGGACTACAGGCATGAGCCATCATGCCCAGCTAATTTTTGTATTTTTGGTAGAGACGGGGTTTCACCATGTTAGCCAGGATGCTCTCTATCTCCTGACGTGATCCGCCCGCCTTGGCTTCCCAAAGTGCTGGGATTACAGGCGTGAGCCACTGCACCTGGCATTTTAACTTTTTAAGAAATGGCCAAACTGTTTTTCACAGTGACTGCACCACTTTATGCTGTCACCAGCAATATATGAGGGTACCAATTTCTCAGCATCTTTGCCAGTACTTCTTATTTTCATGTTTTTGGATGATAGCCATCCTGGTGAGTGTACAGGCACCTCATTGTGATTTTGCTGTGCATCTCCTTAATTGCAAATGGTGCTGAGCATCTTCTCACATGTCTGGTGGCCATTTGTATATCATGTTTGGAGAGATGTCTCTTCAAGTCCTTTGCCCACTTTTTAATTGGGTTACATGATGTTTAGTTTTATGTGTCAATTTGACTGGGCCACAGGGTGCCCAGATGTTTGATGAAACATTCTCTCGGGTGATTCTGTGAGGGTGTTTGGGGGTGAGTTCATATTTAAATTAACTGAATAAAGTGATTGCCCTCCTTAATGTGGGTGAGACTCATCCAATTAGTTTAAGGCCTGAATGGAACAAAAAGGCTGACCCTCCTCCAAGGAAAATAAAATTTCTTTCACTGCCTTCAGCCTGGGACATTGGCTTTTTTCCTGCCTCTGGACTCAGAAGCTACACCATCAGCTCTCCCAGGTCTCCAGCTTGCCGATTCATCATGCAGATGCTGGGTCTTGTTCATCTCCCTAATTGTGTAAGCCAGTTCCTTAAAATAAATTTTTTAAAAAAGTAGATGGAGTTTTGCTCTTGTTGCCCAGGCTGGAATGCAATGGCATGGTCTCGGCTCACTGCAACCTCCGCCTCACGGGTTTAAGTGATTCTCCTGCCTCAGCCTCCCGAGTAGCTGGGATTACAGGCCTGTGCCACCACACACAGCTAATTTTGTATTTTTGGTAGAGACAGGGTTTCTCCATGTTGGTCAGGCTGGTCTCAGACTCCCAACCTCAGGTGATCCACTCGCCTCAGCCTCCCAAAGTGCTGGGATTATAGGCGTGAGTCACCGCGCCTGGCCACAAATCTTTTTATGCACTACATACATGTGTGTATACACACACACGCACACGTACATATACAAGTGGAGAACTCTCAGATCTGAAAATCCGAAATCTGAAATGCTCCAAAATCGGAAACTTTTTGAAAGTCATTGTAATGCTCATTGGAGCAGTTTGAATTTTGAATTTTTGGATTTGGAGTGCTCAGTCAGTAAGTATAATGCAAATACTTCACAACCCAAAACAATTCAAAATATTTCTGCTCCCAAGCATTTGGATAAGGGATACCGAGGCAGGAAGATAAGAAGGGAGCCAAGAATAGCAGGCCTCTGTCCCATTTGCTGAACCGCCTCTTGTAAACAGTCTTCTGGGTCTAAATAAACCAACATCAGATTCACCCAGTTTGAATCTTCCTAGACTAACGTGTCTGAGTGGCCGCAGATGCCTTGGGGACGGGGAATCTTTATTGGGAAGGCAGAGAGGGAAAGAGGCTGAATGCTTTGAGAAGTGATTGCTTCGATGAAGTCATCCTTCTAAAGTGTTTAGCTGTGTCGGGCACAAGTAGGCACTCAGAAATTATTTGTCAAGTCAGTGAATACATGTTTGCAATTTTCACTTTTATTGGCTGTGTGGTTTGGGCAAGTTGCCTAACCTCTCTGAACCTTCCTGTATAAAACAGACAGACATCTCTTCCTTGGATGGCTACAGTGTGGATTAAGACACGGTGCCTTAGTCCATTTGGACTGCTATAACAAATACCTTAGACTGGGTGATTTGTAAACAACAGAAATTTATTGCTTACAGTTCTGGAGGCTGGGAAGTCCAAGATCAGGGTGCTGGAAGCCTCGGTGTCTGGTGAGGGCTCCTGCTTCACAGATGGCTCCCTGTTGCTATAGCCTCACATGGTGAAAGGGCAAAGGGCTAGGAGCCTCCCTCAGGGCTCCTGTATGAGGACACTCATCCCATCCATGAGGGTTCCACTCCTATGACCCATCACCTCCCAAAGGCCCCACCTTCTAATACCATCGCCTTGAGAGTTGGGTTTTGACTGTAAATTTTGGAGGGACACAAACCTTCAGACCATAGCAGATGGTATATACAAAGTGTCCAGCAAGGAGGGAGACGCAGATTTGGAATCCAGCTCTGTCCAGCCCCAGGGCTACAGCCCAGCACAGTAATATTATCCAGGGTCATGGTTGATAGCAGAGGGTAGCTCAATCCCAACTTCCCACCCATCCTTTCTCTCCGTGGAGTCTTTGTTCTGATGCTCCTGGCTCTTCCTTCTCCCCTGAGTCCCCTGTCTCCTAGCTCTGGGACCAGGGCTAGGAGATACAGGGATCCAGTGATCATTCATCACTCCGTGAAGCTGGGCCCTCCCAGCTCTTACTAAAACCACTCAGAGACAGATTGATTTGGGGCCCTTCCTCTGGCCTGAGCTTTCTCCTTTCTGCTCCCAGCCTCTCAGACAAAAAGGCATAGAGATAAGCAGCGAGCCTCCTCTGACCATGACAATGAAGAGAAGGAGCTGCATTCAACAGATGAGAAAACCCAGAGGCGGCTGGTGGTGCAGGTGTCAGGGTGGGGGTGGCTGGAGACTGAGGAACTGGAGCCCAGTGATACCGCGCCACAGAGGGGTATGCTGGGCAGGGAGGGCTTCCTGTCATGCCTGCATTCCTTACTGAGTTAGCAGGTCCATATGGATGGCACCACGGCAGGGGTGGCACAGCAGGGGCCAGGGGCCAAGCCCCATCCTGCTCTGCACTGCTGTATGGCCTTGAGTGAGTCACAAGCCACATTGGGCCTTTATGACCACATCCGCATCAGGGTGGGTGAAGCCCAGCATCTTTTCGATGCCAGGTTCTGGGATTTAGCAGGACCCCTGCAGATGTGCCCTGCTCTCAGGCATCGGGTGGTCTTTGGGAGAGGTGGACGGGAATCAGATTGTCACATATTGCTTTTTTTTTTCATTTCACTTACAGGAGTTGCGCAGGGGCTCTAACCTCAGCTGGGGGTGATCCTCCAGAGTAGATTCCTGAGGATGAAGAGGATTGAGCCAGGGAAAGGGGGACTGGGGAGGACAGGGAGGCAGAATGGGCCAGGCTGAGGGAGAAGGGCTGGGATGGAGGCTGGGTCATGCCCGCAGGCAGGAACTCTGTGTTTGGCTCCGGGATTTGAGTCTATAGATTGGGCAGTCGCTGGAAAGATTTAAGCAGAACAATGTGATTTGATCTATGTTTTGGAAAGAGCCCTTGGGCTCTGGGTGGAGAGGGGAGAGGGAAGGGGAGAGGAGGCCAGGAGACAGGCTGGGGACCACTGCAGTGGTTCATGGACACGAGGGCGGTCCCACCAGTGTCTCCCAGAGATGGGGAGAAGCCAGCCCCCTCGACACAGTGAAGGTTGCAGTGTAGAAAGAAGCCAAACCCGTGTTACAGACACTGACTGGATATTAGTCGCATTTGAACAGATGCCCGTGTCTGAACTGGAGACTCTTTACAAATGGGAGACCCAGGCTGCCAGGGTCCTCTATGTCGGGCCCAATCCCACCCGTGATGGGGCCCAGATTCAGGTGGTGGCCAAGGGCAAGAGACATGGCTGGGTGGAGCACGACGTGGGAGTCAGGAGGAAGAGGGCTTGGCGAATGACTGCTGGGGTCAGCAAGGCTGTCCCTTGTCATTTCACCTCCCCCGCCACACTCCTGTGCTCCCCTCCCATCCCCGCTCCACAAGATGCCCAGCGCTGTCACCCTGCGCTGTGCACAGTGGTATGTTGAGTCATTAAGCCCTGCATTTAATTCCAGCTCTGCCTCTTGCCGGCTGTGTGTCCCCAGAGGGCCTTGGCTTTCTTGCCTGAAAAGGGGTAATGGTAGTGCTTATTGCCGACGCTTGTTGAAAGGAGGAATGAGATGTCGTAGTTTAGTAAATAGAACCCTCCCAGCCCCAAGGTGGCCGCCATTACTGCTGCCTCTGTTATCCTGCAGCAACAGCACAGGGGCCCTGAGCCTTTGCAGGGAAGCCATTTCCTCCTTGACCTTCCCAGGCCCCAGGCAGAGTCTTTTCAAAACAGGGTCCTGGAGCCAATGCCCTGCATCCCCCAAGAGGTCAAAGGGCCATGCTCTCCGATGCGTGGCTGCCGCACCATTTGCTGCCCTGAGTCTGAATTGCATGGTGTGGGCTGTCATGCAGGTGCAGAACAAGAGGCACTGAGGCCACTCCAGGCCGGCGGGCAGCTGTCACTGTCGTCCTGACCTGCCTGTCCTCTCACAGGGCTCTGACCTGGTTTCTGGGTGAAATGCTCCAGCTCCCCAGCCCCCGCCCCTCCGCTTGCATTCCACACAGACCCAGCATGGGGTGGGCCCTCTTCCTCTTCCCCAACCCCACCTCGGTGTCCAGAGTTGGGCCCTCTGAGACCCCACATGGAGACCCAAGTCTGCATTGGTCCTGACTGTTGTGACAAGCATGTGTGTATACCAGTGCCCTCATGCCTGCCCACATGCACGTGCACATTCCCACTTCCACGCCTATTCCTACGTTCTCCACCTCTGGCTCACATGCCACCTTTATGCAGGCCCTGGCACCTGGCTGAGCCCCTGGCAGCTGCTGTGTTGACCCAGTTCCCAGTGTTGGCCTTGAGTCCCCTCCCAGGCCTAGGACTGCTTGCTCTGAGCCTGGCTACCACCCTGGATGGGGCCTGCCCATCCCTGCCCCTCAGCCTGGGTCCTGATGGGTTGTCTGCCCCGGGCTGGGCCCTCAGGGAGAGGGTTCCTGACAACCCTGCCTAAGGGCGACACCTCAGAGAGCAGGGGAGGTGCAGGGCATGGGGTCTGGTGAGAGAGAGACTACCACTCCAATGCCCTGTCCCCACCCAGGGAAATCTAAGATAACTTCCCCAAGGCTGTCTTGGGGAACAGCAGAAGTCATTCTGTAGGCCATGTTCACCCCCAGCATCTGTCCCCATGAGGGGACAGAGGACTTTTCATGTCCTCAGGGGTGCCCCTCTCCCACCCTCAGGCCACGAGCCTTGTGTGTGACTGACTCCACCTGTCTCCAATCAGGATCCCTCCTCCCGGCCTCTGTGTCTGACTCAGGAAGGGATACAGGCTCTGGAGGTGATGCTGGGGTTGGGGTCCTTGATCCTCCCCATGGTTGCCGTGTGACTTTTAAATTCTACGTGCCTTAGTTTCCTCATCTATACAAGGGATGTAATAAATAGCACGCATTTCATAGGGCTGTTGTGCAGATGAAATCCTGTAAAGGACTCAGCACAGAGTAAGTGCTCAGTAAACGTTAGTTGCTAGTATTAATGGGACTAAATTTGGGGCCTTCTGATAGAGTGTTTGGGAACAAGAAATTCTTTTTTTTTGCTGGTAATGCTGAATGTTCACCTTGAGCTGCTGCGGGAATCTTGCCATCATGAAGGCAGAGCCCTCCTGATAACAAATTCAGCACAAAGGAAAGCAGTGCTCAGAGAGAGGAAAAGAGGGACTTAGTCCTGATGATATCACTTGAATCCCTTGATCCAGCTGTTCCTGAAGACCTACCCCTAACTATTCAGGCACATAAGCCAATCTAGTCCTTTGTTTCCTTCCTTTTTAGCTTAAGTTACTTGAGTTGGGGTTCTGTGATTTGTAACAAAAAGTCTTAATGGTATCCATCCATCTATGTGTCTATCCATCCATCCACCCACTCATCCATTCATCCACCTGTCCATCCATCCATCCATCCATCCATCCATCCATCCATCCATCCCCCAACCCATCCACCCATTCATCCATCCATCCATCCATTCACCCACCCATCCATCCATTTACCCATCTGCCCACCCATCTACCCATCCATCCATCCATCTATCTATTTATCCATCCATCCATCCACCAACCCATTCATCCATCCATTCATCCATCCATCCATCCATCCACCATCCACCCATCCATCCACCCCGTCCACCCACCTATCCATCCATCCATTCATCCATCCATCCATCCACCAACCCATCCACCCATCCATCCACACACCCATCCACCCATCCACCAACCCATCCACCCATTCATCCATCCATCCATTCACCCACCCATCCATCCATTTCCATCCGCCCACCATCCATCCATCCATCCATCCATCCGTCCATCCATCCATCCATCCATCTATCCATCCATCCGTTCATCCATCCATCCATCCATCCATCCACCCACCCACCCATTCATCCATCCGTTCATCCATCCATCCATCCATCCACCCACCTACTCAACCATGGACCTGCATTCAAACCCCAATACTAACAAATCCTATCTTTGTGGGCTTAGACACATCACTTCCCCTCTCTGAGACTTAGTTTTTTAGAGAATGGGAGTTTCATCACCGACCTTATGGGGTGGTGTTAGGGAGTAAGTGGGTAACCTCTGTAGAGTGCCATGCTTAGTACCTAGCGCAGAAAAGAGGCTGTTCCCTTCCATTCTCTCCTATCACATCTTTTCTAACTGTCGAAATCTGGCCCCCACCCCCTGCCCAGATGCATCTGGAAAGCCAATGCCTGACTAGGCCTGGGTCTTCCTCAGCAAGCAGAGTCTGACTGGTACAACCTTTATTGCTTCTCCAGCATTTTCCAGAAGAATGGTGTCATTAGAGGGCCACAGGGGATGGCGGGAGTAAAAAATAACATAAACAAACTGAACAGAAACGCAGGAGGGTGGCAAGAGGGGCTGAGATTGAGTGTTCAGGGCAGAGAGGTGGAAGACCTGGGGCAGTCAGTGCTTCTTAGCTTTCAGCCACCAGAGTGGAGAATTCTGCAGAAGAAAAATGACAAAGGAAAGTGAGTCAGAGGCTGGAATGCAAGAGAGACTGTCCATACCTGACTGCAGGGCCCTGGGTGGTGCTTTCTCTGGGTTCTTGCTTCTGCTGCAGGAGCCCCAGAGTGTGAGTGTGAACATGAATGAATGAATAAATGAATGAGTGGGCAGATGAGTGAAGTGAGGTGGAACATGATGGGTCTACCATATCTTTTGCTTCACCATGTCATGCCACACGCAAAATCAATAATAATAACTACAATAATAACAATAGCATTAATAATAATAGTTTTCTGAATGCTTATCATATGCCAGGCACTATTCGAAACACTTTATATACAATATCTCATTTGACTCTGACAATAATCCTATCTGGCGCATTTTGTCATTGTTCCTGTTCTACAGATGAAGAAACTGAGGCTCAGGGTTGAGTAATATTTCTGGACTTCTCTGCTGTTTTTCTCCCCAGCAGATGAGAGAGGACAAGGAGTTTGCTGCCACATGCCACTACATGTCTCTGAGATGCCATGTCACAGCCTGGTGGAGAGTGTGGGGTCTCAGGCAAGTTCCCATCACCCTAGAAAATGCGGTGTTGTCTTGGGCGGGCACAGTGGCTCATGCCTGTAATCCTAGCACTTTGAGAGGCTGAGGCAGGTGAATCACTTGAGGTCAGGAGTTTGAGACCAGCCTGGCCAACATGGTAAAATCCTGTATCTACCAAAAATGCAAAAATTAGCTGGGTGTGGTGGCGGGTGTCTGTAATCCCAGCTACTCCAAAGGCTGAGGCAGGAGAATTGCTTGAACCCAGAAGACAGAGGTTGCAGTAAGCTGAGATTGTCCCACTGCACTTCACCATGGGCAACAGAATGAGACTCCGTGTCAAAACAAAATGAAACAAAACAACAACAGAAAAAGAAAGAAAGAAAAAATAAAATGCAGTGTTGTGATGTGGGGAGAGCACAGGCTGGGGATTGAAAGTTAGGGCTTCTAGGCCTAGTCTGGCCCTATTTGCTGGAAAATATATCTCTCTGGTTTCCTCATCTGTCAGTGGAGTGAAGAGAGGGGCCAGTAATAATTCCTTGGGAAAGACAAATAAAAAGCTGGTCATGAAATGGCTTCAAAAAGGCCACAAAAAGTATCTGGGACTCATTTGAGGTGAGCTGCGTCCTCCCTGGACTTTGTATGGAATACAAATGTAAAACCCCACCTATGCAGTTTCTTAGTTTTCATCACTGTACTGCGGTTATGTAAAATATTAACATCGGGGGAGCTGGGTGAAGGGTGTACAGGACTCTCTGTACTATCAGTGCAATTATTCTGTATACCCACAATTATTTCAAAATAAAAAAAGTGAAAAAACACACACAAAAAAAACCAAACCAACACATGCTGTATTGTAGAAAAAACCTGGCACTGGGCCAGGCGCGGTGGCTCACCCCTGTAATCCCAACACTTTGGGAGGCCGAGGCAGGTGGATCACGAGGGCAAGAGATTGAGACCATCCTGGCCAACATGGTGAAACCCTGTCTCTACTAAAAATACAAAAATTAGCGGGACGTGGTGGTGCGCGCCTGTAGTCCCAGCTACTTGGGAGGCTGAGGCAGGAGAATCGCTTGAACCCAGGAGGTGGAGGTTGCAGTGAGCCGAGATTGCGCCACTGCACTCCAACCTGGTGATAGAGCGAGACTCTGTCTCAAAACATAAATGAATAAATAAATAAATAAATAAATAACCTGGCACTGCCCCGGCCAGATGAAGGGACACATAACATACCTGGGTGCCTCACTTTTCTGAGGTTTGACTTAGGAAATAGACACCATGCTCTCCTGTCCCTAGGGCGTCCTAGGATAGGAAAGGTGGGTGACCTGGATATGGGGGATGCAGGGCGGGACCGAGAGTGAGGGTCCACCAGCTGGTCTTGAAACTCCCAGGCTCTCTGGCCGAGTGGTAACAGCAGTGCCAAGGATGGAGTATCAAATAAATACAAAAACAACAAACACTTGTACAGAGTCCCTCCCACAGGGCAGGTGTGAAAGTGATTACTTTCTCAGCCGGGAGTCTGTGATCTTCCAGGACCTCGGTGGGGCAGGTGGTTATTTTGAGATGTCTTTTATTAGTAGTACTTTTATTAATTATAGCTAGTAACTAACATTTATTGAATGCCAATGTGGGAAGCATTTTGCATATATTATCTCACTGAATCCTCACGACTACTCCATGAGAGACACACCTTTGCCTGTATTTTACAGATGGGGAAACAAACTGAGGCTCGAAAGTTAAGCAGCTTGACCGTGGTCACACAGCAGACATGATTCAAGCTAGAAATGCTTTTAGGCTTCCTTCTTCATCCCAGTAGTTTCTGACCTACTTTGACCTAGGTATAGAGTGACGCATGTCCCAGCTCAAATATCACCACCCCATCTCATTAGTCCTTTTTTATTTACTTCATAGTCCTTGGCACTCTCTGAAGTGATCTTATATATGCACTTATTTTTGTCGGTCTCCCCCTACTAGAATACAAACTCTGGAGGGCAGGGGAGCCTCTCTCTCGTTCACTGCTCTCCTGGCAGCCACAGTGTTCCTGGCACACAGTAGGTGCTCGCAAATAAGCACTGGGTGGATGGATGGAGGGATGGATGGACAGATGGAGGGAGGGATAGTGGGACGGACGGATGGAGGAGTAGATGGATGGAGGGATGGATGGATGGATGGATGGATGGATGGATGAGGAGTTGGTGGATGGATGGAGGGAGAGAGAGAAGTATGAATGGCTGGATGGATAGATGGAGGATGGATGGATGGATGAATGGATGGATGGATGGATGGATGGATGGATGGATGGATGAGATGGCTCATGAGTCCTTCTTAAGGTTCAACAAGCTCTAACTTACTTCATATAATTCACATGACAGTCTGGGAGGATTCTAATTTTATAGATGGGGAAATGGAGGCTGGGAAGGTGAGGTGTCAAGGTCATGTGGAAAACAAGACCCAGAGCCAGGACTTGGCCTCCGGCCTCAGGAACCCCCTACACGAATGTGGAGAGGCTACTTCTGAGAGGGCTAGCGTCCCGGCTCAGGCAGAAGCATGAGCCCTCTCCAACTTAAACCTGTCATTTCAGCCAGCACTGGCATTCCCTGTTTGGGGACACTGAGTTTCTCTGTCCTGGGATAAAGGATGCATGAGCCTGTCTGCCATCGCCTGCTCGTGGAGAGACTGTCAAGAGGGGAAGCTGGTCCTCTCTGTGCTCCAGCCTTCACTGACCCCTTCATCCTCATTCTAGAAATTATGGGCTCTCAGGCTGCTCATCGGTAAAGAGTCCGTTGATCACCTTCACACTAGATGGGATTTGGTGCAGCTGGTGTGATGGGGGCCCAGGGACACCAATGAGGGACTCTCCAGTGATGGAAAGTCAGGCATTTTGGAGTCAGACTTTGGGAGGTACTTTGGAGCTGTGGGGTTTTTGAAAGCCTCTTAAATCAGCCCCTCTGCCCACCTTGCAATCTATTCTGAAGCAGCCAGGACATCACAATAGCCACATGCACTGGCCTTCAGCAGAGAACACGGAATTCTAATTTTATCCCCTCAGAACCTTCAACAGGCAACTTTGTAGATAAATTGAGGGCAGGAGCCACCTCTTCCATGCCTTTCATGTCTGCCTCAGGGCTGAGCTCTTAGGAGCCAGTCAATTAACTAACAGGTCTCCTAGCCAAACCCTTCCTCTAAAATGCCCAGGTCTCTCCTTAAAGCAAAACAAATAACTGGCTGGGTGTGTTGGCTCATGCCTGTAATCCCAACACTTTGGGAGGCCGAGGTGGGTAGATCACAAGGTCAGGAGTTCGAGACCAGCCTGACCAACATGGTGAAACCCCGTCTCTACTGAAAATACAAAAGTTAGCCAGGCATGGTGGCGCACACCTGTAATCCCAGGTACTCAGGAGGCTGAGGCAGGAGAATGGCTTGAACCCTGGAGATAGAGATTGCAGTGAGCTGAGATCACACCACCGCACTCCAGCCTGGGTGACACAGCGAGACTCTGTCTCAAAAAAAACCACAAAGATCCCGTAAACTCTAGGTCAGCTGAACTGGCAGTAGGTAGGATCCCAGGATGGCGAATGCAGCTTTGAACGATCAGGTTCTAGTCTTGGCTTTGCCATCTGCTGCTGTCCTTGGACAACACACCTCATCCTCCCTGGTCCTGGTTTTCTTATGAGTGAGTGTCGGGTCTACAAGATGCCTTTCCGGCTGTCACATGGTGTTTGGAGCAAGCAAGCTGGGGGTAACACCCAGCTCCCATTTCTTGTTCCTGTGGCCTTCAACTAGATGCTTCACCTCATCTGTCAAATGGAGCTCATGATAGTACCTACTTCCTTAAGTTGTTCGGAGGAGCCAGCACTAAAGCTCTTGGTCACAGGCCTGATGCACAGCAAGCTCTCGGTATCCGGTGATGTTGCAACCAAAGTGTTTCTATTCCTCAAGCCACTTTGAAACCAAACCTATAAAATGCCTGGCTACTGCCTGGCAGAAGCAGGAGGCTCTAAATGGTACTGTAACTGGTAATTGTTAGCATCATTGCTGTTCATGTTGCCATTGTTTGTCTCCATGATCCCAGCATTTCCTGCCTCCATCCCGGCCACCTACCTGCAACCGTCCAGCAACGCTGGACCTACGTCTGAATCTTGTTCCATCACTACCTGGCTAGGTGGCCATCAGTCACTACTTTAGCTCTCTGAAGCTCAGTTTTCTCATTTGTAATGTGGGTATAATAATGCCTGTTTAGATAGCTATTAGAAAGACCAGATGGGGTAACACGACTGGCACATAGTAACTTCTAAGTGTTAGTTCCACCTCCTGTGTGGATCTCCCCAACACAACGGACACAGGTTGGAGCTTTGACATAACATTAACCGCGAAAGTCCTGAAACTAAGCAGGATAAGGAAGATATAAACAGAGGGCACGGAAAACCTAACGAGCAACCAGCTGACCTGGTACAAGTTTCCAATCCATCTATCCCATCAGTGAGATGGATAGCATCCCACCTCCGGCACACCCATCCATGGCAACTTAGTTCCTGATCCTCAGTTTCCTCGTCTATAAAATGGGGATACTGGGACTATCTCCTTATAGGGTTATGGTAAGGGCTCCATGAGATAACGGAGAAGGAGTGCCCAGCACAGTGCCTGGCACACAGTGGGAATGCGACTAAATCAACTCTTAATGTTGTCAGGTAGAAGAGACAGTCTTCCTTTGGAGGCATCCAGAATCATCATTCTCTTCTAAGACATGCAAGTACAGCAGTACCTTTGCAGGCTAAAACCTCGCCCAACCCCCTCTGGGGCCAGCTCGCAGATGTCATCATTGTCCAATCAGAAAGAGACGAAGGAGGTAGACGGTAGGGACGGGGGTGGGAGGGAGGCAGCAGAGGGAGGATCAGAGAACTGGAGGATTCTGTTCTTTTCTTTCCCTTAGGAAACTGAAATTAGCCTAATTAGGTCTGCCCTAGTCCAAGGCTGTGGGGATTGGACAAATTTAGAAACTATTGACAGGTGAGACCGGCACACAGTGATGGCCCAAAGCGAAACTGAGCCAGCCATTGAGTCAGCGGCTGGAAGGCTCTTTCCCTCCCTCTGTCGTGATGACCGTGATGACCGGGATGAAGGAGCCGGCCTCCTGGTTTATCACCTCGCCTCTAAATAGCTCCCGGGCTCGGTTTCTTATAAATTGGTATCTCAAACAGGGATCACCTTCCCATCCCGGAGAACTGGGAGGCAGAGTCACTCCGGGTCAAGTCAGATAGCCACAAGGAGGACGCGTCAACAGTTCTGCGGCTCACTCTGTGCCAGGCACCGCGCGGTGTGTTATTCCACTTCATCCTCGTCGGTTCTCTTATCTTCGTTTTATTTACAGAGAAACTGAGGCTGAGTGTCACTCAGCTAGAAAGATTCCAACAGGCGTGGCCGGGGCCAGGGTGCGTCTCTTCCTCAAAGGTTGGAGTTAAATGGCCCCGCATTCTAACTCAAGCTGCAACCCCCAGAGGCAGAAGCAGAGGGATGCATGGAGGGGAATGTCTTTTTCCACCAAGCAGCTGCTCCCTTTCACAGAAGGCCAGTTATGTAAGGAGGACTGCTTCCTCTCCCCTTGCTAAATCTTTTCTAGTGCAGCATAAGGCCAGAGCTAGGGAAAGTCCACACGGGAATAAAAGGAGCAGCTTGCTAAGCACAGAAGCCATTTATAACTAAAACGTCTCAGCTCAGCTTAGGGGAGGGAGTGGTGGAGTCAGGAGACCCGGGTCCCGTTGGGCCAAGGACTTGCTATGTGACTTTGGCACTTACTGTCTACGGGGCTTTGGTTTTCACGTCTCTCAGTGGGGATCACAGTGTCCCCTAGACCTCACTAAGCTGGTACCAGGGTGCAGTGAGATGGACAAAGCATAGTGCACCTTAGGGCTCTGCCCTCAAAACCTGGGCTGGCCTTGATATGAGCATCTTGTCCTACTTAGAAATCAAATCCCCATAGAGGCCGGAGGGCTAGAATTACAGGGAGACCGGCAAATTCTCCTTCTATCCCTCTCTCACTTTTCTCCTGCTTTAGACTCCATTTCATTTCTGTTGAGGATTGAGATTCCACCACTTTCAAAAGGTTTTAGGTGGGTGACAAGCAAAGCATTCCCATAAAATAAGAGGAAAGGAATCATTTCCAGAACATTCCCTTCATTTGAGCAACAACCCTGTAGGGTGAGTATTTTTCTGCCCACTTTCCAGGTGTGGGAATGGATGTCATGAAAGAGGAAAAGATACAGCCATTCCCACGGCTGACCCCCAACATTTGGCTTTCTAATTTCTGCCTGACTCAGGGGCTCCACCACAGCCCAAGGCCTTACGCTATCGCTCCACCTCTCACAGTAAATAGGCTACTTAAAGATAAAAGAGAACAGATTTTGCCAGAGGGAAGCAGAAAAGGTGAATTCCTTCAGGCACGGGAGTGAGTGGCGAGGGGGCTGCAAGGTTAGACAATAATGATGACTACGTTTCAGCAACAGAAGCAAAATGCAAACCCCAGACTCTTGAGTCTAGACACGCTTAAAGCAGAGGGCAGTGGATCCATCACCGGGAATGGGTTTCGGGAAGAATGTAACTAGGACTGCGTGCAGGCACGTGTGCGCGTGGGGCCTGCGGATCTTCTCTGCAGCAAGATATGAGGAGTCAGGGTTTGAAGAGGGCCCCGAGGCTTCACAGCAAGTCGCTCTGCTTCCCTGGGCCTCAGTTTCCTTGTATGTATCAGTAATAAAGATATCTTGTAGAGCTGTTGGGAGGTTTGAATGAGTTAAAAGAGGTAAGGCCTGTGGGCAGCACTTGGCACACAGGAAGTGGGAACCGATGCTAACCTCGATTCCTGTTGGTCGGCACATTCTGCGGGGGCAGGCATTGAGTTTGGAAGGCCCAGGCTGGGGACACATGCCCATGTGAGGCAGGATGGCAGAGGGTCCTGGCTGGACCACTGTGCCTCAGTCCTAGCTGTGCTACAGAGAGACCCTGGGCATGTCACTTCTCGCGATACCTCAGCTTCTTCACTTGCAAAATGGCGATAGCGATGGCATCTACTTTCTAGGATTATTGTAAGGCAGTGGTCCTCTAAGTGTGGTTCGCCAGATCATTAGCACCATCTGCTAACTTGTTAGAAATGCAAAAGTGTGGGCTCCACCTAAGAAATCAGAAACTCCTGGGTCTGGCACAGCCATCTGTGTTGCAAAGGCCCTCCAGGTGATGCTGACACCGACTCCCAGCTAGAGACCCGCTGTGAAGGTGAAGTATTTGAAAAGGCACCTGCCACATAGTCTGCTTTGTCTGCTTTTTATGCCTGGGCTTTGCAACCGCAGGTGCTTTAACAAAGATTTTTTTTGGCACCCTTCGCCTCTTTTTCTAGCTTCTCTTTCCTTTTCAGCCTTCAGCCCCTCCCCATATCAGCTCTGCACCAGCCTTTTAGGGTGGCCTTTGAGAATCAATCAACCACATCTATAAAAGCCTTTGAGTTTCCTGGAAGTAGTTGCCCCAGAGACAGGAATGCAAAGGGTTATTATTAGAACTTTGTCTTCCTACCCCCTCCCTTCAATACAGGATCTTCAAGAACCTGGTAAATATCACTCACCTTCAGAAGGACAAACAGAGCAGGGAAGAGAGGCAGTCCCTGGTTTGGGGCTCTCCCAGCACCTGCTACAGACAAGTCCCCACAGATCCCCAACCTCAGCTTGCAGATCATCTCCCCCTACATACAGCAGTTGTGGGTCCTCATCACTGCACAGTGCTGCCCAGAGCTGAGCACTTGTTCATTTCATTCATTCATTCATTCATTCATTCATTCAACCAATACACTTTTCTTGTTCTCTCACTATGGGCCAGGCCCTATGCTAGGTGCTGGGATTAGAACTGAACAAAACAAAGTTCCTGTTCAGCGGACCTGACATCCTAGTGGAGGAGAAAGAAATAGGCAATAAGTCAATCAATAAAATCATCTTATCATAAACTAAACTATGAATGAATGAATGAATGAAGCAGGCAGCACAGGTCATGTGCTTTGGAGCTCAACAGACCTGACTTCAGACCTTGATCTTTTCTCTTCCTAGCCTAAAGGGTTTATGCAAGCCCTTAGTCTCTCTGAGCCTGAGTGTGCTCATCTATAAAATGGGAATCATAGTAGTATACATTTCAGAGATAGCTAGAAAGATTAAATGAGGGAAATGCTAAGCACAGTGCCTGGCATGTATAGAGTGCTCTATGAAGTTAGATGCTATTGCCATCGTCATTCAAGGTCACGCAGCTGAGCCAAAATACTGAAGTGGTCCTCTGTGTAGACGTTTATCCACTGGGACATCTGTGAAATTCCAGGGCTGGAATGTACCCCAGTAACTGGCTAGTTATCTGCCCCATGGTTTGTTTTTTGTTTGTTTTTTGTTTTTGTTTTTGTTTTGACAGAGTCTTGCTCTGTTGCCCAGGCTGGAGTGCAATGGTGTGACCTCGGCTCACGGCAACCTCCACCTCCCAGGTTCAAGTGATTCTGCTGCCTCAGCCTCCTGAGTAGCTGGGATTAGAGGCATGTGCCATCACACCCAGCTAATTTTTTAATTTTTAGTAGAGACAGGGTTTTGCCATGTTGGTCAGGCTGGTCTCGAACTCCTGACCTTGTGATCCACCTGCCTTGGCCTCCCAAAGTGGTGGGATTACAGGTGTGAGCCACCACGCCCGGCTTGCCTCATGGTTTTAAAGATGAGGCACTTTATGGTCAGAAGGGCTCTCTGGGACTTGCCCCAGAACCTACCAGGAGCTGAAGGCATCTTCCAGCTATAGGTGGGGCTTGGGCCCTCTGGCCTTAAGAGAGAGTGACAGCAAAGCAGAGTATCTGAAACAGAATGTCCTGGGCCCCAAAAAGGCTCTGCTTCCCATCTCACCACCTATTGGGCATCATGGCACCCACCCTTCCTGCCTTAGGGGGTTGGGAGTGAGGAAGGGGGCATCCGCATCTTCCCACCTCAAAAGCATGAGGTGTGGGGCCCCAGTGCCTCAGGGTGGTCTGTGCTCATTGTCTATTTTATGTCTTGCCTATGAGCTCAATGGAGGCTGCACAGGTGGGCCTGGACCATGCTTTTGGGTTTGAATCCTGGCCCTGGCACTTGCTGGCAGTGTGACCTTGCACTCACTCCCTGGGCTGCCCTTTCTACATCTGCACTTATGTCTTCTGTCATCCCAAGGTCAAATGAGGTAACCAAACCCAGCACTGGGCTGGACACACATGACATGCCCAGCTAATAAGTCTTTCCTCCCATTCTTGGCAAAACAATCTTCTTGCCCCTTTCTGAACATACCCTACAGTTTCCAGCTGATGCCAATGCCTTGCCTGGACCCCACTCCCTCTGTCCCCTACAGCCTGCAGCATAGCCTCCAAGTCTGCACAAAATGCCTGAAGCCTGCACCTCTGCCTCTGGCTGGCACTGTCACTTGTTTGTGTATATGTGTAGAGCTGCAAGCAACGTGCAGACAATAACAATGACATTGTATGGCCAGGTGGGTGGCTTATGCTTGTAACCCCAGCACTTTGGGAGGCTGAGGTGGGCAGATGACTTGAGGCCAGGAGTTCAAGACCAGCCTGGCCAACATGGTGAAACCCCATCTCCACTAAAAATACAAAAATTAGCTGGGCATGGTGGTGCGTGTCTACAATCCCAGCTACTCGGGAGGCTGAGGCAGGAGAATTGCTTAAACCCAGGAGGCGGAGGTTGCAAGGAGCTGAGATTATACCACTGCACTCCAGCCTGGGCAACAGAGAAAGACTGTCTCTAAATAAATAAATAAACAAGGCATTGGAGTTGCCGTTTATTGAGCATTTGCTATGTGCTGGGCACTACAGGCCTCATTCTCACGTTATAATGCCTAGTTTACAGATGAGGAAGCTGGGGCTCAGGGCTAAGGAGCAGGTGCTCAGGGGCACCCAGTCAGGAAATGGGCCTGAATTATTTTTATCTCTTCCATTGCCAGGCACAGAGTTGCTACTCAGTCAACATCTGCTGGATCTGTTAGAAGAGTTTAGTTGATGCTTTAAGATCTGAGTGTGGCAGGGAGGGAGGGAGGGAGGCAGGGAACTGGGCCAGGTCTGGCTTGGTTTTTCTTCATCATGTAGGTTGTCTGTGAGCAGTCAGCCATGAAGACCCGGCCCAGGGCTTCTGAGCTATGGCATATTGGCTGCAAATAAAAATGGAAGGCAGGTCTGGAGGCCTGGTTCAGGGTTGAGGTGGGAGCCAAGCCTTGGGGTGGACCTGTCTGATAAGCAGACTGGTGGGGATGGGGGTGTGAGGGAGGATCTGCCAAGCACCAGAAGCCCGAGGAGCAGCCAAGCCAATGATGCCTTTCCAATACCCTCTACTCCACTCCTTTAAAACCACCTCCCTCCCTCCCAGCCACAAGAAGGGCAGCTGGCATCAGACAGCCAGGGGACCCCCTGCATTTGACCTTAATAGGGATTCTCCATTCTCGTTACTGGCAGGAAACAAACAAACAAAAAAGAAATAAACAACAACAACAGAAAACCCTCTAACTCATAAGCATACACCTACTTTCATATTCCTTGTACCTTTCCCAAAGCAATTTTGTATTCACAGAAACTTAATTTTCACAACGAGTCCAGACAGGTCTTAGGAGAAGCTCATGCACCCCATTTGCCAGGCAAGGGAACGTAGGTGTGCAGAGGTGATGTGTTCAAGGTCACAGCTGGCAAGGGGCAGAGAGGGAGCAGAGCATGGGGGTCTGGGTTTTATACTCAGGCACAGATGTTTATGAAGAACCTGCTTTGTGTGGGGTATTGGCTAGATACTGGGGCTAGAAGGATGAATGCAACACAGTCCCTAGTTTTAAATGAATTAGCTAATAAATGCATATATAGCATTTACTCTAGGCACTTTACATATTAACACATCTAACCCTTGTAATCACCCTATAGGAATTATCATTATGTTCAGTTCAGAGATGAGAAAACAGAGGCCCAGAGTAGTTATCTAATTGTGCACGGTCACACAGCTCGAAAGCAGGAGGGCTGGGATTTGAACCGAGATAGCCTGGGGCCCAGAGGCCAAGC
Organism: Papio anubis; assembly: GCF_008728515.1. Lineage (NCBI taxonomy): Eukaryota > Metazoa > Chordata > Mammalia > Primates > Cercopithecidae > Papio > Papio anubis. The sequence continues at coordinate 13,896,169 of NC_044991.1, read as the reverse complement.
ACCTACACACAGTTTTCTCTGAGATCAGCAGAAAAGCCCATTATGGGAGCAAATAGCAGCTTAGCATGCTGCAAACACTCATTCAGGCCTAGTTCTAAATCCCTGCCCCACCACTGTGTCCTAGCTCTTTTGAACTAGGCTAAGCACCGTCAAAGTCCATTTGCCCACCTGCAAACTGGAGATAATTCCTGAGGAAATCATGATGCTAAGAGAGATGGCAATGTGGGTGCGCTGTCTGAATGCCACATGGAGCCAAATGGAGAAAGGAGTGGACGGTGGGCCACTGGTTTCTCATCTGTGCTAACATCAAAGCTTGCAAAGCAAGGCAGGACCAGGTATTCCCCGTCCGAATTCCCCGCTGATTTCTGGCTTACTGTTTTTCCTGGCTCTGCTGCAAGGCTAGAATAGTACATTTGAGTAAAACCCAAACAGGTTTTGAGACTTGGGGTTACAGGACACCAGGACAAGATGCTGAGGAGGAGAGGAGATAGGAATTTCCATCCCTGGAATCAGAATGTGAGAGGTAGAGGATCCTTGGGGATTAGTCGGCCTCATTTCCTTGGATTACAGATGGGAGACAGAGGCCCAGTGATTGAGAGACACTGCCCAAGGTCACACAGCCAGTTTGGGCAGAGCTTGGATCAGTATTCATGCAAAAGTGCAGGCTGAGTTCAGGAAAAAAAAAAATCCCTAATCCTCCCGGATCCCCTACCCAGCAGGAAAAACAGAATCTACTCCTTTTAGGTTTTCAAATTAGGAAAATACACCAGTTTTCCTTTGTCTGGAGTATGTGGCAGAGCTCTCAGACCTAATGGACTGATTTTTATCTTCTAATCTAGGGGAGTGAGGGGCCCCATATCATCCCTTCCTTGTGACAGACATAGCTTCAAACTTTTTGCATCCAACACCCCAAGATCCACAATATGCCCAGACCCCAGGTCACCACTACCCACCGTCAACCCCAATTTTGCCGTCCCCATCTTTGTCTCCAGCAGCCATCAGCGTCTTGGTTTCTTTAGCAGACAGGTCTCTGGCATCTGGGGAGAAGCCTTTTAGGATGAATCTGGAGGAGAAAAGGGAGAAAGCCGGTGAGGGAGTCAGGCCGAGGTCTCCTTGCAGGACGCTGGATGGAGGGTGGTCTGGTGTCTGCGTGGGGAAAGGGGTGGCTGGGACAGGCAGTGAGCAGCAGTCACGCACACAGGTGCTCTGTGCCAGGTAGCCTGCTCAGTGGCTGTGCTTTCGTGGATGAATATTCAGGAAAGGACAGGCTGTCCTCAGTGAAGGGCTGATCCCGCTTCAGGGAGGGCACCTACACTGGTTAATTTATCCAACAAGTATCCACTAAGTGTCATTTCTGTGTCAGGCATATGCTGGAAAGTGGCGTCACAGTGGTGATCTTCGGAAGGCACTGAAAAAAATAAGGAGGTCATGGGCTCCAAGAGAGACCACACAGTGTGATGGGCACAATGAGGGCGGAAGTGGAGGAGGGCGCTCAGAAGCTGTATCGGCCCGCCTGGGGTGAGGGGAGGAGCAGGGAGGCTTCCCAGTGAAGGTGATGCCTGGAGGACAGGGGGAAGTCAGCCTCTGTGAATGTGTGTGTGTGTTTGTGTGTGCATGCGCGCGCAGAAGTGTGCATGCATGTTGGATGTAAGTGGGTAGAATATGAAGGTTCTAGACAGAAGGTACCCTTGTGAGATGGTTTAGCGGGGAGACAGGATGGTTGGGGAAGTCCCTACTTGAAGGCCTCTCCCTGCACCCATCCCCCCCGCTTCTCTTTGTGACAAAACTCAAGGCTTTCTTGGCCAGAAGGTGACATAAGGCAACCTGAGTCAGTAGACTTGGCCGGGTGGCCGAGGGGATTATGTCAGGAGACGGTTTTGCAGATGGAGGCATACATTTTCCTAGCCACAGCCTTCTCCTTCTCTGCTTTTCTCCAAGGACCCCTGGACCCCCAGAGCTGGTTCTGCATCCCTGGCTTGCCCAGAAAATGCACCAGCCACACTAGTACCAGAGGGCTGGGGGCTGCAGGAAGGTGGAAATTGTCAGACAAATGAAAATCAATGAAATACTCAAGTGAATGCTTTCTGCCCTGCCTATGGTGCTAGGCAGCAACAAAAACTGCCTCTTCATTTGTATTAAATTATTAAGTAGCATCACTCCATTAGCAATATTAAGTGGCTATCACTTAACCTAGTTAGTTGCACTTTCAGCTGAGGGTTTTACTCTTCCGAAGCAATAGTGCCGGGAAGCCTTCTCCCCTGGTGCCCTGGGTCCGAGCACTGCCTTCACGCACCGTTACTTTCTGTGAAGCAGGCAGAGTGAAAGGCAGGTCTGATGGACACTTGGAAGCTAGAGTCCCAGCCCCTACTCCCTCTCGCACAGCCGTGGGCTGGGCATCCCCTGCAGGCCTCCACTTACCCCAGCTCATCCTCCTCGATGAAGCCACTTTTGTCCTTGTCCAGGATATGAAACACCTTCTTCACATCATCTGCACTCTTTTTCTTCAGGCCGACCATTTGGAAGAACTTTTTGTGGTCGAAGGAGTCAATAGCTGTGGGGGGAAGAGCAGGGTCAAATAAGGACCAGAAAGGCTGGTAGGGAAGCGTGGGAGAATGGAGGACGTCAAAGCATTTGTTGATGGATTCCCGCATGCCAGTTGTGGGGAATGAGAGGTACCCACCTCCATCGGAGGACTGAGGGAGCCTGGGCAAGGGAGGATGCCCTGTCCAAGGTCATAAGGCTGGGAGTGGAAGAGGTGTGCTCACACCCAGACCACCCCGGCTCTCAAGCCTGCCCCCACACCCCGCCTCCACTGCACCCATTGCTGGTGATGGGAGCAGCACCTAAGAACCAAAGGCTTTTGTTCTTCTGAGAACCTCGTGTCCAGGAAGCCTTTTGGGCGCCAGCTGGTTGGGAGTGGGCTGGGGAATTGAAGGGGGCATGAACATGGTCCCGGGAGTAGGGGGAGGAGGGTTGACCTTCTTTCTTGGCCACAGACTGTGTGGCCAGAAAATTGACATAGAAAGGTCAGGTTTCCCTCAAGGTCACACAGAGGGAGGAGGAGGGGCAGACCCGGAAGTCCTGGCTCTGCGTAGAAATCCATTTAGGAGGCAGTGGGAAGGGGGTTTTGGGAGGCTCCCAAGAAATACCCAGTTAAGTTTCTTCCCAGATGGGCTTGAGGTGAAGGGAGAGGGTTTTCCCAGGAC